>NC_081405.1:53992546-54348678 GCF_030272615.1 Cryptomeria japonica
GTGAGTGCAAATGCGAGCAACACTTTGTGATGAATAGGGAGTGCCAGACATGTAGTACTTTGTGATGAACAGGGAGTACCACTAGGATAGAAGCAACACTTTGTGATGAATAGTGAGTGTCACTAGGATTGAGATGATTGATCTGTGTGACTACAACAGTATTTGCCTATGCTGGAGTCACGGGAGAGATTCCCATCGACTCAGAGATTGCGACCTTAGTTGACAGCCGAGGAGCGAGTTGCGATCGAGGCTATGGGATTGAGACATGTGTTGTATGTGCCTAAGTTTTGGGCAAACATGGGATTGTTGATTGCATTGGCGGAGAGATGGCACTCCGAGACATGTACATTTCATTTGCCGATGGGTGAGATGACAGTCACCCTTGAGGACGTTTATAGGATTTTGCGGATACCGAACGATGGGGAGTTAGTACCCTACGATCGAGACGGAGACAAGGATGCACTGAGACGAGTGTTCTAGGATCTGGGACTGGAGATGAGGGTGGTACATGTGGCATGGGATACCATGACATGGACAGGATTAGCACTACCAATAGTGTTGGTAGGAGTTATTAGTGGGTTCCTTTGTCCAGATAGGGCGACACGAGGGGTGGCTGCAGAGGACACAGGGGTGAGGAGAGATGATCTTGGGGCGGGTCCTTCTAGGGCTCAGACTTCGTTGAGGCCAGCTGGCTCTGAGGTAGGGAATTCATCATAGCCATAGAGGGCTCCCTATGTATCAGTATTGTACCATTTTTGTATGATGATGTAGACACCTGCGGATGATTGTAGCCATTTGATTTTGACATCATTGTATCATAACACTTTATATATATATGAGATGATTCATCTTTGCAGCAGCTATATGCATGTGTACCTATGTGATGAGATGTTCTTATGTGATGCTTATGATATGGATGCAAATATGTATATGATGCAATGCAATATATTTTTTTTTGTTCTTTTATGTTTTATATGTGTATGCATGATGCAAATGTGAATGTATGTAATGCAGATGAATATGATAATGCAAATGTAAATTGTGCTAACAGGTGTTGTGTGCAGGATGTGATGCAGTTGTGATATCTATATGTATGTATGAAATGCTTATATGTGGTAATGCAGGTGCAACTACATGAAATGCAAATATTTTTGGTGTGTCATTATACTCAGTCATGTGATAGCAAGCTACGCGGACTCGAGAAGGATGATGGAAGAAAGGGGGATGAAAGATAGAAGATATGAAAGTGAAAGAGCTTCTTGTGCATTATCATCATTGAGCTTTATTATGGAAAGTAGGTTATGAAAATCAAGGCATATGTTCGACCCAGAAAGTCATTGTACCTGTTTGCATGGAGATAAGACAGTCACAAACAAGGAATGCCCCAGTTCATACTAGACTCATAGTGTCCTCATATCCTTGGAAAAGTCATAGCATTACTAAAAGACAATCCACAGACAACAAGTACAAATAGGTGACGATACCCCATCCTCGCCTTTCTAGTCAAAGACATCCTGGAGATCGAATCTCTAGTCAGAGACATCCCAGAAAAGCTAAAAGACATGTCACCAAAAGATAAAATCAAAAGAAAACCAAGACTTGACACCAACGTCCACTGTAGTCCTCAAGTTTAGTGTCTCTTGTCACTTGTATAAGTCTTATTTGATTGTGGTCACAATGTTTACTTTCACAGAAAGGATAGATAGCACTGAACCATATGTTGTCTGAGTCTGTTGAAAGATTTGATTTGTTGAAGTCCATTGTTGCTGCTGTGTCTCATCTGAAACTGACTGAATCCATGAAACTGATACTTTATTGCGGAGAAGATGAAACTTTATTGCGGATTTGTGATGCAGATGCTGCTTTATTGAGGATTGTGCACGGATAGACTGAAGAAAGCTGGAAGAAACTGTACTCCTTGAAACATGTGATGTTCTCAGTTCCACACCCATCACTAGACGTAGGATTTGCCTTAGCCACAGATAGGATCTGATTTATTATAGATGGAAAAGGAGGTGAAAAGGGAGGTTTATTATGAATGGTGAACCAATCTTGAGTAGATCAATAACTAGCCATGATGGGAATGGGTAATTTTATTATGGATGAATTGGTCGTGAGTGTGTGCAAAGTGAAAAGATGAAAGTGAATCTTGAAGGAGGGAGGAGCAATGTCTCTATGCATGGCGCTGGTGACCTAGTTTTCACCATGGTACTTGCCCAGGGTGCCACCGAAGTGGTTTTCACCATTGGACGAAATTATTTCTCTTTACTTTTTTCAATTTTTCAATATTTTTTGTGTCACAAGGTGCCTGTTTGCCAGGTTTTCACCAAGTAACGATTTTTTTTGTTTTATAATTATTTTTGTATTTTTGAAATTTTTGTTTTTTTTGTATTTTTTGAATTAGGATACTCTAAAGAGCTATGTGTAAAACCTGTGAAGGTGCATGTTGTTGATAGGATCCTCTAAAGGTTCACCTTCTGTAGTTGAGAGCTGATATGCACCAGATCCATATGCTGCTGTAATAATGTAAGGACCAAGCCAGTTTGGTTCGAACTTGCCCTTCTCTTTGTCTTGCTGGTTTTTAGGATTTTCTCTAAGAACTAAGTCACCTACTTCAAATGTGCAAGGATTGACTTTATGATTGTAGCTGCATTGTTCCTTGACTGAATGATGTGTAGCTTGAGTGACTATCTTCCTTGATAAAGGAACTGAGATAGAATTACTAGTGTGTGGACTACATAGGCCCATATGCATGTCACCTAAAGAAGTTTGGGCATCCCTGATAACAAAGTCCTTCAAGGAAGCTCCATTAAAGGTCCATGATGTATCGCCAGAAGGGAAATGATGTGTGGAAAAAGTGGATGAGTTATGAAGGCTTATGATTGCAAAAAGAAGTGAAAGTATGATAGCATGATGGAGACTTAGGATCAACAAGTATGCTTTTTGATGTAACATTGTAGAACTTTTGCCCCCATTTATTTTGATATTAGGGGAGAGCAACTCTTGTTCCTTTTCTTTCATAGGATTTTTATCCTTGACTTTGATTTTTGGAGAGTCCAATAGCTTTTGATTTTGATTTGGGCTAAAGGACTTTTCTTTATTATTGACTTTTAGATTTTTCTTTTCAAAGCTTGATTTGTCATCCCCAATGAGTAAGGGCTTTTCTAATTCTTGTTGATCCAAGTCTGGGAGAGGAGTGAAATGGAATGAGTAGATGATACGGTAAAGCTACATGAGTTATCAAGTGGGCTGGCGATACACTCAATAGATTCTTTGTTGGAACCACTATTAGGACTATTGATACCAAGAGGTGCTTGCACCACTAGAGGAGATTTGCATTCAGACTTAGTAGCCACAACACTAGGTGGTTCATACCCAATTCCTTGGCATTGTAACTTGTTTGTAGACTGTTCCTGTCGACTGAATGGCTTAGGAGGTAGTGGGAGTTGATCAACATGAAAGATATACTCACCACATCCCATGTCTTTAATCTTGAACTTGTCTTTGAGCTCTGCTTGTTTGGATGTAGAAGCTTTCAAGGATTCTGGATCCACATATGCCAAAGAAGGAACAGCTTCGCGATTGACTGGGATTGTTATTTCTGATCGAGGTTGTAGATTGTTGCAATATATGAATGGATTTGGGTGAACTTTGATGGTCACTTCAACTCCATTGTGAGGGAACTTGATACATCGATGATATGTAGATGGGACTGCCCTAATTTCATGAATCCAAGGACGTCCTAGCGATATATTATATGTGAGATCGAGATCAAGTACTTGACAAACCACATCCTTTGTAATTGGCCCAACTTTGAGAGGCAAGGTGACTGTGCCCTTGGACGAACGTTCTTCATCATCATATGCCTTGATGGTGATTTGATTTGTAGAATTCACAGCTTTGTCGGAATGTCCCAATTGTTTAATAGTGCTCAATTTACAAATGTTTAGACCAGCTCCTCCATCTATCAGGACTTTTTTTATTTGATGTTTGTGTATGAAGGCTTCAATGTGTAATTGTGCATTATGTGGCTGACTCACGGAGGCATCATCAACTTTTGTGAATGTAAGAGAGTGTGGAATGGAAAGGTATCCCACCATGGCTTGAAACTGGTCCGCATTTAGATCAGTAGGAACAGAAGTGTCTCTCAAGATTTTGTCAAGAATGGCTTTATGTGTGGGGGATATGCGTAAGAGCTCAAGGATTGAGATAAGCGTGGGTGTCTTCCCTAATTGTTCTACAAGGTCATACTCAGGTTTGGTTGATGAGGAAGCGGTGTTATTGGCTAGAGCACCTTGCAAAGTGATTTTACCTCGACGAGTTGTGACATGACATTCAGAGGTAGGTTCAGAAGAAGATCCAATGCCTTTTAGGACAATCTTGGGTCTCCGGGTAGAATTCTCAGATGTTTTGTCCTTGATGATAATGATAGAGACGTAATTGTCCATCAAGATGTGATTGATAGTTGAATCATAGTTGTAGGATGCTCTGGTATAGTTGGTTTGATCCTCTGTGGCTTTAGCTTTTCCCTTGTCATGTTTTGGGAATGGTTCCTTAAACATCTCATGTTCTTGATTAGACGAGTGTCCCTCAATCTCAATGTCACCTCTATCAATGAGATCTTGTACAATGTTCTTCAGTCGATGACAATTTCCTGTCTTATGACCTTTGCTCTTATGAAATTCGCAATACTCATCATCATTCCACCAATTTGGTTTAACCTTTGGTTCATATGGAGGAAAATCTGAAACTATGATTACCTTCTTTGCCACTAGCTTCTTGAAAACTGACTCAAGTGGTTCTCCCAAGGGAGTGCATTTCCTTCGTGATCTGAAAGTTGTTTGAGTATTCACTTGATTGTTTGTAGAACTTGATCCTGAAAAGATGAATTTGGGTCGCATTGTGTTGGCGTCAACAACACCATCATTGACTATGTTCTTGTTTTTGTTCCAAAATCTCGGCTTGTCTTTTCCTTTAAAGTCATCTTTGTTTTCTTTGAATATCTTAATGACTCCTTGATCAATTAGGACCTTCTCTGTTGCTAAGCCTTTTTCAATGATGTCCTTGAAGGTGGACAAACAAGCTTTCCTTAGATCATAGCCAATGTCTTTGTTAACATTTTGGGTGAACATTTCTACCATTTGTTTTTGTGGAATTTCACAAGAGCATCTGCTAGCTAGATTCCTCCATCTTTGTAAAAATGATGAAAAAGACTCTCCATCGTTTTGCTTGGTGTTGCACAAAGTAGTGACTGATATGTCTGTCTCTATGTTGTAGGAGAAATGTTGGATAAATGCCTCTGCTAAGTCACCCCATGACTTAATACCAGGTGGAAGTTGGGAGAACCATTCCATAGCTTGATCACCTAGGCTTTGTGGGAATAATCTCATCAAATATGTCTCTTCTGAAGCTACCTCAATGCAAGCTGTGAAAAACTGTCTTATGTGTGCCTTATGATCCCCTTTTCCTCTATACTTATCAAACTTAGGCGTCACAAAGTGTGTAGGAAATGGAGGCATTGAAATGCTTTTGTCAAATGGATAAGGACATATGTCTCTCATTGTGTATGTTGGCTTCAGTGTATTTATGTCCTCCATTTTCTTTTGTAAGTCCCTGATTTGTTGCTCCAAATTGCTCTTAGGTGGAGATCGACTTCTTGGACCATACCCCATGCTTGAGGCACCAATAGGAGGAGGAGCATGTTGCATATATGGATTATATTGATCATACACATGTTCATATGGAGGAGGTCTATAGCGATGCTACGTATATGGACCACTTGGTATAGATTCATGTTGAGGAATGAAATATCTATTTTGTCCATGTATACCATACTCTACAGGCATGTCATGTTCTAATGTGTTGCCCCCAAATTTGACATGGGGTTTCCTTGTGTCCAAATTTTGAGCATGCCTTTGAATATCCAATTGCTTTGGTGGTTGATCCTTAGCATTGGTATGTGATTGAACATATTTCTCTGCATAAGACTTCCATAATGGTCTGCAAAGGTGAGTATCATATGCTTGACCATGTGTATATGGGACCTCTAGTTTTTGAAACAAAGATGATGGTGATTCAGGTACCATATGTGGTCCTCTATTGCCTCCACTATTAGACCTTCTTTGATCCATGTTGGAGTGAGTTTGTTGCAAAGGTAGATTTTCCATTATTTGAGACATGTCAAAATCATGAGGTATCTTGGCTCCACTTTGTGCCATCATTTGTAAGAAGTATTGTCTATCCCTCCTCATTATTTCCTCAACCAATCGATTGAAATAGGGATCCATAATGGATTCTTCCACATCTGCTGAATGTACTGAAAAGTTGTCCATATCATCATTGTGTGTATCATTGTTGTTTGTAGTGTCCATGTTCTCAACATTTGAAATGTTTCTATAGGCATCCATGTCAAGTAATGTAGTATGATCAGAATTGAAAAAGATATCATTGTCATACTCATAATAACTCATGTTTGCGGACTCTTGAGCCTCTTTAGTTTCTCTCCAAGATTTTTGAAGACGGGTTTCAACCATGAACTAGGTATTGATCGAGATGTGTGAGACTAGATGAAAATGGAAAAAGTATGGAAGACCAAGGGTTGGATGGAATGTAAATGAATCTGAGGTGTACTTGCAATGTCCAAAGTGTAAGACCAAGTATGTATATAGTAGAGTAGGTGTGACTTAGAAAGAGAGGATAGTTTCTCTTGATGAGGTAAGTTGACCTTGACTCTAAGTAAGACCAAATGAGACCCAAAGGTGATAGACCTTGATGAGGGACCACTTAGCAAAGTGTTGTTGTATGTAGTGTGTTGACAAAGTATGATGAGGACAAGCAAGTGACCTTTTGACTCAAGTTTAGACAAATGTAAATTTAACGCAAGATGTAAAGCAATGATGGACTTTGTAAGACCCAAAGACAAGTTGAATGCTAGATGAAAACCTGGAGAAATAACCTAGGAAGCTCAAGAATTCCGAAACTGATTGCTCTTGTTTGTTGGACTGTAAAATTTTTCCAATTTGTGAAGTTGTTGGTTGTGACCAAATCTGAATGTTTGACTATTTTTCATGACAAGAGGACACAATGTTGATGAGGACTCAGTGTTTGCAAGTGTTTAGATTAACAATGACTCCAAGAAAAGTGTGTTGTTTGATGTAAAATTGTTTTGCATACACTTGAAGACACAAAAGACACAATGTTTTTCTGTTTGGTCTTGAATGTTTGAATGTTTAAAATAAGTCAAGCACAATTCTTATGGCTGGCCAAGATAATAGTTGTTGATCCCACATGAGGTTTTACCCTCGAGGCTACGCTATTAAGAGCAAATACTTAGATGCTTGACCTCACTGGCTCCACCCTCGACACTCACTTCTCGGGTCAGCCAAGCATCAGTCCCCATGAAAACTCCCTGTGGTGAACTTTGTATCTCTACTAAGAACCATATGTGTGTGGGCTGCTACCAGAGGTCCGACCTCCTGCCTCAACAACTAGAAGGATTTTGGCTTCTAAAACAAAAAGGTGCTAGTAAGGGCATCCGCTCGTGTGGCCATACATGCGGCACTTTCAGCTCTGTAAATACAGAAGGCTCCCAATCGGTAGGGGTTATGCCCTACAACTGATCAAATAAATTTGATCAAATGGGTTTATGGGGAGACATAGTGTCGGTATGAACTAATCAACACACGTTATTCATAGTTTTCACCATGAATACAGTTATTTATAGTGGTTTGGAAGAAGATGGATTTTCTTTTGCTACCACTTGGGTTGTTCTCTTCTCACTAGTAGTCCTAATGACCACACGGGAAGACAGACCCTCTAAAGATTAAACAAAAAGAGCCTATTTCTCAAGACACAAAAGACAATGATTCAATTTTAGTGCACCAATTGAAGTGTTTGCTAGTCTATGAAAATAAGGCAAACAATAAAAATCCAAAAAACCTTGCCAAGGACCTGCAACAAAGATTTATTAGTAGTTTGGATTGTTTGAAATAATCACCCCTTCCTGCAAGCACACAAGTTAGGTAAATTTTAGATCCAAAAGACTTTGTGAAATAGGGGCCTTCAACAATACGTTTTGTTGAAAAATTCAAAGATTTGATTTATCATAAAAAAACACCACTTGTAAAATTTCAAGAGATTTCCAGAAATGTAAGAAAATCCAAAAAAAATGCTAATTTGCTCCAAAAATTAATTTTTTATGAAAAATCATAAAAAATTCATATAAAATGCAAAATCAATTCCAAAAATCTAAAAATTTTACTGGGGAGTCTTGATGGTCTTCCAAATCGACACAAAAAAGTTTCTGCAACAAATCCAAGTAGTTTGTGAGATATGAGTAAAATAATGCAAAACCCTAATGTTCAAAGATCTGACTTTTGAGGAATTATTTTGCATCAAATTTAAAATAAAAAATAACAGATCCTGTGTATAATTCTGAGATATTTCCAAAAATGTAAGAAAATCTGAAAAATTCGCTAATTTGCTCTCAAAATTAATTTTTTATGAAAAATCATAAACAATTCATATAAATTGATAAAATGATCCAAAAAATATGAAATTTTTACTGTATACTTGTCATACATTTCTTGACTTGCAGAAAAAATTTGATGTCAAAATTCAAATCCTTTTGTGAGATCTGATCAGAATAAGGAAAAACCCTAATTTTTAAAGATCCGATTTTTAGGGAAATATTTTGCATCAAAATTAAAATCACAAAGAACAGATCCTATGTATAATTATGACAGATTTCCAAAAATGTAAGAAAATCTGAAAAAGTCTCTCATTTGCTCTCAAAATTAATTTTTTATGAAAAATCATAAAAAATTCATAGAAAATGAAAATTTGCTCTAAAAATTCTGAATTTTGGATTGAGAGCTCCTGATATTTTTTCAACCTATAAAAAAAATTTGGTGCAAAATATCCTAGCCGTTTGTGAGATATGATCGAATCTCTCCAAGATCTTGATTTTGTGTCCAAAACCCTAGCTGCACAAGGTTATTCTCCAAATTGTTTTACAAAATAGCAATATAGGGTTAGAAAAATCTGCAAAAAACATAGATCTAATAAAAATCCATGTTGCATGGGGCGTGCTAAAATGTATATGATGAAAATGGATAACAATAGTGATGAAAGACTAAATGGATTCAACCACAAAACCCTAGCCTAACAACAACAAAGATCCACCATAACATATGAAGATTACCTAAGACAATGCAAATCAAATGAAATCACAAAGATTATGCCATCACATGTCCAATAGGGTTTGGATCTCCATTCTTCCTATCTCCATTGATCTTGCTTGATATATTTGCTCTCAGATTTTATGTGCACAAGAGCTCAACAAAGAACGAAATGTGGTTGCAAGTAGGATCGCATATGCCAAGTAGTCAATTGATCAAGTAATTAGAATGATTGATTAGAATGATTGATTAGGGTTGATAATGAAGGAAACATCTCCTTATATAGAAGACACTATATGAAATGGAGGGATAAGACTGAGAGGTGTAAAAGGAGGTCGGCTATGATTAGAGGGTAGGTAAAAGAAATAATGAAATAATGAAAGGGGTAGGTAGTGTATGAATTAAGAGATGAATGACATGTGTCATGGGTAGAAAAGGTTAATGAATTAATTAAATAAATAAATATTTATTTAATTAATAGAAGAAGTGGGATAATTAAATAAATAAAATATTTATTTAATTTAGGAAAAGGATAATTTAAATAAATAAATGTATTTATTTAAATGAGAAATAAGGCTAGAAGAGGATAAATGAATTAATTAAATAAATAAGGATTTATTTAATTAATAGAAGAATTAAGCTTAGATAATTAAATAAATAAAATATTTATTTTATTAGACATGACAATTTTAGGTGTCTACAATAGCCTATGTTGCTGCCATATATTCTGCCTCAGTAGTAGACAATGCCACAACTACCTGCAACTTTGACACCCAACTAACAACACCTTCAACTAAAGAGAAAACATAACCTATTGTAGACTTTCTCTTATCTCTATCTCCACCAAAATCTGCATCCACATACCCATTAACTTGAAGACTACTCCACTGTAACAGATAGTAGCATCCGAAGTGCCTCTCAAATATCTGAGAATCCACTTCACAGTTGTCCAATGATCAGGGCCAGGATTTACCATGTACCTACAGACAACTCTCACTGCTTGTGCAATGTTTGGTCTGGTGCACACCATGATGAACATAAGGCTTCCTACTGCTGATGAGTATGGTATGTGAGACATCTGTGTCTTCTCTGCTTCTGTGCTAGGGCAATGTTCAGAAGACAATTTAATATGAATAGGAAATGGAGTACTAACTGGTTGTGCTTTCTGCATATTGAAGCACTGCAGAACCTTCTCCACATAAGTTTTCTATGACAACCATAATTTCCTATTGTTTCTATCTTTATGTACCCTCATTCTAAGAATCTGATTTGTACTTTGTAAGTCCTTCATCTCAAACTCCCTAAAAAGATGAGTTTTCAAATGGATGATTTTATACATGCTGGGATCTGCTACCAACATATCATCAATATACAGTGGTAGAATAATAAAACTACCATCATTATACCTTTTAAAATAGGCACAATGATCAACCTCACATCTACTAAAACCCAAACTCAACAAGAAGGAATCAAACTACTTGTACCAACACCTTGGCGCCTGTTTCAAACCATACAATGATTTTTTCAACCTACAAACAAGATTCTCTTTGCCTCTTTCCTCAAAACCTTCTAGCTGCTACATATAAATCTCCTCAGAGAGATCACCATGCAGGAAGGCTGTTTTTACATTTAACTGTTCTAAATCCAAATCAACACTAGCAACAAGAGCTAAAACAACTCTAATAGTGCTTAAACGTATAACAGGTAATTTTTTTTCATCAAAATCAATACCAGATTTCTGTGCATACTCCTTGGCCACGAGCCGAGCTTTATATCTCTCCAAAATATCATTTAAATCTCTCTTCAACTTGAAGACCCACTTGTTCCCAATAGCTTCCATAGCTTCCATCTTCTCTTCCATAGCAACTCTCCATTTGCTAGCACATTCAGCTTCACATGCCTCCTGATATGAACTAGGTTCACCAACATCAGTAAGTAATGCATAAGAAGAATTACAAGTAAGAGAATACCTTACAGGTGGTTTGATTACTCTACTAGATCTTCTTAAAATGGATGATGATTCACCCTATGGCTCGACTAAATGTTGTTCTTCTAGTTGATCTTGATCTAGTTGCTCTGCATCTGGTTTTTCTTCATCAAGCACATCTAGATGATCATCCCATTTTTTCAACTCTACTGGCATAACTTCCATACCTTTCTGTTCTTTACCTCTTTGCATTGATTTTTCATTAAAATACACATCGTGACTAACAATAATCTTGTGGGCAGAAGTATCCCACAATATGTAGCCCTTTGTACCTTCTACATAGCCAAGAAAAATACATTTTGTGGAATTCTTGTCCAACTTATTTCTAAATTCTCTTTAGGAATATGTACATAAGAATTACAACCAAAAATACGGAGGAATGAGTAATAAACTAATTTACCTTTTCATATTTTCTCTGAAATTATATTATCAAGAGCAGTAGTGGGAGATCTATTGATCAGGAAACAAGCTATATTTACAGCCTCACCCCAAAATTTATGCTACAAACCAACAGTACTCAACATGCATCTAGCTCGCTCCATGATTGTATGGTTCATGCGTTTAGCAACACCATTTTGTTGTGGTGTGCTAGAAACTGTCAACTGCCTTGTAATTCCATGCTCATTGCAAAATTGATTAAATTATGCCGAACAAAACTCACCTCCATTATCAGTTCTAAGATATTTTATTGTCTTACCTTTATGATTCTCTACCAGAGCTCTAAACCTCTTAAAACAAGAAAACACTTCAGATTTCTTCTTGAGAAGATAAATCCACACCTTACGGGAATAATCATCTATAAATGAAACAAAATATGACAAACCTCCAATAGATGTTACAGGAGCTTCCCAAGTATTTGAATGAATTAGATATAATACATCTTTGCTTCTGGTAGTACTTCTAGAAAAACATAGTCTATTATGTTTTACAAACAAACAATGTTCACAAAAACTTAAATCTTTAGATTTTGCACCTAAGAGAAGATTTCTATCTAGCAGTACCTTGAGACCTCATTCACTCATATGGCCTAGCCTTTGATGCTAGGCTAATAAAGAGTTCATCTTTGCATCAGATACCACAGTGGCCTCTCCAATGTTAGTTTGTTCAACCAACATATAGAGATTGCCAACCTTCTCTCCCTTTAGAACAACCAAAACTCCCTTTGTTTCGTTGAGACAACTATTTTCACCACTGAATCAATAACCTTATTCATCAAACACTCCAAGTGAAAGTAAATTTTTCTTTAAACTAGGTACATGCCTAACATGCTGAATAGTTGTAACTAATGCATCAAACATCTTGATTCTTACCTCTCCTTCACCAACAACTTCACATGGGTTGTCATTTCCCATGTAGACCATTCCACCATCACAAGACCGATAAGTAGAAAACCAGTCTTTGTGTGGTGTCATATGAAAGGAAGCATCAAAATCAAAAATCCAAACATGAAGTAAAGAACTTATCAAATTAGCAGTTAATATCTCTCCATCTTCCAATAGTGTTTGAACTTGAACAATGTTTTCCTCAGATGCTAGTGTACTACGATTCTCCTTGGTTGCTTTTGAGAATCTGCAATCCTTCTTGACATGTCCATTGTTGCCATAGTTCCAATATTTCACCCTTTTCCGTCCCTTTGAGTTGGACCTAGTTTGTCCATGCTCAATATTTGGTCTTTCCTGAGTTCTGCCTCTTGCAACAAGGGCTTCATTAGAAGAATATCCTTGAGATGTCTTCCACCTTGAATCTTCAGAGATTAAAGAAACCACCACTTCCTCAAAGACCAGCTTCCCACTCGGTGCAGAATTACTGAGAGCCATAACCGACTGATCCCAACTATCTGGCAAGGAGCAAAGTAATTTGGTGCCTTATCTTCTTCATCAATTTTCACACCCACTGAAGCCAACTTGCTCGTTAGTGTGTTGAAATCGTTCAGATGATTTATGATGGATGAATTGTCATAAATCCTCAAATTATACAATTGTCTCCTTAGAAGAATTTTGTTTGCTAATAACTTCATCTCATACAAGTTTGCAAGCTTATTGCATAAGTCATGAGCAAATTTGTCCTTTGCAACATTGAACAAAATTGAATCTGCTAGAGATAACTGGATTGTTTCTCTAGCCATTCTATCCATGGTATTCCAATCTCCCGTGCTCATATTTGCAAGTTTTGATGATACTCCTTTAAGAGCTCTATCACATCCATCCTTCACCAACAAAGATTGAATCTTAAGCTTCCATAGAGCAAAATTTGAACCATCAAACTTATGTACCTCAAATCTGGTAACACTATTTCCAACCATTGCTCACTTCTAAAAACAAACAACTTCTACACAAATAATCTACACTCTGATACCAATTATGAGAAAAATAACAAGTGTAGAAAATTTCCAAAGAAGAACAATAACACATAACACACAAATTTACATGGAAAAACTTGGTAAAAATATACGAGTAAAAAAACACGGGCAAATTTTGTTGTTCGTATTGATTCTTAGAAATTTCTGCTAGCTAAGATAGCCATGATGACGCAACCACTGCTAGCTAAGATAGCCATGATGATGCAACCACTACTAGCTAAGAGTCCAATTTGGACTTCACATTCCAACACATGTTAGAGATAAATATGAGATAAAATGGAGCCAATGGGATTTAGGGTAGCTTGCATAATAATATTAAGAATTATTTCGTTATTCATAATTGCCATGTAATTTATATGAAGGCGTGACTTCTTACTTTAACATGAGAGAACTTAATATGTTGGTCAAGAGTCATGATATCAGGGTTGATTTACACCCTTGTTGGATTAATTTAAATTGTCACCTACTTAGAGCACTCTGCTTCCACACAATTCCTAGGATCATTGAGGCATTCCAGTTTTTTTTTGTAACCAAGTTTGCAAGCTTAACAACCTTATCGATGTTATCAGTTAGAAGTTTCTTTCTTTCATCTGATCATGCCTTTATTGCGGCTCACATATTGGATTTCATTTTGAATGACTGTAAATTCTATCACATGATTTTCTGAAGTCCATTTTGATAATATGGCCCGTGAGCCCTAATCTTGTATTTGTTGGGTGCATGTTGGATTGCCAGGATTTTGTGATAAGGTGTGGCATAGGAATATGAGGAAAGAAGGTGGAAACTCTATGCTATTGTAGCCAGTTAGGACAGTTCTAATTTTTCCAATTAATAGAGGACGAGTGCCCTATCTATACATTTCTTATCAATATTTCTGTTTACCACTTTATTATTATTGTTATATTATTTTCTTAAGAGTCTGTTGTCTTAGTGAAATTTGCTGGTTCGGTCGACTATGTCTTGCATTTTTTTATGTAAATACTATTGTTTTTCTTTTTTTCTTTTTTCTTTTCCTTTTCTGAGGTCGTTCCAGCGAAGTGGAGATTCGGTGGTGTAGTTTTTTTTAATTATTCTTACATCTTATTTTCTGTCCTAAAAATGTATGGATACAGAGAGGTAGGCTATAAAATGCTTAGGCCACATGATTGTGCTAAGTCCGTGAATGGTTTCGTCGCGTTACACAAGCATTATCTCAAATGCGGGTCTGGAGGCCTTGGTTCGAATGGTCTTATTTGGATCTATTTAAAGGTGGCAATCATATATTTTACTCTTATGCATTTTGTCAAGTCGATCCTCTAGGTAAGGGTTTTCTAGTGGTTGTTTGGTTTAGGGAGTCTTTAGTCATTTTTTCTGTATTATCTTGTGTAAAATGAAACAAGTTTCCTTCTCATTAATACATAAGTAAGGAACATAGAGCTGAAACTATTTCTACATTCATAACCTAGGTATAGTACTATATATGAATATTATATTATTTCTTCTATCCACCCCTACTTTTTCTTACCTACCCTTGTTTCTCATTGAGCCACATGTCATGATTGTGTCCTTACATATCCATTCGGCCTTGCCTATATATGTAGGCCTATATTCATTGTATTGGTTAATCCAGTTGATCATTTACATATTGATGAGAATATAGTTTGTTCTTGTCATACTATTGTCTCTCTTTTGTGCTTTTCATTGTGCCCTTGATCTTGGAAAAATCTCACATGGTATCAGAGCCATTGGGGCTTTATTGATTGGTTTTGGGAGACATCTTGGAAGACTTCTATTTTTAGATCTGAGGTACTGCATGTTTTGGAGGCATCCTAGAGCATTTTTGACATCACCATTGCGTCCGGAAGTCCGTTTCCATAAAAATCGAGTATAAACTCAACCTATTTTGGCGAAAGTCAAATTTTGGGTGTTGGAGAAATGTTTTACCCAATTCGGGTAGTATGGTACAAATTTTTCGAAAAATAGTTTTTTTTTTTGCAATTTTTTTTTTTGGGTTTCTTTTAAAAAAAAAAAATTTTGCAGATTTTTTTAATATTAAAAAAAGGGGGGGTTTGTTTTGGATTTCGGGGTGGGGGGGGGGGGGGGGGTCATTTAACCCCACCCGCGACCCACTCCGTGTTCTACAGACTATTTTTTGCACGCTGTCTACATGTGACCTGTCCTCCGGCCGTCCCCAGTAAACTCCCCGCATGTCAGCACCTTGCTTCGTTGACCACTGACACGGATGCTCTAGCCGCTGGCAAACAACAGTCCGCCAGCCTTCGACACCTCCCCCCTGGCGTACCCACACCCACCATGTGGCAGGAGGCCACTCGCACGTGGGAAACATAGTCAGCATTGTCATGACCCAATCAGCGGCCATGTCAGCTTTTTCGTACGGTCAGCCAAGGGGTGCGATGACCATTTTGACGGTCATACGGTCATCAAATTTAACATAGTGATATGCTGACATCAGCACCTTTTTTGAAAATTTTAGACCCCTCTCCGTTGACTAGTTTGGTTTTTTGGGTCAACTTTGAAGGCCCATAACTTGCTCAATTTTGCTCCTTTTTGGGTGCAATGTTTTTTGATTTGGGCCAATTTTTCGTGCTCTCCACAATGGTGTGGTTATTTTATGATTTTGGTGCACAGGTTCTTCAGAATTTTCAGATTCTCTCAGCTGTACCTATCCTATCCTCGATTTTCCAACTTCAAAGACTTCGTTTGGGCTCATACGACCTCCTTTTCAAGTGCCATTTTTTTTTAAAGTGCATTTTTTTTCATCTACTTTCATCATCTATGATCAATTTTTAGATATTTTGAGTGGATATTGTACTTTCTGGTATTGGTCCTTTTTTGCCTACTTGGTACTTGTAATTTGCTTGGATCTTAGTTTAGATCTCTTGCATTATCATTTTGAATCTCCTTTGGCCTCTTTGAGGTAGTTGTAAATTTGAAATCAAAAGTCCACTTTTCTATTTTTTGTAAGTGGCCCATTGTATATGCACTAAGTATAAAGTACCAAATCATCATTTTGGGGGGGGGGGGAGTTCTTTGATTGAGTGAATTTGGGGGGGTGTCTTGTGCGATTGTGTCTCTCTTTCCTTGCAATCTTTCATTTTTGTTGCTACGAGTCCACATAAATTTCCACCTTTAACTCCTCATAATTATGCATCTTGGAAAATTAAAGCATGGAGCAAATTAATGGAAAAAGGACTCACACATTACATAGGTGGAACAATAGCAACAACACCTGATCCTAAGGCTGATCCAAATTCTTAGTTAGAATGGATCACTAAAAAATGCATGGCCCTTGGAACTTTGCGTAAGTATGTATCAGATGACCTCATTTTTCACATTGAGAAGTGTTCTACAATCAAAGAGACTTGGGAAATATTTTAGAAATTGTATGGTCAAGTTGATGAAATAAGAGGTTACAAGATTGACAATGAGCTCACCAACTTGGATCCCAAGAGCTTTGATACAATCCAAGATTATGTCACCAAAGCAAATGAGCTAAGAGAAAATCTTAAAGATTGTGGAATTGACAAAAAGGATGCTCAGTTGATATTCAACTTGTTGGACAAGCTTGCACCTGAATATGCAACATTTGTTTCTAGCTTCCAAACTCATTGTTTGATAGTTGGGAGTTCCTACACTATGCCTTCATTTTATGCTTTCACATAAATGTTTATGTTGGAACAATATAAGTTGTTGAACATGGGGATTCTCAAGTATTCAAAGTCCAAGGCTTTGGTGGCTAATCAAGGGAGTCAAGGGCATCACAACAAAGATTCCAACAAGAAGAAGCAATCTAAGTCAAATCCACATAAGGAAAAAGGACAATCATCCTCTCCATCACAAGGCGATTTTTCATCCTCTTCCAAGAAGGGAAATCCACCTAAGAAGGATAAACCAACTTGTTCTTATTTCAAGAAGTATGGTCACGATGAGCATCGATGCCACACCAAGCAAGTTGAGTTGACACATCTCCTTAAGAAGAACAACATCAATTTTCTTTCCGCCTACAACAAGAAGGATTCATCTCCTTCCACTTCCTCACAGTCTAAGGAAAAGGGAAAGCGTTTGTGGCTAAAACAGGTTCTTCACAATAGTGGATACTTGACTCGGGTGCCTCTTATCACATGGGTTCTACAAACAAGCAGTTTTCTTCATTGGAGCCTTCAAAGGTACCTCACATTTACATAGGTGATGATACTCAAGTTGAGATTGAACGGAAAGGTTTAGTTGACATGCATGATGGAACATTTGTGAATGTTATTTATGTTCCTAACATGTCTACCAATCTTCTCTCTATCTACCAAATCACTCACTATGAGAATGGGAAAAAGGTTGAGTTTACACTTGATTCAGTTATGGTAAAGGAACTTGATAATGATGCCTTGGTAGTAGTGGGACAAGTCAATGACAACTCAAGGCTTTATTTATTCTCCCACTTTGTGCCAAGTTCTCCTTCTATGGCCTTGCTTAATCATTCAAATTCAGAAAGTAAGCTATAGCACGAGCACTAAAGATATGGTCACGGGTCTACCTTGAATCATTTTTTCACAGGGTGTAGCTTCAGGGTGTTCAATGGGCAAGCATCCCAAGGAGAAGTTTGATAAGGGGAAAGCTTTGAGAGATTTAGAAGTTCTTCAACTTGTTCATAGCGATGTAGCAGGTCCATTTCCATCACCTTCATTCAGTAAGTCCCTCTATGTCCTCACCTTCATTGACGACTACTCTTGCTTCACTTGGGTCTATTTTCTTGTTCATAAGAGTGAAGTGTTTGACAAATTTAAAGACTTCAAGGCTCATGTGGAGAAGCAATCCGGGAAAGTGGTCAAGATTCTTCACAAAGATAATGAAAGGGAATATCTGAACAAAAGACTTGAGGATTTTTGTACATTTGAGGAGATTGATCTTCAGCATTCCATTGCCTACAGTCCACAATAGAATGGAGTTGCAGAACACAAGAATAGAACTCTCAAAAAAATGGCTAGCTGTATGATACTGTAAAGCAGAAAAATCGAACCCTAGTTGTTCTCCCCTCCCCAACTCCAAGGAGAGAGAAGGGAGAGTCAGTAGGGTTGATGGTTTTCACTTAGGAGAGACTTTACATTCAAAAGAGGGGTTGAAACCCACAAGATCCAATCCCACGCAATGCAAGATTGGATTCTAAATGAGTTTAAAGGGTTAAGACATCAAGGATACCCTCTTTTGTAAAGAAATGTAGATAGAAAGATTGAACTAGGAATGCATGTAAAGTAGGAAAGATTCACTTATAAATAGAGATAGGGATATGGGATGAAGCTGCGGACTTGGAATTAGTAGTAAAATATCGAGACGGTGCTGTTCTGCAAATTTGAGCGAAAGTTGATGGGAGGATGGCGCCCGGCATGCACACGGTCCTTCGAAAAATCCACGAAACGAAGGTGGATTTGTTCGTCTTTGCACAAGGATTCCAGATCTTCAATTACAACCACGTACCTACAATCTACACACAGAAAAGAGAGGACGATTGGGGGGTTAGGGATGAGGGGTTTGCCTTTAGGTCAAACCCCGGTTTTGGAATTAACCAAGAAATGAGAATGCTGTAAATGTAAATGTTTGTAATGTAAACAAGTACTGATACCTTGTTGTAAGAATGTTTGTATTCTTACATGCGAAGGTGTAATATATGTTGTATGTTGTATGTTGTATGTTGTATGTGATCTCCTCTTCGATGGTTGAATCCTTGTCTTGAATGCAACCCTTAGCCTTGAATGGAGACTTAGAATGCTCAATTGCTTGAAGGAATGCTTGAATGCTTGAATGTTTGAATGGTTGAATATTGCTTTCACGCCTTTGCTCACATATGTCCTCCTCCCTTTTTGAGAGAGGAAATGTAGTTTATATACTTGTCAATTAGGGCTGATAGACTGATTTTCCCGACCTTAGGCCGACCAGGAAACAATATTTTCCAATTGCAAACTTAAAGACCCAATGCCCAAAAGAGACCGGGCCCAAAATAGGGCCAGGGACCAGGGCGCTGGGCGCCATGGTCCCACCTCCAGGGATAGTGGGGTGCAAGGAGGATCAAGCCAGGGTGCTGAAAAATGAAGTTTTTGATGTCATGAACAAGTTTCGGGGTCTCCATTCAGGTTCCGTGTTGCATCGCCATCGTGAAGACCCAAATGCAGTCGAAATTGCAAGTGTCACAATTTTAGGATGCTACATTTAGCCCCCACTTTAGTGGGAGTATAAGCGTACGCTCATACTTCCGGTAAAGTATAAGGAAACAACATTGAAAAACTTTCACCACGTCAAGGAGGCAAGATACACCAAGCCCCCAGTGGACTAAGGATCTTACGGCTTCGATTGACAAAGTAAAAGGGAAGATCACGAGGGAGAACCATGACTGTTAGTAGTAAGGTTCCCTCACTATGAGTCATGCAAGAAAGATATCAAAAATTTTCAAGGCAAAGCTAAATTTGTCAAGAAATTTTCAAGTATCTTGAAAAGATATGAACGGGATGTATGCCCCCCTACATTAAAGCGATCGCACATGCCTCACTGGGGGTGATTGCTTTAAGGTAGTGATACATATAAGAAATGAGAAAGGAGCACGCTATCACAAGGATTTAGCCCCCAAGTGTAAGATAAGCCCTAGGATAATAGACACAAAACACAAAGCACAAGGTGACTTCACTTTCCTCGAGGTCAGTATGCTGTATGATAATTCATGTATATCATATGTATGTATGCATAATTGTTCTTCATTCCCCAATCAAGGAAGGTCACCTAGAAGAAGGGAACGCATGTGTCTTTTGAGTCAACATGAGAGGGACCAAAAGAGATCTCAATGTTTTGCATCATCCTCAAGTAGACAACACTAAGGACAACAAATAGAAGAATGAGAATAACACATAGAAGAAGTAACAAAAGAGAGGAGGAGAGAATCTGCTATGCTAATGAAACTAGTCTAGCACGTCATCTACCCCCTGATCTTGCTGATCAATATTTCGGGAAGGTAGGAAACACGCTAGAGGAGGAACATCCAACACAGCAGATGGGGCTATCACAAGATCCAAACAAGGGCTATGTTCATGTTCTGAGCCACGTTGTTCTTGTCTAGGAGCTAAGATAAGTGCTTTAGAAAATGCGTTAGATAAATGGTTATCAACATCAACATATTCATATTCACTATTAGAATGAACAGGAGTAACATTTTCATCATGAATAACATTTTCATCTATATCATCATCAAGATTTATAAAAATAGGATCTTTAACTCGCACAGGATCAAGACCATCATGCATCTTATGTTTAGGAGATTTTGGCTCAATCGTCGGCTGAGGAGAAAATGGAATAATACTAGCTGAAGGTGTTTTTGGGGATTGCAAAGTTTGAGAAGCAGCTGCCTGAGCTCTAAGACGATGCTTTCGTCGGCATTCACGTGCAGAACGATTTCGTCTAGTCTTAGTAGGAAGTTGAGAAGATTGAGGAGGAGGAATGTTCTCATCCTTTTCACTTGGGTGTTTAAGTCGTGGTCTCTTAGGTTGAACAATAGGAGAAGAGGAAGGAGGAGGAACTGCTCCATATAAAGGAGGAAAATTTGGTTTAGGAAGGAGACCAAGTCCATCATGACGAGGAGGTATAGGTCTACTTTTAGAAAGTTTATTAGATATAGACATAGTCACATTCATAGGGATGGGTTGGGAATCTTCTTGAGGAAAGACATTAGTTTTATCTTTCAAAGGAAGAACTTCCTTCTCAAGAACGATAGGAATGTCAAGTTTGGGTGTTCTAGGTTCACTTAGAGATAGGATCATATCTTTTTTCCACTTTTGATAAGATTTGAAAAGATGATCACTTCGCGGAGGAAGAGATTGGAATTGTTTAGGCCAAAAGTAATCAATAGGAACGCTAGAAGTTCTTTCAGCTGGTTTAAAGAGACTATGATTGATAGTAACAACTTCACCATTATGGGGAAATTTCAAGCACTTGTGAATAGGAGAAGCAATAGCTTTCATGGAAGATAGCCAAGGATAGCCTAGCTTCACACGAAATTGTTCGGACGAAGGAATAATAGCAAAACTCACATCAAGAGATTTGTTATGGACCTCAATAGGTAATGTAATAGAACCAATTGCAGGAGAAGAAAATGCATCAAATAATTTCACAACCACATTTGTTTCATCATAGATCACTTGATTCAATTGCAAAGTAAAAAGAAATTCTTCAGTAATGACATTAACCATACAAGAAGGATTAATAAGCACTCCACGGCAAGGTGTATTCTTGACTTTTGCAACTATATATAAAGGACCATCAGGTTCCCTGATAGTTTCACTGGAATCAAATGTGATGGAAGGTTCTTTAGGGATTTTCTATTGCTCCGCAAAGTTAATCACATTCGGAGTCATAGACACAAGATCATCAGGTGAGACAGAGGAATCATTAGTATCAATCACATTAGGGGTATGAGAAGGTAATGGATCAGTAAAAATCTTAAGATTTTGGTTAGGAGGAGCTACAGATGTGTTGCCTTTATCATTCATACCAGAAACAGAGATAGTATTATTATCAATCAAATCTTGAATTTTACCCTTTAAAGCCAAACATTTTTCAGTATCATGCCCAGGTTGACGATGAAATTGACAAAAAGATTTGTTATCAAAATAGGGTGAGTTAATCTTTGCAGGATCTATTTGCTTTATAGGAGGAAGAGTAAGCACATTTTGTTCTAATAACTTATTCATAATACTATGCAATGACTCATTCAAAGGAGTAAACTTTCTCTCTTTCTTGAAAAACTTAGAAATAGGAGGCACACTTGATGCTGCATTCACATTGTTGTTGATGATGTTTTCATTGAATTTAATGGACTCTCTGTTCGGTTTAAACTTCCCAAATGGTTGTTGACTACTATCACCCTTATCACTCGGAGCCATAGGATTTGTTTGTTCCATTTGACTCATAGTCAGTTGATAATTGTGAAGAGTTGCGCACAACTGTTGGAAAGAAGTAAACTCAGAAAATAGGAGTTTTTCTCTAATATCTTTTTGTAAATTAGAAATAAAGATTCTTTGAATATCATTGTTGGGTACCGGAAAAGAAATCTGAGCATACAAATGCTTATATCTACCAATGAAATCAGTCACTTTTTCCTTAACACCTTGTTTACAATGCATTAAATCAATCAAAGTAACTTTAGGACTTATATTGTTTTGAAATTGTTGAATAAAAGCATTGGCAAGTTGTTCGAAAGAAGTAATAGAATAGGAAGGCAACGAGCAATACCATTGTAGGGCTTTATCTCTTAATGTTCTAGTAAATAGTTTTGCAAGCAACCTTTGGTCATAAGCAAAATCGGTACATATTGTTTGAAAGGTCTTAACATGTGTTAGAGGATCACCCTTACCATTATAAAGCTCCAAATGCGGAATTTCAACATGTTTAGGGGGGATAGCTCGAACAATGTCAAGAGAAAGTGGGCTCGCAACATCAAATGTGGGCACACTAAACTTAGATTGGTTCATAGAGGCAATTTGTTACTGTAAAGAAGAGACAGTTTGTGCAAGATTGTTAATGGTCGCTTCAGTCGAAGAGTTCATATTAGACATGTTAGATTGTGATGGAGGTGTTATGTTATTGAAAGAAGGTAGAGAGTAAGGTGGTGGGACACTATGATAGTTAGTCATAGGAGATGATTGGAAGGGAGGAACACTACAAGGAGGAATGGAATGGTTAAATGAATTGCCCCCTTGTGTCATGTTCATTTGTAGAGATATAATAGGGACACTCATTGAAGGAATGAATGAAGAAGTCGGATTGAATGAAGGAAGAGGGTTGATTGAAGAAGAGGGATTGCCCCCATGACTGGTGATCATAGGAGGAATGTCTTGTGTTGAAGTAGTCATTATGTTTGATGTAAAAGTAGGTATACTAGCAATAGGAGTTGTCAAAGGAATAGAATGATTAACTTGAGTAGGAGGTTGTGTATAACCTAAGGTTTCGGCACAACTTTTCATCGGCATCACATTCAAATCCACAATGTGTACAATACCACGCAAAATATCAATTCCATTCTTATCACTTTGAACCATACGTTTTAGACCCTCAATTAATGAAAGAGCTTCACTATCAGGGTATTCTTGAGACATCCATTGTCGAAAATCATCAAATTGGTTATCCAATTTTGAAAGTTGTTCTACAGAAACCTCATGGAGAGCTTCTTCATCATTAAGAGGATTAGAGGAATTACCCATGTCTTCGTTAAAAAGGCCATTCAAATTAGGTTCCATCTCCTCAGTAATTACACCTTGGAAGGACTTAATTCTAAGGCTTCGTCTAACGGGAATAGTGTAAGTAGGGCTTATTGTTGTAAAACTCATGCACTAAAGAAAGAGAGAAGATTTTGAATTTTAGAGGTAGCAAATTTCAATAAAACCAGCCAATCTCCTAGATTTAAGCTGTTAAATGCAATCAGGACAATCTCCTGAAATTTCAGAAAAAATGTCCGGGACCGTGGCGAACGGAGTGCACACGGTCCTCGCAACTTTTTTCAAAATTTTCAGGGATGAAAGTTATGATGATTTTAAAGCTAATTTGAAAAAATTGAGTGATTTTACGATCTGTAGATAGGCCAAATTAAAGTTGCAATCTCAAAATTGAACCCTACCAAGATTGTTGAAAAATGCAAAATTTGAATTTTGAAAAAGAGAGGGAAACTGAAATTTTGAATTTTATGATTTTAGAGGGAATGCTAAAAGCAATGCAAGTTTTGAAATTTAAAAGTTGACTCGATTTCATGCAAAATTCGAATTTGGAAAGTGGAAATCAAGGTTGTTGCAATTAAACACTTAATTTCAAAAGTCACAAACTGCAAAAATTTGAATAAAGTACTGAAATTTCGAATAAATGCCAACACACTATTCAAATTTAGGATTGTAAGAAACACAATTTTGATATGAATTTCGATTTCAACAATTTTTTGAATGATTAGAAGCCTCAATCCAAGCAATCGCTAGACCAACTTTGACTTTAATTTTGAAAGTGTTAGAATTGATAAGATCAGCCAAAATTCTGGATTTTAGCAGAAAAATACAGTAAGATCTAGCTCCCGAAATTTCGGAAAAAATGTCGGGGATGATGGCGCTCGGGGTGCACATGGTCTTCACAACTTTTTTCCAAATTTTCAAGGATGAAAGATATTGTGATTTTGTTGCGAAATCCAAAGTTACAGCCGATTTGGAGGTGTTTTGATTAGTGAAATTATCAGTCAAAGGTTGAATCAAGAGGGTTTTAAAAATTAGGGTTTTGACATTTAACCACTTAATTTTCAAAATTAAAGCACAAATATGAATTGACAATTTGCAATAGAAGGGTAGATCTGAAACAAGCATTAACAATTAAACATTCCACAAGTTTAATTACTAAAAAGAAAATTTTAGGGTTTTTATGCAATCAACCTCTAAAATTTGCAAAAGATCAAACATGGAAATATAATTAGGAAAGCAAAATTTTTAGATCTAACTATGAATAATAAGAATGAGGATGTTCACGTTGGGTTCACCGAAATGTAAAGTGGAAAAATCGAACCCTAGTTGTTCTCCCCTCCCCAACTCCAAGGAGAGAGAAGGGAGAGTCAGTAGGGTTGATGGTTTTCACTTAGGAGAGACTTTACATTCAAAAGAGGGGTTGAAACCCACAAGATCCAATCCCACGCAATGCAAGATTGGATTCTAAATGAGTTTAAAGGGTTAAGACATCAAGGATACCCTCTTTTGTAAAGAAATGTAGATAGAAAGATTGAACTAGGAATGCATGTAAAGTAGGAAAGATTCGCTTATAAATAGAGATAGGGATATGGGATGAAGCTGCAGACCTGGAATTAGCAGTAAAATATTGAGACGGTGCTGTTCTGCAAATTTGAACAAAAGTTGACAGGACGATGGCGCCCGGCATGCACACGGTCCTCCGAAAAATCCATGAAACGAAGGTGGATCTGTTCGTCTCTGCACAAGGATTCCAGATCTTCAATTACAGCCACGTACCTACAACCTACACACAGAAAAGAGAGGACAATTGGGGGGTTAGGGATGAGGGGTTTGCCTTTAGGTCAAACCCCAGTTTTGGAATTAACCAAGAAATGAGAATGCTGTAAATGTAAATGTTTGTAATGTAAACAAGTACTGATACCTTGTTGTAAGAATGTTTGTATTCTTACATGCGAAGGTGTAATATATGTTGTATGTTGTATGTTGTATGTGATCTCCTCTTCAATGGTTGAAT
Source organism: Cryptomeria japonica (assembly GCF_030272615.1). Lineage (NCBI taxonomy): Eukaryota > Viridiplantae > Streptophyta > Pinopsida > Cupressales > Cupressaceae > Cryptomeria > Cryptomeria japonica. The sequence goes on from NC_081405.1 coordinate 54,018,327, forward strand.
CCTTGTCTTGAATGCAACACTTAGCCTTGAATGGAGACTTAGAATGCTCAATTGCTTGAAGGAATGCTTGAATGCTTGAATGTTTGAATGCTTGAATATTGCTTTCGCGCCTTTGCTCACATATGTCCTCCTCCCTTTTTGAGAGAGGAAATGTAGTTTATATACTTGTCAATTAGGGCTGATAGACTGATTTTCCCGACCTTAGGCCGACCAGGAAACAATATTTTCCAATTGCAAACTTAAAGACCCGATGCCCAAAACAGACCGGGCCCAAAATAGGGCTAGGGACCAGGGCGCTGGGCGCCATGGTCCCACCTCCAGGGACAGCGGGGTGGAAGGAGGATCAGGCCAGGGTGCTGAAAAATGCAGTTTTTGATGTCATGAACAAGTTTCGGGGTCTCCATTCAGGTTCTGTGTTGCATCGCCATCGTGAAGACCCAAATGCAGTCAAAATTGCAAGTGTCGCAATTTTTGGACGCTACAGATACATGCACATTCTTTTGATCCCGCCTTTTGGGCAGAGGCTATCAGTTGTGCCACACACATCCAAAATTGGGTTCCTCATAAAGCTTTGACGGGTATTACTCCCTTTGAGGCTTGGGCTAGTAGGAAACTGATTGTGAGACATTTCAGAGTCTTTGGGTGTCTAGGATGGGCTCGCATTCCTCCACAGAAATGCAAGGCATTGGAACCTCAAAGTCGGCCTTGTATTTTTGTTTGATATCCTGAGGGTGTTAAGGCATATCAATTGATGGATCCTGAGACACATGAGGTGTTTATTGAGAGGAGTGTTCATTTTGAGAAAAGATCTCCTAGATTAGCATCTCTTCCTCGTCTACCTTCCTCCATTGTGGATAGTGATGAGAGTGATTTAGATGGTGAGACTCCTTCAACTCTGACTCGCAGGGTTATACCTCTGGAGGATCCACTTGCAGTTGGGAAGCCTAGTTCTCCACCTCCACCTAGACCTCATTGGGCTTGACAGACACTTGAGTCAGTGGGTTCTCTTGTTGGGGATCCTTTAGATACACTAAGAACTCGATCACAACATCAGGACCTTCCACATGCATACATTGCTACTGCTTCTGATCAACAGACATTTCAGAAGCATCAGCAGTTCTCAAGTGGGACCAAGCTATGGAGGAAGAATATAGTTCCTTGATGAGGAACAACACATGGGAGTTAGTCCCTCTCCCTAAGGGGAGAAAGATGGTTTGATATAAGTGGATCTATCAGACCAAGTTTACTACGAATGGTAGTGTGGATATGTATAAGGCTCAACTTGTTGCGAAAGGTTTCTCCTAGGTTCCAGGTATTGAATATACTAGGACCTTTGGGCCCATAGCCAAGATGAACTCCATTCGCTTGACACTTTCTATTGATGTAGCTCATGGTTGGGTTGTACATCAGATGGATGTGAAGAGTTCTTTTCTTCATGGGGATCGTGATGAGAAGATATATATGGAGCAGCCATAGGGTTTCATCCAGGATTCTTCCTTGGTTTGTAGACTGAGGAAATCTCTCTATGGCCTTAGGAAGGCCCCCAGGGCTTGGTACGCCAAGATGGATTCCTTTCTTCTCTTAGCAGGGTTCACTAGGTGTTATTCCAATCCGAATGTCTACATTTTGCGATAGTATGACTCACACTTGATACTTGTGCTCTATGTTGATGATTTGATCATTACAGGGAGCACCACATCCATCACTAATAGTGTCAAATCTGCTTTGCATGAAAAATTTTCTATGACTGATTTGGGTCTTTTGCAATACTTTGTTGGGATAGAGATTTCATAGTCACCTTCCAAGATTACACTTTCGAAGCCCAAGTATTCTCTTGATCTACTTGCACGCTTTCATATGGCTGATTGTAAGGCTGCATCAATTCCCTTTCTTTCAAGAGTCAAGCTTGAGGCTAGGTGCTCTTCTCCACTTGACTCACACACACCCTAACATTTCATTTGCAGTTGGCATGGTTTCCCGCTTCATGCAGGAACCACATGAGATTCATTGGAAATCCGCCAAACACATCCTACACTATATCCAGGGCACACATCATTATGGGATTCACTATGCAGCAGGCACAAGACTTCGCTTCTTTGGTTACACAGACTCCGATTGGGCTGGCAATCTTGATGATTGTAAGTCTACTTCTGGTTACAACTTCTACCTTGGTTCAGGACCCATTTGTTGGTAGAGCAAGAAGCAAGATGATATTGCTCTCTCTTCGACTGAGGCTGAGTATTGAAGGGCTATTATTACAGCGACTAAGACTATTTGGCTTTAGCATATTCTCACAGAGTTTGGGTTTTCCACTCCATGACCGATAGTTCTACATTGCAATAATCAGAGTGCTATTGCAATATTGAAGAACCCAGTTCAACATCAGCAGAACAAACACATCGAGATTCATGTGCACTACATTCGAGAGCTCATTCAAGAGTAGGTCATTGATTTGTAGTATTGTCCTATAGCAGAGTAGGTTGTAGACATATTCACTAAACCCTTCACTGAGAGTAACTTCCAGAAGTTGCAAGATCTGTTGGGGGTCGGGATGTCTCATTAGCGGGGTCAGCTGACTTCTCCTCCCTCTCTTATGGGGGGACTTTTTCCTCTTTGAGGTTTTGTCCTTCTTCTTTGAGAGTCTTTTGTACATTTATCTCTCTTTTGGGGGGGGAGGGGGGGTTTTTCCACTGGGTTTTCTCCCTTTCTCTATTTCTGAGAGATTGCATTGCATAGGTTTTCTTTCATTTGCATATTGTACATGGGTACCTATCATGGCCTAGTAGTTGGGACCCATCTTGCATTGTTGACTTGAGTCTTCATTCCCCTAAGTTGCACTTAAGGGAGGGTGTTAGTGTAATTATTTATTCTTATAGGATATAATTACACTTTACTTAAGTTAACATATGATAATGCATCTCATCGTAGTTTGGATATGAGATACTCAGGGAAGTGTGCACATAGGGATGTAGCTTGTAGGAGAAATTCCACCCTTTGTGGTCTTATCTTGATATTACACTCCACATTCGGTGGGTCATCCACCTCTTGTGGAATATTATATTATTTCTCCTACCTACCCCTACTTTTTCTTACCTACACTTATTTCTCATTGAGCCACATGTCATGATTGTGTGCTCACATATCCATTTGGCCTTGCCTATATATGTAGGCCTATATTCATTGTATTGGTTAATCCAGTTGATCATTTGTATATTGATGAGAATACAGTTTGTTCTTGTCATACTATTGTCTCTCTTTTGTGATTTTCATTGTGCCCTTGATCTTGGCAAAATCTCACAATCACCATAGAGAGTAAATGAATATTTCACATTAGGTACATGAAATAGATTAGACCTACGTTTGTAACACAAACCCCTTTATAGATACTAATTTCTACAATAATAGTGTTCACAACTTAACCCATTTTTAGAAAGGTATAGTTTCATTTTGGCATGCTATTCAAATGAATCTATACACTTATGCTTTAATGTGGACATGTATAAATAACATTGAATATGGTTTTGACAAGAAGTAGTATACTTAGCAACCCATTTTGTAAAACTCATATATAACAATGTAGACATCGTCAACAAAAGCTAGAGATGTTTATTGAAGTTGTTCTTGAGCTCGTTTTCATTCAGATTACAACCTTTTTCCCTTAGAAGAACTACTTTATTTCTCAAACACAATAGAATTTAATGAATAGATAGATACACATCAATTAATTTATATACATTCATAGATTCAAAAGAATATACAAGTACATTTTTTTAATTTTTTTGTGCACCCCTATATCTATCAATAACATTTTAAGGGGGATAACAATAGTTACATTATCACTCATAACACTTCATTTCATTTGGACAACAAATACGTAAGAGACTATTTCCATGATTCATAGCAACTCCTCTTCTTCACTTGTCTGAATTGATTGGTAATACATTTTAAAATGGCAAGGTGACTGGTTTTCCCTTCACATACAACTATCTTCAAGGTTGAAACTTGCACATTTAACAACAAGACAATTTTAAAGCCAAGATCTATGGGATTTCTCCCAACTCGCAACCATAGGACTGAAAACTAGCCCATCCCCGAGGTTGGGGAGTTAATGGGATGCACATGTATCACATCACAAGGGAGAGAAAAAACAAATGTTATATACACAAGGCTCACTCCTAGAGATAAAAATAAGAAGAGAGTAACACAACTATGGGAGGAGGGCGGGTGATAGGAAAATGTCATAACCAGTTGAATCTGTATTTTTCATACCTCCATAACATCATACATAACCATCCCACAACATTTCACCCCAAACACCAATCTACAATTCCCAACCAACCACATGGGTACTCATACCTAACAATGACAAAAATGTCTCCAATCTATAATTCCCAACTAACCGGTACTCATATCTAACACAACATTGTCATCAATCCATAACTCCCAACCAACCACCTAGGTATTCATACACAATATTTCAAAATGTCTCCATGACTGTTTTGGTGTAACATGCCATTAATTCTATACTAAAAAAAAAATAGATTATTGTCTATATTAAGATAAAACTCTAAGAATTTCAAAATAAAACTTTAACTACTTCAACTGAAATTGAAAAATAACCAACTAACAGCTGTTCAATATATTAAAAATCTAACCGATTCATCTAAAAGGAAGTTAATGTTCTATTGAATAATTATACGAAATATATATCGCTATGCTATATGATATGAAAAAGAAAACAATATAACAACTTTCATTTATGAGAAAGAGATAAAAGTTCAAATATTACAATTTATTTAGCTTTCCAACTGGAATCTTATGTATCGACCCTCGACATTGTCTAGTCAAGGAGAGCATCATCAAAGGATTTTCCACCCAACCATAGACCTGGCAGTCTCTCGTGCCCCTTCCAACTTGAAGTGACCTGACCTTTCATGAAGGTGCAGAGTAAGGACAAGATCTAGTTTCCATCTTGCCATTTGAGCTAGGTATTTAGAACCTACATGCATCTAGCTAGTCACACACTATAGGTACCCCCTAACTAGTATAACCATCTGACTAGTAGGTGTACTTGGTTCATGTGATCCGATGACCACTTGAATTAAGTAGAACCACCTTGATCAAGGTTATAAGATTACAAACACGTTCAACACACTATCACTATTCACCACCCTTGCTCGACTTGTACATTCAATTCTTGAGTCCAACTGACTCACTAGTTTAATAATCGACTATCCAACCAACTACTCAATGTCTATTGAGAGTAACTATCATGAACAACCATCATAAGATAATAACATATGCTCAAGCCCAATTGACTCACTAGATACTTAACATTCTAGGTTCAAGTAAGCCTTTGGTTCTCTAACCATTTTGTTACATTACAGTCTCATGTCTTCTAACATATAATGGTCAACAACGACCTTCATGGGATTGTGTCATATTAAGGCCAGCTAACTGCCGTATTACCGACTCCAACTGACCCACAATGATTACTTCAAATGATCCTTGATAGTCGACAATATCAAGCTATATGACCTTTAAGGATAAATGAGACATTTCATACAGGCTTTGCTATTTATTCGACTCAAATATGACTCAATTGTTGCAATCTCAACACAAAGATTAAAAAAAAACAGTTATCAGGTTCAGCCAATCCAAATTTTTTGGTTATGATGCAATGAGAATTTGATTCATTTATAAATCTAATTAAGGGTTTGATATATTCCTTAAAAGATACATCGGTTAATTAAATATCAGTCCTTATGATCTTAACTTCTAATTTTTACATCTAAACCTTGATTACCTCATAAACAATGATCCAATCTGAAATTTCAATCTGAGTTATAGAGGATGTGTTCTCAACTGTCCTATTATGCAGAGTACTTGTTTATAAACATCAATTATTCTATGCCAGGGTTCTATATTTAGCACCTGCTATATCATAGCCGAGGTATGTTGATGGTTAAGATAGAGTGCCTATATGTTTACCAATGTCTAAATATTTTCAACTTAATTAGTGTCAATGTAGAATACAAGGGAAAGCAACGAGTAGCAAAATCCTTTGCATTTATAAATACAACTTCAGATTCATGCAATAATAACACTTTCTACAAAAGATCAAATTGAGACTAAGTCAACAAAGATGTTATAAGAGGGTTTGATTAACTATGCCTGGAGTAGTATAGTGTTAATATAGAATCGCGTCCTTCAATGGACAACCTGTTTCTAAACTTTGAGTTTTGCTAAGATTGAAGCAATATTTTTCAGGAATGTGCTATGTTATATGAAAAGCATTTAGTAGTAAATCCCGATGAAAAAAATAGATTTTATGAAATTCTATTTCGTAGAGAAGAAGTTGATGGAACAATATCCTCCTCCAAAAAGAGAGAGAGAGAGTGCCCTCTCAAAACCCAACCCAAAAAACCTTAAAAAGATTGCAATACCAAAGGAAAAACTGCCAAGATGTTACATCCACCTTCTTGCTCGAAGGGAGTTTCAAATGGTCAATTACTAGCCAAAAACAAGCTTACTACAATATTCAATATAAATAATTTATATTAACAAATTGTAAAGTGGAAAATTTAGAGGCTTAGCCAATTCTCCACGGAGAAAGGGAGGATTCACTAAGCTCAATTTTCACTTGGGAGAGACTTTAGATTCAAAAGAGGAGGATGAATCTATTAGATCCAATCCTAAATGATGCAAGGACTAAATGCTAAGTATATTGGTTGTGTTTGGAATGTAATTGACCCTCTTTTGTAAGTTGACTAGTTGAATTAAGATTAAGTGCTAGAAATGAAGGCAAAGTATGAGAAAAAAATGAACTACAAATTCAAGATTCAGTCGTGCACCTGGATCTGAGAAGTTTGAGATGATTTGGAGCTACTCTACGAAATCAGAAAAAAATTGTAGAGACTGTGTGTCCGGATAGGGGCACCCCCAACTTGGTTCTCTGAACTTTCTGCAAGTCGAAAAGGGTTTTTCTGTCTCTGCAGATAAAGCTCAATTCTAGAAGTATAGCCGCACACCTGATTTCTACACATAGAAGGAAAGGGAAATGTTTTTGGAATAGGGGTTTACCTTCAGGTCAAACCCTAGTTTTGGAATTAATGAAGTGGTTGCAATAATGTAACTGAAATGAATGAAAGTAGAAATCCTCCTCTTTGAGGGGACGTTGAATTGCTTCATTTTCTCTCCTAAAACACGAACGGGGTGCTAGATTTCTCCTCCAGACTATGGATCAAGGTTAGTTTTTGTTTATTTTTGTCTTTCTTTCCCGTTCGTTCAATTTGTTTTACATTTTGAATTTAATTTCATTAGTTTTGATAAGGTTTTTTCATTTTTTATTTCAAAAATTAGATTCTTCTAATCCACAACAAGAACAACCAAATGCACCTCTTGAAAACCCACAAGAACAACCAAATGCACCTTCTGAAAACCCACAAGATACACCCCCAATTCCTCCTTTTGACTGCACACTCGAAACACAAGAGCGATTAATTAATCAATTAGGACAAAATACGTCTAAAATAAATAGAGTGATTGTTAAATTGAAAACATAAGAACCGTACGACTGAGGATTTCATGCTGATAGATGAGTTGATGGATATGGTGTTCTCCCACGAGCAACAGACAAAGGTGTGTTGATTTGAATTCATAGCATTTTATTTATCGGTCACTTTAAATTTGTAATTACATAGATGAATTTTCATTTATACATCGATTTAAATTGAGATAAATAATATGCATTTCAAGATGTAGCAGTGGTATCCCATACTCCTCCCGTAGTTACTATAGCTGCAACTTCGATGCCTGAGGTATAAATTTTGTAACATGTTAAAATAGAATAGTACACTTTGAATTTAAAAAAATACAAGATATACTAACTATCTTTAATGCTTGGTCCAATTTTTGGTTTGTAGGTGTTGACAGGGGACCAAATGTCCTAGATTGATGACATCACGCTCTCAGCGATCGATTTTGGCCTACAAGGCTATACAGTATCATATTTTGTACAACCCTTTTTTATATATTGTTTTGATGGAATATGCAAGTCATTTCATTTTAGATATTTAAAATTATGTTTAATTTATTATCAATACTAATATCTCATGTTACTTTTGTTGTTTTAGACCTCCGCATCTAGGGCTCTTCCTAAGAAAAAGAATTCCTCAAAGATGCCAAAACATTGGAAGAAGGTAACTGAACACATTTTTAGTTGTACAATTATTTGAAAATGTTGAAATCAAGTATTAGTTGGGGTTTGTAGATTGATTAGTGTTTTTTGTCTATTTTACATGTACATCGCTCATTGAGCTATGTGGGTTTGTTGAATGCACCTGATCCGCCCGTGGATCAAGAGAGGGCGGAGGTATGTATCTTTACTTCATTTTCTTGATTTCATGATTATATGCACGCGTACATGTGAACTTGTGATATATTATAGTCTTATAATTTTTTCATATAGGAAATATCCATACCTATTTCATCAATGGCGAACCCTCCTCCATGCACTGGAGAAGCATCTCAGGATTTGGTACACTTTTGTTTGATATGTAAAATTAATTGTTTTTAACCTACAATACTTATCATTATATTAATTGTATTTAATCTTTGAACATTTTTTGTATAGGTAATAGCGACAGTTTCTCCATCGATGGTGAGCCATCCTTAGTCCATTGGAGAAGCATCTCAGGCACATGTACGTCATTGTTCTCTATATTATAGCTTTTAAGTGTTTTTGATATATTTATGTTAGTACATTGTATTAATTGTACATTTAATCTACAATAGACCCCTTCGCGATATGGCCATAACGTGGATCCATTTAAGTATGTCTTCAAGAAAACTCCTAAGAGTGACAAGGAGAGGAGAGTGAAGACATTAGCTCCTAGATCAGCCGATGAGGTAATCTACATTTCAATTGCAAAGGAATTATAGTTAAATGCATAGTTATGTTGTTAATTATGAACTATTTTCTACAAAAGAATAGTAACTTGGCTTTTGAATTGTGGTTTTGCAACCATCTATAGAGCCGTGTACTACATCGAAGAGGCTTGATTTTGATGATCCACCACAAGTTTAGGATCATATAGTGTTAGTTTTGGTCATAGAATGACCAATACATGTAGATACATTCTACATTTTTATTGTATATCGATTTGGACATGGCATATGCCACATTTTTGTAATACTTGTATTGACTTGGAAGACATGCCTTTTTTTTTATATATAAATATTGATATTCGATCCAATAAATGTGTACTTAGTTCATTATTTTGTATTCGTTGTATTTTGTGGTTGTCCTTTTATAATTTTAATTAATCATTTTCCTATGTAATCAACAATATGAATATAAACAACAAAAATATATGATATAAAACATTGCAATTGTGGAATATGATTTGATAAAATTTCTAGAATGTTGAATTAACCCTACAAAACTCTTTGTATTCAGTTCATTATTGTGTATTCACTGTATTTGGTGGCTTCCCTTTTATAAATTTAAATGAATATTTGCATATGTAATCAACAATATCAATATAAACAACAAAAATCGACAATATGAATATAAACAACAATATGTGTTTGGTGTGAGAGCACCGTCACGCTCGCAATGGTAAAATTTTGTTCATCGTGTGCATAAATCGACATCGCAAGCACATCCGGGTGGGCAGGTTTACGCTAGGCATGCCCCTATTGTGCATCTCAAAGCGTTGAAATGTCGAGAGTCATACCATACCGGTGCGATCTCTCAAGTGCCCTGAGTCCAAAAAATTGTCAAAATTTGACGGACTATTTCTTCAAATCCAGGACACATATGGTCGATCCGTTTGAACACGTGGGGTCACGTGAGGCTCCTCTACAATGGTGTATCTTGGTTTTTGATGACTCGGAGTCATTTTCAATTGGTAGCATTTTTTTGCCTGCTGCAAAAACCTTCAGTTGCATGCAATGCAAAGTTGCAAGATTGGCTAGAATTGATTCAGTTCGTCATGTACAAAAATCGATGTTACGAGAAATTCAAATCAAGGACACATATGGTCGATCCGTTTGAACCCATGGGGTTGCGTGAGGCTCCTCTACAATGGCCTATCTCAGTTTTTGATGACTTGGAGCCATTTTCAATTAGTAGCATTTATTCGCCTGCTGCAAAAGCTATCAGTTGCATGCAATGCAAAGTTGCAAGATTCACTAGAACTGATTCAGTTAGTCATGTGCACAAACTGACATCACAAGTGCGTTTCAGTGGGAGGTTATACACTAGGTATGCCCCTCTCATGCATCCCAAACCATTAGAACATCAAGAGTCATACCGTACTAGGGCGATCTCTCAAGTGCCATGAGTCCAACAAATTGTCAAAATTTGACGGACTGTTTCTTCAAATCCAGGACATATATGATCGATCTGTTTGAACCCGTGGGGTTGCGTGAGGATCCTCTACAATTTTCTATCTTGGTTTTTTACGACTCAGAGCCATTTTCAATTGGTAGCATTTTTTCGCTTGCTGCAAAAACTGTCAGTTGCATGCAATACAATGTTGCAAGATTGTCTAGAATTGATTCGGTTTGTCGTGTACAAAAACCAACATCACGAGCGCATCTGGGTGGGAAATTTTATGCTAGGCATGCCCCTTTCATTCATCCCAAAGCACCAAAACGTCGAGAGTCATACCGTACCGGGGAGATCTCTCAAGTGCCCTGAGTCCAATAAATTGTCAAAATTTGACGGATTGTTTTTTCAAATACAAGACACATATGGTCAATCCATTTGAACCCATGGGGTTTCATGAGGATCCTCTACAATGGCCTATCTCAGTTTTTGACGAATCGAAGCCATTTTCAATTGGTAGCATTTTTTTGCCTACTGCAAAAACCATCAGTTACATGCAATGCAAAGTTGCAAGATTGGCTAGAATTGATTCGATTCGTTGTGTGCAAAAACCGGCATCAAGAGCACATCCGGGTGGGAAAGTTTACACTAGGCATGCCCTTGTCGTGCATCCCAAATCTCCAGAACATCGAGAGTCATACCGTACCAGGGCGATCTCTCAAATGCCATGAGTCCAAAAAAATTATCAAAATTTGACAAACTATTTCTTCAAATTGAGGATACATATGGTCGATCTATTTGAACCCGTGGGGTCACGTGAGGCTCCTCTATAATGGCCTATCTCAGTTTTTGATGACTCAAAGCCATTTTCAATTAGTGGCATTTATTCGCCTGCTGCAAAAACTGTCAGTTGCATGCAATGCAAAGTTGCAAGATTGGCTAGAATTGATTCGGTTCGTCGTGTGCACAAGCTGACATCGCAAGCATGTCCGAGTGGGTAGTTTTACACTAGGTATTCCCCTCTCATGCATCCCAAACTGTCAGAACATCGAGAGTCATACCGTACCGGGTGATCTCTCAAGTGCCATGAATCCAAAAAATTGTCAAAATTTGACAGACTGTTTGTTCAAATCCAGGACACATATGGTTGATCTGTTTGAACACGTGGGGTCGTGTGAGGATCCTCTACAATGGCCTATCTCAGTTTTTGATGAATCAGAGCAATTGTCAATTGGTATCATTTTTTTGCCTGCTGTAAAAACCATCAGTTGCATGCAATGCAAAGTTGTAAGATTGGCTAGAATTGATTCGGTTCGTCGTGTGCACAAACCGACGCCACGAGCATGTCTGGGTGGGCCATTTTACGCTAGGCATTCCCCTCTCATGCATCTCAAAGCATCAGAATGTCGAGAGTCATACTGTACTGACGCAATGTAGAAGTTTCTTGACAACTTTTTGGACAATTTTTTTGACAACAATGACAATTTTTGCTCAAATTGTATCTAGTCTCAATGTATGACCCATATGACCCGATAATGACTCAAATAATTCTCCATGATTATACAAGAATTAAGAATGCTCATGATTGACCAGGGACACATCACATATACTCAAAACATAGTCACAAAACATTAACACACAAAATAGTCACAAAACATTGTCACATATTATTCAAAAATTTGCCTCTAAATATGGTCAAATCAGCTCTTGGCTATTTGATTATACAAAAAAATGTCTTACAAATCATCTCATGGGATTTTATACAAAATTTGGCATTACAATATGTGCGATTCAGCTCATCGCCATTTTAATATACAAATCATCTCATAGGCTTTTATGCAAAATTTGGCATTACAATATGTGCGATTTAGCTCATCGCCATTTTAATATACAAAATTTGGCATGTAAATATGTACAAATCAGCTCATTGCCATTTAAATATACAAAATTATGCCCCTAAACATGTAAAAATCAGCTCATGGGCATTTATATATACAAAAAATGAATATAGAACAATTCGTCGACGATTTATACAAAATTCTCAAAATCATTATTCTCTAAACCGTAAAATCAATCAAGTCAGCCTTCAGGATCGAATCTAACCCATATTGTGTCAAGTGTTGCCTCGTGGTCAGATTCACAAACTTTCCATAAAATCTTGTTATGAGGTCTACCGTGATACTTCATCAAATGAATATTTGCTGCAACAACAAGGTTAGAGAAATGAAGAATATGTCTGTGTGTTTCAAAGTCCTCGAACAACCAAACATCATAATTCTTGATAGGGTATCTCTGAAGCCATATTCCTATCACGACAACAGACCCTATTGGGTACTCAATACCCTCTCCGTCAATGATTGTGGTTGTGAATTTTCTTTTTGGCTCAACACAACGATACAAATAGTAATATGTTCCTTCTTCATTGTTCTCTTCTGCAACAACTACATACACATGACCTGCATTTTATAAAGTGTTAATTAATACCAAAAATAAAGTATGATGTACAACAAAATGAACCAAAAAGAATACTTGCAAAAAAATTAACTCAAAAAATCACCTAAATCCACTAGGTCGGATACATGGTCAAAATCCATTGATGTCTCCATCTGGCTCAATTGTAGTGCTTTGGGAATTTGATATGAATCAATGGGAACCAATGGTCTACAAGACCATTTGTCAACCCACTCTTGTGATTCACATTCTTCCCACAAACAATACATGCATGAAGAGCAAAAACATACCATCTGTCTCATATAAATTACCAATGAACTTGAATTTGAACTCATAAATTAGTGCATGTCATTTGATCCCGCAACTATACAACAATCTAGATAGTTTTCAATGTTAGATTCAGTGATCAACCAAAAATATCTACAAACCATTGACGTACCTGGATTACCTGGACCCATCGCAGACTTACACCATCGCATAATTGTTTTTGCATCTATCAACTTAGCACCACCTTCGTACTTCAATTCTTCTCTAGCTAGAGCTCTTTTCACACATGCTCCTGCACCATCGTGCTCTCCCTTACCATGTCTAGCCTTAGTGAAATTCCAAAAATTTTGTACACCACTTGTCATATGCATCCTTGTCAACCAATAAAACATCCTTGCATTCTTTAATTGTGTGGTGCAATTATCTGACCATATTAAGTGTCAGTTGTATCGTATGTTCCTTTCCCTTAAACTATCATAGAAAACTTTAAAGCATCCTTGTACAAACTCCGATGAATGAGTACGATCATCACTTATGTAGAAGTGATACTCTCTTACAACCTTTGTATCCTCCTCTGTGCTATCATCTGCATGCATGAATGCTATGTGTACAAAAATAGAAACTTATGTAGAGTGATAATACATAGATTTCACTTCATTTTGAGGTTGTAGTGTATAATTTTCAGCGAAATCAAGGATAGAGACAATGGTGCCAAGAGGAAATGTGTCCTTACATAACTTGAATTGCTCATCTAACCATCGACCTCTATGTGTATGCATTATGTACTCATAAACTAGTTTCTCTTGAAACATTTCATAAATTCAGCTACACATATATCATTTTCACTAGCTCACATCTCTTCAAATCTTTTCCATCTTTAACTCCATATGTGACTATCTTGTATTTTTTGAAAGAAACTAGTTTCGTACCAATTTCATGTGTGCTCTCCAAATGTACACATCTTGGTAAACGTTCTAAACCACCACATATAGCACAAGAACCTTCCAAACAAGGCATCCTATAATAAATGTAACCATCATGTCTATTACATAGCACACTTGAAATAAATTCTCTTACCGACTTAGGAAGTGCTTGTATATTGCATTCCTGCAAAATATCGTTAGTGTGCAAAGTAGAACAAATATGACGAAAAATATCATAGTGCATGGAAAATTCAATATGCATTCTACAACAACACGTGGTGCGTATATGATTAATCTTAATATAAAAAAGTTTTGCCATTTCAAAAAATATTTGAGAAATTCTTATTTGAGGAAACTTTTGAAGGAATCTTTCATAAAATTTAGTTTGAGTCATATCCAAATAGTGTTTGGCATGTGGCTCATGATTTGTAGACACAATTCGCCTTCTAACAACATCTCTTTGGTTAGGCAAAAATCTTGTGTTGTCATGCCAATTTTTTTTCAATTAATGTTCTTAGTGCATCAACAACAACCTTGTCTTTGCATGGTTGTCTACCCGAGAATGCCCAAAGAGAATTATTGTTAGGTTCCTCTATTTTTTCCTGCCTCTTTAATGCTTTACTTATTTTTGTTCTACTAATGTTTAATGACTTACTTGTTTTGCTTATCAAATGATCTTTTTTTATTTTCTTGCTCATTATGGTTGATGTAATGACACGTCGAGTAGCATTAGAATCTTTAGTACGTGATTTTGAACCAATAGCTTGATATGCATCAAATAGATTTCTCACAATAGTTCTTTCACTATTACTTTCAGATGATCTTAGGCCTAGAATTTTCATTGTCTCTCTAAAATTCAAATTTTTAATCATTTGAACAATTAATTGACATCTTGTGGTTTGATTTAAGTTTTCAAAATAGTTTTACCATATTCTTTTAACCATTCACCTACAAGTTTGTTCATTCATTTTATTGGGCATTGGCTTCAATATATTCTAATCAATGTCAATTAGATACTTTGGTTTCGTACAAATGATTCTAGGAGGTGTTAACATCGGTGCATTATTTACATTCAATTCAACAAATAGAGAAGGTTTATGTTCATCATTTATTTGATTATTCAATGTGGTATCTTTTTCAATTGCATTAGGTTCATACGGTAAATCAAATGTCTCTTCTTCAATTGCATTAGGTGCATTATGTTCGTTTGGTAAATCGAATTGAGATGTTGAGGATGACATACCTTCTTCTCCCATTATTCTTATGTCACGTAATTTCTTCATACACTGCCTTTGTCTTTCCTTTTCAACCTCTCGGTGTTCCATCATTCCTCACTTGTTCTTTCCCATGGTTGATATCAGTTGTCCTAAATAGAATCATATTACATATATTTGTAAACAAAAGTTCATAAATAAACAAATAACCATAAATATGCATCTTATCACTATTTTTTGGAATCAAACTATTAAACAATCACAATACTATTGACAAAACTAATAAGAACAACTATTCAATTATTTGAAATCATGCAAAAATTAAAAATTCACTTAGTTCTATGTATAAAATAGTGATAGAAGTGCAGACATAGTTCCAGTGGGGCCTTCAACAACCTCAAAAACTTCTTTTAAGGTCTTTGAGGCTCTTGGGCAACTAAAACTATGTCTATGTACTGCGTACACACTGTTAGTCCATAAAATGTTGGCAAGCCCAACAATATTTTTTCCTATTCTATACTAATAAGTAGCGCATATGCGCTCTTAAGCCTAACAAATGTTATCGCAAGGTAGTGAATAATGGGCTCAGTACCTCATACGCACTTACAAGTAACAAGTACCGCATACGCGCTCCTACGGCTTAAAAAAGTTATGGTAGGGCAGTGAACTAATAGTTTCAGTACCCCATACAGGCGATTGGTAGTAAAAAAAATGTGAATGAAAAAGGAGGGAGGGAGAGAGAGAGAGAGAGGGAGAGGGGGGAGGGTAGGGGGGAGGGAGAGAAGAAGGGGTATGGAGGAAGGGAGGGGGAGGGAGGGAGGGGGAGGAAGAGAGAGAGAGAGAGGGAAGGATGGAGAGTTAGAGGGAAAGGAGGGGAGGAGGGAGAGGAAGAGAGAGAGAGGGAGAGAGATGGAGAGAGAGAGAGGGGGGGAGGGAAGGTAGAGAGAGGGAGAGAGGTAGAGGGAGGGAGGGAGAGGGAGGGAGAGAGGGAGAGAAGAGGGGGGAGGGTGGGAGAGAAGAAGGAGTATGGAGGAAGGGAGAGGGAGAGTAGGGTGGAGGGAGAGAGGAGGGAAGGAGGGAGAGGGAGAGAGAGAGAGAGGGAGAGGGGGAGGGAGAGAGAGAGAGAGAGAGAGAGAGAGAGAGAGAGAGAGAGAGAGAGAGAGAGAGAGAGAGAGAGAGAGAGAGAGAGAGAGAGAGAGAGAGAGGAGGGGAGGAGGGAGAGGAAGAGAGAGAGAGGGAAGGAGGGAGAGGGAGAGAGAGGGAGAGAGAGGGGGGAGGGAAGGTAGAGAGAGGGAGAGAGGTAGAGGGAGAGAAGAGGGGGGAGGGAGGGACCTTTAATGACACCAAATAGCACACCATAGGACCTATAATGACACCAAATAGTTTCCTAAGGGGTCATATGACATCCTATGACCCCTTAGGACACCATATGGTGTTGTTATGTGTCGTATGGTGTCTTAAGGGGTCATATGATGTCCTAAGGGGTCACAAGATACCATATGACCTCTTAGGAAACAATACAACCTCTAATGACACCTAAGGGGTCATATGGTGGGCTAATAGGAATTAAAGAAGAAGAGAAATAGGGAGGGAGAGAAGAAGAGAAAAAGGGATGGGGTATGGAGGAAGGGAGAAGGGGAGAGAGCGAGAGAGAGAGGGATGGGGTATGGAGAAAGGGAGAGAGAGAGAGAGAGAGAGAGAGAGAGAGAGAGAGAGAGAGAGAGAGAGAGAGAGAGAGAGAGAGAGAGAGAAGGAGAGAGAGAGAGAGAGAGAGAGAGAGAAGAAGGAGGGGGGAGGGAGAGGAAGAGATATTGAATCTAGGACACAATATGACCCTTAGAACACAATATGACCTCTAACAACATCTAAGGGATCATAGGGTGTCCTAAGGGGTCATATGACACTATATTATCCCTTAGAACACCATAGGACCTATAATGACACCAAATAGTGTCCTAAGGGGTCATAGAATACCATATGGTGTTTTTATGGATCGTTGGTGTCTCGAGGGGTCATATGGCATCCTATGACCCCTTAGGACACCATATGGTGTTGTTATGGGTTGGATGGTGTCTTAAGGGGTCATATGGTGTCCTAAGGGGTCATAGGACACCATATGACCTCTTAGGAAACAATACAACCTCTAATGACACCTAAGGGGTCATATGGTGGGCTAATAGGAATTACAAAAGAAGAGAAAGAGGGAGGGAGAGAAGAAGAGAAAGATGGATGGGTATGGAGGAAGGGAGAAGGGGAGAGAGCAAGAGAGAGAGGGATGGGGTATGCAGGAAGGGAGAAGGGGAGAGAGAGAGAGTGAGAGAGAGAGTGAGAGAGAGAGAGAGAGGAAGGAAGGGGGAGGGAGAGGAAGAGAGATTGAATCTAGGACACAATATGACCCCTAACAACATCTAAGGGGTCATAGGGTGTCCTAAGGGGTCATATGACACTATATTATCCCTTAGCACACCATAGGAACTATAAAAACACCAAATAGTGTCCTAAGGGGTCATAAAACACCATATGGTGTTGTTATGGGTCATTGGTGTCCCAAGGGGTCATATGGCATCCTATGACCCCTTACGACACCATATGGTGTTGTTATGGGTCGTATGGTGTCTTAAGGGGTCATATGGTGTCCTAAGAGGTCACATGACACCATATGACCTCTTAGGAAACAATATGACCTCTAATGACACTGAAGGGGTCATATGGTGGGCTAATAGGAATTACAAAAGAAGAGAAAGAGGGAGGGAGAGAAGAAGAGAAAGAGGGATGGGGTATGGAGGAAGGGAGAAGGAGAGAGAGTGAGAGAGAGAGGGATGGGGTATGGAGGAAGGGAGAAGGGATGAGAGAGAGAGAGATAAATATAGAGAGAGAGAGAGAGGGAGAGGGAGAGGGAGAGAGGGAGAGAAGAAGGAGGGGGAGGGAGAGGAAGAGAGATCGAATCTAGGACACAATATGACCCTTAGAACACAATATGACCCCTAACAACATCTAAGGGGTCATAGGGTGTCCTAAGGGGTCATATGACACTATATTATACCTTAGCACACCATAGGACCTATAACGACACCAAATAGTGTCCTAAGGGGTCATAGAACACCATATGGTGTTTTTATGGGTCATTGGTATCCCAAGGGGTCATATGGCATCCTATGACCCCTTAGGACACCATATGGTGTTTTTATGGGTCATATTAGGTCTTAAGGGGTCATATGGTGTCCTAAGGGGTCACAGGACACCATATGACCTCTTAGGAAACAATACAACCTCTAATGACACCTAAGGGGTCATATGGTGGGCTAATAAAATGATATATTAAATTTAAAGTTTTGAATAGAACATCATACAATGAGACTCCAAGCGAATAAACAACAAGGCTTCGCTAAAAAGCAAGTGTAAGAGCTTGACCTAACCCTAAGAGTACTACCTAAGTTCTAAAACATATGATCCTATTAAATTTTCAAGGTTATAGGACTGATCTCGATTGTGACTATAGGAATTACACACTTGGTTTCTTTCATGGGTATATACCATTCCAAGCCGTTTGACAAGTGATGATCGTCATATACTACCACTGCCATGCATACAACAAACTTTAATTTCTTTAGGTGACAGGCATTGTGTAACAACATGGGAACTCTCACATACCCACTACTATCATTCTCCAGGACATCATCTATGTTACTCTCCCTCTTTCTCTTCCTACCGGTTGTTTCTTTCTGAAAAACATATTGGAGGTACTCTAACTCATCATGTTGCTTTGTTGACACTATTTTCCACATCTACACTGCTCATTAAAAACACATTCAAGAAGAATATTGCTGTAGGTTTCCTTGTTTGTCATGGTAATACACCCATGGTTCAATTTCAAACCCTATTCTTCCTATTCAATATACACACAAATCCATCAGTCAATTTTCTTAGGAGAGCATACATGATAAAAATCAAAGAGGAAGTTGTAGACAAGAAATAAATTCACTTACTTTTATAGAAGTGCAGACACAGTTGCAGTGGGGTATGGAGGGAGGGAGGGAGAGAGGAAGAGAAAGAGGTATGGGGTATGGAGGAAGGGAGAAGGGGAGAGAGAGAGAGAGAGGGATGAGGTTTGGAGGAGGGGATAAGGGGAGAGAGGGAGGGATGGGGTATGGAGGAAGGGAGAAGGGGAGAGAGGGAGGGAGAGAGAGGGATGGGGTATGGAGGAAGGGAGAAGGGGAGAGAGAGAGAGATGGGGTATGGAGAGAGAGAGAGAGAGAGAGAGAGAGAGAGAGAGAGAGAGAGAGAGATTGTAGCATTTGAGAGGGGGAGATAATACACTTACATGTGTATATATATACTTAATATTATATATATATATATTATATATTATATGTATATACACATTATATTTACAATATCATATTATACACATATTATATATTACATATATTATATGTATATACACATATTATATATACAATATCATATTATATAATAGTGTGTACGCATTGTTTATAGTAAAAAGAGCATGTACACGCTTCTTACACCATAAGTACCCCGTACGCGCTTTTAAAACCATAAGTACCCCGTACGCACTTTTGACTGTTTAGGCTTGGAAATGGGCCTGGATGACAAAGCTACGGTTTGGAAGTTTGATTTCCCTCCATTTCTCTCATTTTTGACGTGTTTTATTTTATCAACTTGGTTTATCAACTTTGTCATCATCAGGTTTACACTTCATCAAGTGGGTATTTCTAAAATTGCCACCATATTTTCACCCATCTTCTGAGCTTTCTAACCATATAATTTTTTTTCAATTTGAACAACAATAACATATTATTATTGAATTTCTTTTACCAGTGTCTCCATAGTTCTCACAAACATAGGTGCACCATTTTTTGAATAACTTTTGATATACTTATCCAAATTTAAATTTTTTTATATATTATTGTAGTGCACTTAATTCTTTACAATTTAAAAAAAATAAAATTGTATTTTTGATTTGTTTAGTGCAACTTATGCTTCGTGCATGAATAGGTACCTAATTTTCAGGATGTGCTCGATTGGAAAAATCATAAAAAAACAAATACTCAACAAAAAATTACAAAAATTACACATCTTCTAGTGCTCACTCTTAAATATTTTTTTGCCAAAGGATTTGTCAAAATACTAAATCTAACTATGACTTTTTTGATGCACACGTCAGACACTATCTTATGTTTTTTAGAAAAAATGAGGGTAAGTTTTTCGTGCACGAAGGATTTGACCCCCTTAATTTTATCCAAGTTTGAAATTTTTTAGTAGTTTGGAAACTAGATTCAGAGTACTACAATAATTGTTCTTTGATTATCTTCATATCTTGACTGGATGACTTTCAAATTTGTCTCCAAGTTCAGGTTCACCTGATTTCAGAAAAAAAGTGTCCGCTTATACCACCCTTTTTGAGCACCATCTTTATGCACTTACCCATCTTGTAGGATTCACTGGTGCAGAAAAATCTTTCCTTGTCAATTTCTCACTTGTAACAATAGGAGTACTTATTGGTTTAGAATCTCGCATACCAAATTTCTTCAACAATTCCCTAGCATACTTAGTTTGATAGACGAGAATACCTTTGTCATTCTGAGTAATCTGCAAACCTAAGAATTTTTTTATTTCCCCAATCATAGATATTTAAAATTCCTTCTCCATATTTTTAGAAAATTCCATGCACAATTTATCTTCACCTCCAAAAATAATGTTATCAACAAATCCTTCAATAATAAGTATATCATCATCAATGATCTTATAATATAAAATACTGTCAGCATTACCCTTAGTAAAACCAAGCTTCAAAAGATATTTATCCTACCTTGCATACCAAGCTCTAGGTGCCCTTTTCAATCCATATAAAGCTTTCCTTAGCCTGCAAACTATGTTTGTATCATCTGATAGTGAAAACCATTAGGTTGCTCAATATAAAATTCTTCATCAAGATCCCCATTGAAAAATGCACACTTAACATCCATCTGATAAACCTTGTAGTTTTTATGGGCAACATAGGCCAAAAATAATCTTTCAGCTTCAATCCTAGCTACAGGTGCAAAAGTCTCACCATAATCAATTCCTTTCTTCCGAGAATATCCTTTACAAACCCAACTAGCCTAATTCCTTAAAACTTGACCATCCTCATTCAATTTATTCTTAAAATCCCATTTAGTTCCAATAACATTCTTATTTTTAGGCTAGGGAACCAAAGTCCATGTGTTATTTTTCTCAATCTGATCTAATTCTTCTTCCATAGCTTTCAACCAATATTTATCTTTACATGCTTCAATTACTGATATCGGTTCAACTTGAGAAATTAAACATACCTCATTAGTT
The DNA here is from genome assembly GCF_030272615.1 of Cryptomeria japonica. Classification (NCBI taxonomy): domain Eukaryota; kingdom Viridiplantae; phylum Streptophyta; class Pinopsida; order Cupressales; family Cupressaceae; genus Cryptomeria; species Cryptomeria japonica. The sequence goes on from NC_081405.1 coordinate 54,039,860, forward strand.
GCCATTCTTCTTCTTGTCATCAATCCATTGTTCTTATCCCCAATGATCTAATGTTCTGAATGATTCAATCTCACATACCTAGGAGTCTTCTAACTCTTTGTTCCTCTTCCTGGCTCTTCAGTTACTGTAGAATTTTCTGATACTGCTAGAGTAACTTGTTCAACACTTTGTTCTGGTAAAGGTGCTATCGGTTCAAATATAATCATCTCCACTGCCGGTTCCTTCTTATAAACTTTGACTTGACCTCTATTCAACTCATCCACCTTGACATTAGCACTCTCCACAATTCTCTGCAATCTCTTGTTATAACATCTATATGCCTTGCTTTCATTAGAATAACCAAAAAATATGTCTTCATCACATCTAGAATCAAATTTTCCAATGATATCATCTCTCTTGATATAAAATTTACTACCAAAGATTCTGAATTACTTAACTGTAGGTGTATTGCCAAACCATAATTCATAAGGTGTCTTACCGGTTTCTCCTTTGATATGTACTTTGTTGAATGTATAAACCATTGTGCTTACTTCTTCTCTCAAGTAGATATGAGGTAGACTAGCTTCCATCATCATTGTTCTAGCAGCATCCAAGATAGTTATGTTCTTTCTTTCTTTCTTTCTTTCTACAACTCCATTCTACTAAGGTGTCGGGGGAGCAAAAAATTGTCTTCTTATACCATGCTTCTCACAAAAGTTATCAAACTCACCGGATGTGAATTCTCTACCATGATTTGACTTCAAACTTTTAATTTTCAATCTTGTCTCAGTTTTGACTTTAGCCTTAAAGATTTTAAACTTTTCAAATGGCTCGGATTTCTCTCTTAGAAAAGTAACCCACATAATTATAGAGTAATCATCAATGATTAGCATGAAATATCTATCACCTTGAAAACTTTTAACTCTAGTAGGGCCACACAAGTTAGTATGAATAAGATAAAAAACATCATTAGATTTATCTTGTATACTCCTAAAAGAGGTTCTGACTTGTTTACCCATTTGACATTCTTTATATACCGGATTATAGGGCTTCACAATCTTAAGTATATCTCTAATTGCCTTAGTTGAACTAATCTTTATAATGCAATCAAAATTTACATGACACAACCTTTTATGCCATAGCTAGCTTTCATCAATTTGTGCAAACAAACATGTCTTGTCACCGGAATTGAAATGAAATAGATTACCTTTTGTCTGTGTACCGGTTGCAATCTCCAAACCATATCTATTAATGATTTTGCATTTTCCATCCTTGAACTATAATTGAAATCCCTTATCTACCAATTGTCCTATACTCAAAATATTATGCCTCAAACCTTCAACGTAATAAATATTATCAGTATTGTTCTTACCATCCAATGATATAGTTCCTTTTCCTTTGATCATACATTTTTTTCATCTCCAAATCTAACTAGACCGCCATCAGATTCTTGCAAAGATAGAAACATCCCTTTATCTCTAGTCATATGATGTGAACAACTACTATCAATTACCCATTCATCCTTATCTTCAATTTTAGCAGCAAGTGCCTTCTCTTCAGGTACATTCTCTTCCAGTTCCAGAACATCTTCCTTGATAGCCAAGAACACCCATTCCTTTCCATTGCCAGAACCACTAGCAAAATCTTCTCCCGGTTCATCATCAAAATTAGTAATGCTTTCCTCATCCGCTATGTAACATGATTTGTCTCTATTTTTCCTATACTTATACTTGTTCTGATATCCAGGGTTAGGCTTAAAAGATCTTCAAACTCTTTCTTCAAATCTTGAATTCCTTTCAGGACATCTAGATGCAAAATGACCAATCTTATTACATGCAAAACATTTAAAAGGTGCTTTTCCTTCATTCTTACTTCCCACCAGTCCTTTAGGTACTCTTCTAGCAAATCTTGCTTCAAGTTGCTTAAACTCATCATATTGTCTCTTTATATCATCCAATTCCTTTGCATATAAAACTTTCCAATCTTTCTTACCGGTTGCTGATGCAGATTCATGAAAAGCAAGTTCAAATTTCATAGCTCTAGAAGGTCCAAATTCTTTAAGCTCAAAAGCAAATAATTTATCAACCAAGGTATCTCTGTTGATAGATATATTAGTGATTGTTCTCAACTCATTAATAGCAGTAGCCTTCATCTTGTAAGCCGGTGGTAGGGCTCTCAGAACTTTAGAAACAATCTCATCTTCACTTAGAGTTCCACCACAACATTGAATGCCCATAACAATCTCATTTACCCTTTCCATGAATGCAGTAATCCTTTCATCTTCTTCCATCTTCAAGTTTTCATATCTCACCTGGTAACCATCAAGTTTAGAAATCTCCACTATAGGGTCACCTTCATTAAGAATCTCCAACTTATCCCATATAGCCTTTCTAGGTGATTTCTCAGTTAATCCCATTATTTCTTGATTAGAAAGTGCACATAAGAGGGCTTCTCTTTCTCTACAATCATTCTCAAGCTCCTTATCCAAGTTTTCTGGAGGAGGATTGCTAGATGTCAGATTATGAGGTGTAACACCATTCTGTGTGATCTCCCAAATTTCCTTACCGAGACATCTCAGATGAGTCTCCATCCGAATCTTCCATATTGTGTAATTTGTTCCATCAATCCTAGGAATATCTCTCTGAAAGATAGCTCCAGATGAACTAGATGAACTTGAATTGTTATTCGCCATAGGATCTTCCTCAAGCAGTTAAGCTTTCTGCAAAGAGGACCAAAGCTCCGATAACAATTGTTAGACAATTCAAATAACCAAAAGACAACTGAGAGCAGGAGGGGGGGAGGGTGAATCAATTGTCACAGATTACTAGAACATTTAGCAATTAAAACTTTAATACCAGAACCCAAAACATTAATACCGGAATTCTTAAACCAAATACCGAAATAGTAGTTAAACTAATTAAACATTAACAATAATCAAAGAATAAATACCATCCACATGACACCAAGATTTATACATGGAAAACCGAGTAAAGGGAAAAACCACGGTGGGAAGCCTACCCACAGTCAGATAATACTTTTGTAGTAAGTATGTGAATTACAATTGAGGGGCATGCACTTGTAGGAAGACCAACAACCTAGAGTGCACTGCTCATCACAAAAGGAGTCTCATTGACTACATAGAAATTCAGACTACAATCCGAAAGAAGAAATGAATTGTAAAGATATCATCTCCTATGCCTGAGTATAGTTCCAATTAAGCTCAATACCGGATGACTAAATCCTATTACATAAACCCAATTCGATCTCCAATGATTGACCAAATCCTCTACTTGAATGATATTACATTATTCACACATTACATACACATATCCCATTCTACGTATGGTCTACAATTAGATCTTACATCATATATATACAAAACCTCAACCATAAACTATCAGGTCGGCCACCAGATGGTAAACCAATTACATAATTACAAAACATGTCGGCCTTAGACCAAACACACAATATCCAACACATAAGACATCTTGGAAACACATCGAGAGGTCCAATCTACACGTTACATTAAGCCGGTCCATAACCTAGATAAACCGGGACCCAATATAGGTCCACATGCTAAAGCAATGATATGCATCCGCCAAGTCTTGAACATGATCACAATTAGCATCCTGAATCTCCACCAGAAGCTGCACCAACACCACTTATGCATATCATCAAAGATCTTCATCAAAAGCTTTGCTGGTGAAACCCTCGTCGGAACCACAAGCCAAGCTTCCAAGCAAACAGGATAACATCCGATCACTAGACCAAAACCAACTTACTAAATATGAACATGAGTATCATGAATAAGCCAATTACATAACCAAAACATACCGGATCCAAACTAGCCAGAAACTACTCAACCTACTGGGACTAGAAGGGTGCCAATAAAGCATCCAAAATAAGTAGTGTTGACATCAATGAAAAAACATCAATGCAACACATAATCAATTCCTCCAAATGGCCAACAATAAACTTAGACCCATTCAACTCCAGATCTAGTAGTCCTAGGGTATTAATGAGATCCAAAAGATCCTGCTTACTATCTTCAGAAATCGGAGCCCCGCCACTTTTATCCATATTTGAAATAGGGAAATTAAAATCCCCCATTCAGATCCACTTCTCATTATTAAAAAGATGTCTAGAATTTACCAAATAATTCCACAAAATCTTCTTGACACTCCTACTATTAGGAGCATAGATATTGGAAATGATAGAAGAAGAGTCACCCAGAAGATTAGTGATTCTGGTGGCAATGTGATTGAAACCAGATATAATTGCCAAACCTTGCACAATTAATGGATTCCAAAAAGTAGCAATTCCTCCAAAGGCACCATCCGCATCAACACAATGAACACCACAATCCTTAAAAATAACCAAGTTCAACTTTAATTGTTTATCAGAATGCATTTTTGTCTCTTGGATAAGATAGATTCCTTGTCTATGATCTTGAATTATATTTGATAGGAGATCATGTTTATGGGGGTGATTGAGCCCCCTTATGTTCCATGAAATGATCTTCATTTAGAACGATCAGGGGAGCCAATCCCCATATCCTTAAGAGTTCATTGTGAACCATCGACAATATTTGACTTACTTTTCATATCTCTACTAAAGAGGTTTGGGGGTATTCCAACCCCTCTTGGTTCTGAGCCACAATATGCTCTAAACTTGTTCTTGGATTTAACACCCACAAACCCCGACGCCACCCAAACATTTGAGGGAGTATAACTCCGACATTGATTCTTAGATCTAACTTCAATAAAAGGATTAGGATCCTCAGTCTTCGGGCCAATATCCGAAGGGGAATTTGGATGAGAGGCATCAGAGGAAGAAGAGTTCAACTGCCCTGACTATTCATGGGAAGAATCCATATCCACAATCAAGTTCAAATTTGTTTCGGTCACTACATTGGGAAGGGCAGCATCAAGATTCACTTTATTTTCCTCCAATGGATGGGTGATCTCTCCCTGAATGTGAAATTTCGAAGGTGGAGACCTAGAAGGATCCTCCTTCAACTCACTCCCCATAACTTCCCCCTACACCATTTGACAATCTTGACTATTAATATCTGGAGCCACCCTCTCATGAACCTGAGAACAGTGAGGCCCACGAGGCATTTCCACAACAATAACCAAGTCAGAAGATTTTTTCCTCCAAACTTTATTAGACTAATTCTTGGTAGGGCAATCTCTGGCCTAATGACCAACCTTCTTACAATGAAAACAAGCAAAAATAATTGATTCATATTCCACTTTTTGAATTCGTTTCCCAAATTTAAGTTAAAAGTGACTTCTTGGGGGAGGTGTGACAATTGCTTAATATTCACACAAATGTGAGCATAGACCAATCTTCTTTTAGCTACACTCATTGGGTCCACTAAAAGAAGCTCACCAAAACAAGCAGCCAACCCACAAAGATTTCCTCATCCCAATATTTCAAAGTTAGACCCGACTGATCGAACCCAGATAGGAGCTTCATTGCATTGCTAATCCTTTGGGATGAATCCAGGTTCCCATTTCTTGAAAGCCAAGGAGGATTTCCCCAGTAGCTACGATCCTCTAGCTAACACTGATTTTAAATCTTCATCACAAGTAAAGGAAAAGGAGAAAAAACCATTTGCCATTGCAGTAACCTCAGTTTGACCTTTTCCTCTCCATTTGCAAGCAACCCATGACCTAATAGATTCAATATTGGGACACAACCCCACAAATTTGCCCACCAAAATAGAATCCATATTGGCCAGATTTTTATCCACAATGAAATTCAGAATGAATATAGAACAAATACCAGAAATGGGGTTAGGGCTGTGAGAAATAGGAGAAGCTGACTTACCTTTCTGGTGTGAACCAAATAAGGTTATCCACTTGTTATTGCAGTCAGAAATAGACAAAGAAGAAATCTGGCACCTGACATGAGCACTGGGATCCTCAGAACCATTCGAGCTTTCGAAATGGCCAGACGAGGCATGATTGTAGCACATTCGAATGCATTGAGTAGAGCAATCCAAGGAATCCCTGCCACCCCCATCAACCTTTCCATCCTCATCCTCTTCCCCCAAGATATTCCCCGTGATTCCTCTGCCATTTCCGCCTTCACTGTAATTTCCCGCCTACTAAAAATTCAAATTTTGAGCACCCTCCGCCATTTCCTCCCCCAGATTTTTTAAATTTCTACTTGTTCACAATGATAGTTGTATATGTTTGTATAAATAGATATGTACCGACCATGTATAGTGTATTGATGAAATGATTAATATAAAATATTTCCTTAATTTCTCGTGGATATAACCTTTAATGACGAACCATATAATATTGTTGTGTTATGTATTATTGTATTTTTATCTTTAATTTTCTTTTTATTGTTTTCTGATATATCCACTCGATTTAATTTAACAGCCCTTTCTCCTTGCTGCACCTCACAACTCATGCTATGGAAAGGGTCTCTTTTGTTATCTTAGCCACTTTCACACACAGCTATCTCCTTTTCAACTCGCAGCCTCCACACTTTATTTTTCTCCCTTCAAAGCTCCAACAACTAACTCTTGAACTTAATTACTCAATGCTCTTCTCAAACAACCCGATTTTCCCCTCCCATCGTGATAGTATTGTTCCGTTAAATAATATTTTTTATCCTTTTTTCTAACTACCAAGTGTCCTTTTCGCTTAAAAAAATGTTCATTTATGATCATCTGCCATATTTTAGAAGTCAAATGGTTACCTTTGTGTGTTTGCATGACTATATTAGGCTTCCTTCTCATATTCCAAGAATGAATCCTTATTTCTCATGCAACCTTGATATCTTTCTAGCTATCTACAACATTCTTGATAATTTTTGTTGACCTAATATTTCCTTCCTAAGCTCTTGTCTCTATTTAGAATATCATTACTATTGATAGGTGATATTATTGATTCATTATTATATAATTCTACTATTATTATTATTTTAACCTTTCTTTTTGGTACACACATCTATTTGCACATTGGGATCTTTATCTCCATTTTCATTATCTTTACACACATACTAGGATGTCCGTCCCCACAAAATAGGGATTTAAAATCAATAGTTTCTTTTATCATTGTTATTCTTAGTTTCTTAATATATATTGGCTAACACAACATGCTCTCTCACTCCATTTTTCTATCTTGCTTTAAAAGGGGGGTTGAAACACTAAAATAGGGCCTTGAATTGAAAGAAAGATCTTATGTAGTGAACCCCTTTCTCTCTCTTTATATTTTATGTGCCTAAAAGACCTCAAAAACATAGGTTTTCCTTTCCTATTGATCCCTGTATATTTTTTTTTCAAATGTCAATTTATAGTTTTTTCAATTGTACTAGTTCTTGATGTCCATATTGAGTATATCATTTCATTTTTCTCTTATACCTCATTCAAATTTGTTTCTCCTGCTTTCCTCATTTTATTTTTCCTTTTCTTCTACTTTTGACCTGGAAGAAAAATTTATGTGAGATCATTAAGAATTTAATGAAAGGACATCCTCCATAAGGGATTCACCTCTAAAGAAATGCTTTTTCACTTTCATGTCAACATTTAGGGAAGTGTATACTTTAATTAATGAGATGAAATTAGGTATTGGGGGATGGAAAAAATGCACACAAGAGGGGTGATATGTTTATAAGTGGTAGTCTAAATCCTATCCAAACCACTTTGCACAATTCAATAAAAGGAAATTCTATTCACTTTTTAGTTTTGTTAGGATTGTGAAGCTATCATTTCATAAGAACACATAGTCTTGAATTGTAATAGAGCATCATAATGCCAAAATAATCTTATTGATCCCAACTCTAATTCAATGTATGTATTGTGAATGTCTATGTATGTATTGTTTGAAATGATATATTCTTATTAGATCCATACATTATACATAGACAATGTCCTTTATTTTTCTCTTACCATCAATAGTTATGATTCTCTTACCAAAAATCTGAGCAACCACTTCACCAACAAACTTGAATGATGCACCATTCCATTTATCAAGATTGATAACCTTTATTCTATCACCAGTCATTTGATTAGAGCAACCACTATCAATTACCCAAGCTAAACATTTTTTCATCATTTGAGTCATCATAGTCTTCTTCCTCAGATGATTAACCACTTTCTTTGGAATATAAATTTCTTTTAGGTCTATCCCATTTTCTTTTATGGTCTCTTTTCTTAATGTTATCTTCTTTGAATGTACACCTAGATGCATAGTGACCAATTCTTCCACAGCTAAAGCATTTGAAAGGTAACTTATCTTTATACAAGTGCTAGTGCCTTTCTTGAATCTTCTTAAAAAGTTTGCTTCTTAATCATTTGGATTAGCATTGTCTCTCACTTTCTTACTAGATTTGAATGTAACATCCCCTTTTAAATTTTCCACTTTGATCTCTCTCATCTCAAAGGTAGTAAATTATCTATAGATTTGATCCATTGGATGTGTCTAAATCCTTACTTTCTTCGATAATAGATACCTTAGGAACAAACCTTTTATGTAGGGTTTTAAGTACATTCTTTACTACCTCGTCTTCATCCAATTTTCTATCAAATCCTTTGATTCCACTAACCTCTGTAGTTACTCGGTGCATGTAGCTATCAATATTTTCATCTTCATAATTCTTACTCTTAAACTTGATTTTGTAATTCTGCAACTTTACTTGCAAATATCTTCTTGTATCATTCACATATGCTGCTAAGATTCTCCCTAAATTATTTGACAAATTTGCAGTCCATTACCTTCAAGATTTTTGTAGCAAATAATCCATATGATTTCATTCCTTTCCTTTCCATTATTGTAATGCATTCTAATTTCATCTCGGGTAGTAGGCAATGTAGAGGGAGGAGTATAACCATCTACAACAGAGTTCCATATTTCATATGCCATAAAGTTCAAATATGATTCCATCCTCATCTTCTAGAAGGAGTTGTTTGTACCATCTAACTTGGTAAGCTTGTTTGATCCATCTTGTGTCATCCTAGATGTACCTAAATAGGTTAAGTTTCTTATATAGGAGCTTGGCTCTGATACTAATTTTTTAACACACCTTAGAAATGAGAGGGAGGGGGGGTAAATTAGTATAGACATAATAATTAAACATTATTACTTAATCCATAAAATATTTAACCTTATATTATTATTTGCAACAGTGAAAGATATAACAATGAAACACCATGCAGAAGAGAACGCCAAATTTACGTAGAAAACCCAATTAGGGAAAAAACACGGTGAGAGTCTACTCATAATATATGAAATGATTAAAATAGAATTTTAAGCTCATTTCCAAGGAAGCACATTTCTCCTTGAATGATGCGTTAGTGCTTTTCATACATTGGATTCAACTTAGAAGGATGTGTTATGAAGGATTTGGGTCCCCTATTTTTCCTGGAATGGATCACATTGGTAATTTTTGGTCTGAGTGGTTTATTTTGTTTAATATTGTTTACTCTAGCTGTGGATGAATCTCAACTAGGTTTTTGATGATCTAACTTGTATTTAAGGAGTGTGAATGTATGAGTTGTGAATGGGATAGAACGTGAATTGATGTGAAGTGAATACGAATGTGAATGATGTGCAAGAAAATTTGATATTGTGAATGTGTGAAAGTCGATTTGTGAAGAGATTTGAAGATGATATATTTAGTGTGCAAGTGTTCTTAGATAGTGGTGGATATTAGATATTTTTGACATGATATTGGTTGCTTGACATAGAGATTTAAGGATAATTCCATGATCAGGATATTCTTTTCATATTATTTCTGCTATTATTTTTGTTGTGAAAAGACAATGGGTCTCTTGGAAACTCTTTGTATATTTCCCTAAAATAGTGAGCCCAGTTGTGCAAGTCCATGTATCTTTCCCTAAGGTAGTGCGCCTTAGTCTTGAAAGTCCATTGGGTGTATGATGCTTCTTTGCAGTGAGCCTAAAACATTGTAATGAATTTTATTTATATTGTGAGTATGGTTCTCACCATGGCTTTTTCTTGTTGGGTTTTCCACATAAATCTTGTGTTCATGTGTTGATGGTTGATGTTTTCCAATATTGTTATAGACTGGTTAAATATTACTTAATATTTGTCAGATCAGTTTTGTAGAGTTATAGATTGATTCACCCCCTTCTCAGTCCTACCATAGTTTCAACAATTGGTATTAGAGAAAAGTTCCTCTTAGAAGAGCTTAGCTACTTGAGGTAGATTTGGAATGACACAATAACTCAATTTTAAAGAAATTTTGATGGCACAATTTTTTCTTATTGGAAGAAGATGAAATCTTATTTGGAAACTTTGTCGAGTGGAGTCCAAGAAATTGTCAAATCTAGCTATATGCCTTCATCGAATGGACCTTAGACTCTAGATGAAGTTAAGAATCATGAGAATGATGCAAAGGATAGAACTGTAATTATCAGTTATTCAAGTGATGCAGTATTTTCCAAGGTTACCAAATTAAAAGAAGCCAAAGAAATCTAGAGCAAGTTAGTCAAGCATATGAAGGATATCCTAAGGTGAAGCAGGCTAAGTTAATGAATCTAAAATAGAAATATGAATGTCTAAAGATGATCGATGATGAAGGTGTTCAAATTTATATACATAGGATAAATGAGATTGTGAATGCTATCAGAGGTGTTGGTCGAAAGATGGAAGAAAGTGATGTTGTGAGAAAGTTTTTGCTGACTTTGCCTAACCCTACAAGCTTAAGAAGTGTGATAATGAATAATGTCATGATTTAGGTTTAAGTATACAATTGATCAACTCCTTGGATCACTATATGCATATGAAATATCTAAAATGGAAGATATCAAGAGAGAAATGAAAGAGGTCGCATTCAATGTTTCAAGGATAGTTGAAGATGAACCGGAAGCAAGTGAAAATATGGATGAGATCGAAGAAAAATTTGTGAGAAGACTAAAGAGAGGAACTAGAAAATACAAAGTTAAGTTACTTTTGAAATGCTTTAATTATGAAAGAATTGGTCATTATTCTTCTAAATGTACATATAATTAAGGAAGACTATAAGAGATCTGATGATGATGAGAATAAGGGTAGACACAAAAGATGACTTAAAGAAAAGGATAGATGATAGAGGTAAAGGAAAAATGAGTCTATGTTCTATAGAGACACATTCATCTGAGGATGAAGATGGTGATGAATCAAATGAGGAATCTCTGTTTCTAGCTATAGAAGAATTGAATAAGGAAATAAATAGAAGATTGGAAAGAATGAAGAACAATAGAAAATTAGTAAGGGAAAAGACTACATTGCATGCCAAAGTGCAACCAAAAGCTTGGATCTTTGACTCCGAATGGTCAAATCATATGACTGGTGATAAAGAGAAGTTCATTAATCTTGATTTAAGTATGATGGAGGATCAGTTAAATTTGCAAGAAAGGAAGTTGCACCTATTTGTGGGATAGGAAGCATTACAATTGAGTGGGTATTAATAAAAAATGATAAGAGATGGTTAATATTGTTGATAATTGAGAAGTTTTGATTAGATTAAATTAGAGAGGCTCAAACCATTACATAGCCCCACTACTTCAAAGAAGCCCAATGACTCACGAGGAGTGAGAGCCCAAAACTAGAGTTCCGATTGCCAAAAAAGAATAGAACCCAAACAAGAACCCTAAACTAGATACCACAAAACCAAAAGACTAGACTAGACTAAACAAACAAAGAGAACAAAAAACCAATAGACACATCCACATCGAATTTTTTTATTAATTATTTAAAAAATATTTAAATGGTGTTTGAGACAAAGACTATATATGCAATTGTTAAATAATGAAATATATGATTTATTTTACATTGATGAAATGAGATTTCCACATTCCATAGATCATCTATAGGCAAGCTTCTGGAAATGATTGTGTGCGCATTTTTGATCTTAAATTAATAGAAATTTTGGATCACACTCCGTGATCCATCATCGGGATGAATGAGATTACAAGAAGTAAAAAAAAAGTGTTTGCAGACTAGGATGATACTTAAAAAAGGGGGGGAGAGATGAAAGAGAAAGACAAAAATAACAACAACAAATAAAAACTTATAAGAGGACAAAAAGTACAAGCATAATAAAAATTGAAAAGTGAAAAAAAAAGAAAGAAAAGAAAGAGATAAAAAACATAAAGATAATAATAAAAGAACCCACACACCCACACACACAAGTACATGCCAAAAATCTGCAATTGATAAAAAAAATCGCATACAATCAAGATATCTTTTAGTGAGTTTTTAGTGGCTAATATTCACCAATTGGCTATTTTTTAAAATTTGGAAATCAAAATTTGGCTAATAGTTAAAGTTTTAAGGTAACCTAAATCGACACATTTTTACAATGGTTGGATTAGATTCGCCAAAATTTTATTATTTATTGTAAAATATTAAATTAATTCGCTAATAATACATTGTAATTATTAGTTACTTTAGGGTTCTACCAACAATCTTTAGTTGCCACCAGTGATTCAAAATGTAATCTAATGACCATCATTGCATTCCATGAGGTAAATTGTCCCTACAAGTTGTAATGGTCATGGGAGTTGAGTTTCTTTTCAATTGTTGGCCTTGATGGAAATCAATGGTATAAAAACAATTTTGGGCCCCATGAGTATTACAAATTTTAAGTACATTTTATGTGATGAAATACAAAGAGGGCTATTAGATTCATTTAAATTAATGCTAGTAACTAAATAAAGTAGTGTTTATCCTTTAAACTCATTAATGATTTCCACCTTAATCATATACTTTTCTATAAGAATTTATTTTTTTAATTGAAATTATTTGCAATAGTAATTAACGCATACTTGTGTTATTTTCTAAGATTCACCAAGATATTCTACCAAAACATTTCATAAAAATTCGCTAATATTTTATATCTTTCTTTGAGGGGAGGGTTTCTTAAAGTTATCACTCATATCTTTTTAAAAAATATAATTTTTGCTATACCTTATTAAAAAAAGTTAAAAAAAAAAGAAGATTTTAATATGTTTATCATTGCACCCTATTTCAATATTTAGTTTGACAAGCAAAGTTTTAAGATAAATTGTACATTATTCTAAAATAATGATTATCTTCTCTAAGATCATCAAAATAAAGATATTATTCTGATATGTCAATTTATTTTTGTTTATAGCAACCATTTGACATGCTTCAAATTGATATATAATTCATCTCTATTATGTTTAATAATATAAATGACCATACAAAGGGGGACAAATGTAAGAGAAGGGTCCCAAAAATATTGAAGTGAAAGTCACTTGTTCTATTCAACCACTATATGATTTACTATTTACCTAGAAGAAAGTTATTGTATACTTTAATTTGTTTTATTGAAATTTAATTTAAATTTGACTACAAATAAATTATCATTTCGTAACAAAAATTAATTATGATCATAAAAACTACCAATTGCGTCCATTGCATCAGTATCTGTAATGATCGAGACTTATAAAGATCATAGTGATTGTATGAGTACAATAATTTCTCTTTTTAAATAACTATTTAAATCAAATAAGTAATTAAAAAAAGACAAAAGGCAATACAAATGTACGATAATAATGTCTTTATTTCGAAACGTGCTGATAATAAGAGAAATATCATGGCCCAACAATGCGCTACCTACAATCACAAACATTACTATCCCTATTTTTTTTTTTGTTTCTTTAGGACATTGGCGTATCTGTGACATTGGCTGTAGTGGAGGTCTTATCCATTACATCAATCTGGGCCTTAACCAGACATATTCCTACCATCCAATACATCTCCTGTGTAAACAGAAAACTTGATACATGGCAGGAATCTTAAACAACTCCATCCTCCTCATGAAAACCTAATATGCAGCTAACAGCCTGGTTTTTAGAGAGTTCTGCAGCTGAGCAGGGTCCACATCTTTCATACCCTCTCTTAAACTTGCATGGAAGTAGAGATATACAAAGAAGTCACTTGAAGAAAACTGTGACATATTTACATCTAGACCGTGTTGTTCAACCTCCATGATCACCGTCCAAAAGTGCCTCGGCCTTCTAATGCTACTGATGATAATTACAGTCTCCCTTTCCTTAACCTCCACATCAACCCTAGGGACCTCTCTTTTTTCCTTCACCGTCTTCTCATGTAGCTTCTCTTGAAGACTCTCTCTCTTTCGCTTCAGTTGGCTTAGTTGCTCCTGCAGTTCTTTAATGTAATTGCCAGCATCCTCCAGTAGACCACTTCTGTTAGCCTACAACAATTCTCAGATAGAGAAAAAACGAAAATACTAAGTTGGTCTTTTCTTGAAGAAAACCAGAAAAACTGAGTTTGTAATTGTTACCTTTGGCAAAGTCGTTGGTATGAGAGATTCGAGTTTTGCACAGAAATATTTCATTCGGTTCCTCCTCAACCTCTCTGCAACCGTTCCTCTTTCAATATTTGTAGTTTCAGTTATCTGTTTCAGTGCTCCCAACAAATCAGTTGATTTAGGGTTTCTAGACATAGTAAGCCCTGCACAGCCTTTCGTTTGTTGGGAGATCAAATTCTTTCCTTAAAAAGTGGCAAAACCAAATTCACATGGGATAAAACTTGGTTTAAAAATCACATGTAGTCGCAAGATAAAATGGTTTCCTAACCTTGACTGTTAAGTTAGCGTGCTATAAGAATTTGACTATAAATACATTATCGCTTTCTGAAAAAAACTACCAATTGTGTCCATGTATCTCTGCTGATTCAGAGTCTAATATAAATAACTATTTAAATCAAATAACTAATAGTAAAAAGAGAAAAGAAAATGAATGCATGTGTGCGATAATAATGTCATTATTTGGAAACGTGTTGGTGATGTCTTTCAGCCATGGCCCAACAATGAGCTACCTACAATCACAAACATTATTGTCCATTCTCTGTATTTTTGTTTTTTTGGGATATTGACTTATTTGTGACACTGGCTGTAGTTGAGGTCTCCTCCTCATCTATCGCTTCAATTTGGGCTTTCAAAAGACATATTGCTATTATCCATTGTAGGAACTAATGGCTGGAGTACATGGAGTACATGGAGATGGAATCAAATAGGATTAGTCTTAAATTACACATTAAGTAACATATTAAATTTAAAGAACGTCAATCAATTATGAATGTTTTATATTTAAATCTAAAAATCAAAACTTAATGTGTGTCAGATTAAATAGCAATATTGACAACCGAGAAGGATGCAGCTAGATTGACAGCGTACAGAGGTCATATAGAAATCTCACCACGGTGAGATAGGAGAAGGAAGTAGTGAGGTTATCTGTATCAGCGTAGGGGCCCAAGAGAGGTTATCTGCATCTAGGGACCTGGCACGGGTAGTTAGGGACGTTCAATACTATTGTGACTTATATATCAAGCAATACTACTAGTAGATAGGAGGGCGTCAAGCTAAGTGGAGAGTATCAGATCTCAGAAATTAGTATCAGCGAGATTGAGGTCACCCATTGCTATGGGACCACCTCCTCCATGGACTCACTGTGTGTGGGTGGGAGCACCAGCTATAGGCATCATGATTTTGTATTTGACACAGCCATTTTGACGTGTATATGACATTGTATCCTGACACACGTGTGTAATTTATTGATGGGACACATTTTTTTTTTATGTGTAGAGTTATGCTATGATTTTATTTTTTATTATGATGGATTAATTATGATATGTGATATCTACGTATTTTGATTCTTTATGTACGTGGATGAATTTATTATGGTATGTAGTGAAAATTATATGATTTTATTGAAAATATGAAAGATAATGATAATGCAAATGTCTTTATGAAAAATATGAATAGTAATGAAATTTTTTTATATAAAATGTGAATGAAAATGATAATGCCAATTTTTAAAATAATATAAATGTTAATATAGATGATATATGGATTAAGATGTAGTGTATGTTGGTCGTGTGCAATGGATACAATTATTTAATTTTTTGAAATGATACAAAGGATAAGTAGAAGGTTTAGGCTAGTTGATAGGGTGGGCAAAGATGGAAAATCATGTTGGGGATGATTGGATAAAGAATAGGTTAGGTTAAGCTAATTTTTGCAAAATGGACACGTGCCCTTGGATCAACTTGGTGGGACTATGTAAAGAAATCACAATACTCAAGGTGTTAACCAATCTTGGCGGGTCATGTATAGAACAAGCACAAACAATTGATACAAAAAAAAAAATGATATGTCTCATTATACACCCATCAAAACACACCAAGATATAGATTGATCCTAAAAAATATTGGACAACATAACATAGGGCCAACATATTTCTTTCTAAAAAATGGCAAAATGAATTATAATTATAGATCATGTTAGAAATAGGAAAGATACATCCCCATGGGCATAGATGATCGAATAATAATAGGTGATAGGTAAATAGATGCGATGTTTGATGCCATGTTTGCAAGTTGGTTTATTATGATTATGAAGTGTGAATGTCGGTATGCATTGTTTATTTAGTTTAATTCGAAGTTTAGGAATATCAAAATTTATTATGGGTGGAATAGGATGGGAAGATGTATGGTTTTTTTATTACCGACAATGGATGTTTATTATGGAAATGGTTGTAATGGATGCATGAAATCATGAAGGCCATGATTAAAAATTCTAGATACAGTCAACCTAATCCCAAATAGAATGTAGGTGTAATCTCCAATGTTTGAATAAGGGATGGCGCGAAAGATACCTAGTGAAGATTGATCAAGACAAGCCATTATAAATTATATTATGGAAAGATGGGATTATATATACGAATAGAAGGTGGGAAATAATGAATATTACACATAGAATTTGCAACTAGGATTTCACCATGTTACTTGCCCAAGGCACCACCAGAGTGGTTTTCACCTTCAGAAGGATTATTTTATCATGCCCAACTTATTTAACATTTAGACATGGACACAACTATACTCTTTTTTTGAAACTAAGGTCACTTTAATTGGTGTCACATTTCAAATGACTCACTAACATGCACATTTATTAGCATTTTGTCTACAACATCATAGTAAGCACACTACCTCAAGGGCAATAAAAGAAACACACATTAGGTGTACCAGAATATATTTTTCCCATTCTTTAAATGGAAGTAAATTAGATATTATTATCTTAAAATTTGGTATACTTCATAGGGAACTCATTTGGATGTCCCCCTCAGGGTTTCTATATGATTGATCTATGATCTAGTCATATTTTTCTTTCTTGTCTCTTTCTAGGAATGAATCATATAATTAAATATTTAACTCCAGGCCAATGCATATATCAAATCCATCTTAAGCAAAAATTCGTGCATAGAGCTAATCCATCTCTATAAAATTTTGATTAGCTGTAAATTGCATCTTGTGGCTTTGGGTTCTCATCAGGCCTGTAATAAGAATACCATGGCTCTCAAAATGCACATTCTTGTGTTGTTATTTGCATTTCTACTACTGCTCTTCTTCTCTATTGTCAGTGAATGCTGACATAAGGATTCTGATCTTCATGTAAACATCATATGTACACCTTTAAATGCATTCTTCCATCATTTTCCCTTCTCCGTTTCCATTGTCATTCCATCCCATTTCATTTCTTGTTTCACCTTCTCATTTCCCTTTTTAGGCCTACACACCAAAGTAATTTTCTATTTGATGGATAATGTATGGCCTATATCTTCTTCCCTAACTCACGCAACCTAGATAGGTATTCCTTGTTTTTGCACTTATGATCATAGCTGCATTTTGTATTTATGAACATAGTGACTTATTATTTCTTCTAATATATATATATATATTTTTTGTAAAAAGCATATAATATAATGAATTCGCGGAAGTAACTAAAACATCACAATTGAACAAAATGTCTAGAGCTTGAATAAAAACACCAAAAATAAAATATCCAGAACTCAAACAAAAAAACCAAAATTGAAAGTAAACCCAAATCAAAACATAAATTGAGGAGACAAAATGCCAATAAAATAAGCCAAAGTTGGCATTTGACCTCTTTGTGAAGCTTGATATAAATTATTATCACAATTACTACATTATTGTCTTTGTCAATTATTTTCATTAAAAAATATAAAATCCATATTTTTCTACTAAAATTTCGTATAATACATAAGGATAAATCATTTTTTTATTCTTTGATATAAATTATTATCCTTCCTTCTTTGACCATTCCTTCAAGTAAATTATCTCTTATAGGAACCCTCATCTAAAGTTATCTATGTATTTTCCTTCATCTTCCGTCTTTCATTATCTTTCTTCCATTGTCATCCACCTCACATGATGTCCCATTCTACACATCTCACAAAGATGACCACTTTGATAATGAGCTCCCACTAGCTGATGCTAAGTTTGTTGCTCACCAAAATTGACCATCATCTAGATATCTCCTCCAACTTGTAGCCTACATAATCATGTCACCTAATCCTATCTCTCTTCAGTTGCACACTTCTTAAAAAGTATCATCACCCATCTTGATAGGTTAAAATTATTTCAAGGTATATGATATACTATCCATGCTCATGTCTCTTTATAGTTTAGTTTTCATACCTTTATCCCTTTCTTCTAGCCAACCTCTTTTTTTTTTTTTTTTTCCCTAACACACAATATTCCTTCACTAGAATTTTCATGCCTAATATTCAGCCAACCCACATTCCTGCTCTCTCTCTCAATTCCTTTATTTTTATAAGTTATAATCATGTCCCTTTATGCAATTGTTTTACCTCCTACCATTATGTGCTACCTTCTCAACCCTTACCCTTAAGTTATCTTGCTTGTTTTGAGCTCTTCCCACAATTTCCACTTCCTCTCTTATCCTATTCTTAACCTCAAAACCCCTACCACATTCTTATCATAAAATGAGAAAATTTAATATTATACCCCTCAACATCCCAATTTATACCCCTAACACTATGTTTACCATCTACTTCAAGAATGTCAATAATATAATGCTAGCATTCTATTCTTCTATCATCTTACACCCCGCAGGATAAAACCTCAAACCTGCTTTATAAAATAATATGTTTGGCTATAACAAATATACACAAGACCCATAGTTCATCATGCTAAACATTGGTACACATGTATAATTGGATAGTTGATCCATTTATATACATTCAATCCCTAACAAATAAATGTGCATTGATTATTATTTTGATGATCAATTCATAAATTAGCTTTTTCTCTATTCATTAAGGAAACAATAGTAAAATTGTTCTACTCTTTACCTTTATATTCTATGGATTCCTTCACTTATCTTTTAATGGAATATATTCAATTTAACATAAGATTTCAAGTCAATTTCATCAATGTTATACATTGTAATCAAGGAACAAATGAGAAGATGGTGGATTTTATCATCTATTGTTAATTCCTCCTTTCATAAATCTCCTACCATATTCTCAAATCTAATATCAAGGGTGTATTTATCTAACCCTAATAATTACTAAAGTTCTTTCTCTCTTTTTCTTAAGTTTCTATGTAGCCTTTTTCTTTCTTGAGTTTTTCCTCCTTTTTTTTTTTTTCTCTTTGTTTTATTTAATAATTTCTCTTTCTTCAATGAGGATTCTCCTTTTCTACGTTTGTTTTCTATGATTGGTTTCTTACATTATGTAGCATTGTCTTCTCTAATTTAAGTATTCATTACTAATTGTCATCATGAGTTACAAGTGGACTAGACAATTATTCACTTTCTAATCATGGTACCATCACATTCCTATATAGCTATTAAAATTGGGACAACTATAAATATCATGTTATTTATCACCTAAAAAAATACATTTGTATTTTCTTCCCTTTTTTCTTCAACACTTACTAGCATAATGTTTTGTCTTACCATAGTTATAATATTATGGTCTTTATGTCCTTCCTCTTTCTTTAATACCTCTATTATTATTGTGTTAGCCTCCCCCCAATCTAGTTATCATGGTAACTCATAGATGGTTATATATCTTAAATTTGTGGTACCAAATTATAGTGTATATTGTTAAGTGGTATTATAATTTCTCTCAATTTAAGTTCCCACTAGTATGTGCCAAATAAAAATTAAATACTCTTATAGCTAAACCCCATGTTTTATCTATGATATGATAGGTTGACCCTAACATAAAACACGCATTGCATTTCTTTAATGTCAATGTTTCTTCTATCTTTTTGACCACACTTCTAAATTATTCTTCATAATATTTTACACATTTTTCCTTAGTTTTGTCCTTCTTCAATATTTTATTTATGTTTTTTGTTCATATATTAGGTGAGTGAAATTTTTTCAAAATTAAGTCACTCAGTTATTTCCATTTTTTGTCAAGGTTAGGGTATTCTTTAATGCACCATCCTAGTACCTCATCATTGAGGGTCTCTACAATATTATATAATTTGGTTTTCTCATCCTTAAAGACAACCTCACTAAATTGATACTACAAGGTAAAGATATGTTCACTAGCATCCTTGGTGTATTTATAAAAAATAGGGACCTTAATTTTATGTGCAACCATATTTGGAGGAGGTAAAGGTCTTCCTAATTTATTTTGAATGGTTAGTGATTATCCTTTTTCCTAATCTATTCTCTACGATTGAATCTCTTTCTCTCTTTTCTTCATGGCTTATTTTCCTAGTTTCACTCATTTTCTACTTGGCCAAAGTCCTTTATCTATCATTATCACTTGGAAACTACACATATAAGAAGTTACTTCCTAATATCTATCACAAATGTCATACATGATTTCCCCTTAATATTATTTATTCAAACCCAATTAAGGATTCACTATTAATGGTCTCTTTATAAATTTCATACATAATTCCTCCTTAATATCTATCAATAAAGATTGACGTAATTATTCAAAATTTTCCATTGCATTTCTCTTTTTTTAAGGTGAATGTAAATCCAAAATATCACTCAAAATTACAAATAATTCCATATAAGTTTCTTTACATTCTTGTTGCATCTCAAAACGGATATAAGAATTAATTTCCCCTTGTTCTAACTTCAAAATATTTCATCAAACTCTATCTTTTCTTGTTTTAGTTGCATCATTTGTCACTTTATATTTGACATCTCTATCCAGAGTGTTACGTGTAATATTCTAACCCCCACTTTCTTTTCTACTTTCTACACATTTCATGCTTTCTCTATTCCCTCATGTTTTAAACCTATAGTTAATGAGGGCAAAGAAGTTAATTTGGTTTTTTTCTTTGTGGTGACCCATAAGTTGAGTGAGATACTTCACTCATTAGAAATGGATTCTTTATGTTTGGCTTCTTACACAGGCCTTAGATAGTGCATTTTAGTGTTATCAGTTTTTATTTCCACTTATACATTTTTTTGCATTCATGCATTATGATAAAGAGCATCGAAACATAAAATTAGAACAAGAAACTGCACATCAATACTAACAAAATTTTTTACTTAGAGAAATCTTAAACATGGGAAAATTACAGCAAGAGGGGAAAAGCATCTCATATCCACTATCAACTAGTCAATTTACAATGTAGTAACCTCTCAATACAAATTTGAAGCTCCATAACCATGTACATGAATCTGCACAACATAAGCCATTTGATGCTTCTTTAATAGCTTTGCTCAATGGTGACAATATGTTTTATTAATGCATTATGATAAATAGGATTGAAACATAATATGGCAATAAGAAATTGCATGCCAATGGCTATAACAATGATTTTGACCTTGGGAAACCCTAAATAGGGGAAAATTCCATCAAGAGGAGAAAAAGCATCTCATATCTATTATCCATCAGTGAATTTACAATGTATTAAGGTCTCAATACAACCATTGAAGCTTCACAACCATGCACAAGAATTCATACAACCTAAGTTATTTGATGCATCTTTAATTTCTCTACTCAATGGTGACAATGACTTGTAAATCTTTTGTTCCAAGAGGAAACCACGAGTGCTAACCTTTGGCTGATATCTAAAATTGATTAATATGGACTCCTTTATAACCCTTTGATGTTTAAATATATTCAATTTGAAGAAGCTGAACTGCATAGTTGTAATATTCCCAAATTGGGATAGACTTGTTTTCACATAAAATCAATAATTCCAACCATATTCTAAAGATAACTCATTTAATAGTTATTGAATTGGAGAATCAATGAGCAATATAAAAAATGATAAATAATATCTCTACTTGAAACTAACTATAGACTATTCCTTGGAGCCAATTTATCTCTCAGTGGGGCATCATAAATTTTCTTTCAAAGCTGGCTTTAAATTTTCAGATTCTTTTTCTCACGTTTTGATGCCTCTCTGTTTTCTATGGTTCATCTTTTCTTTAACTTTATTAGATGGATGTGTGGATACTTTCTAATCAAATTCTAAATTTTTTATGGTCTATTAGACAGATGTTGATTGGTCTCACATTTTTATGGTCTATTAGAATTTCTACCAAGCATGTCATACCATGTGTGGATATTTTCTAATCAAAATTTAGCATTTTTAAATTATATACTAGATGGATGTTGTTTGGTATCACATCATGGATGAAGCAGTTCAACACCCATGTAGTGGAAAATTTTCATACGAAGATCTTTCATGGAAGAAGTATGTCCTTAAAGGTTCAAAATTATTTTCATCTTGGATTGACGCTAATAGATTGAAAGATTTTATTGAGGGAGAAAGTTCACGCGACTCATACCCAACTTAATTTCATAAGAGTCATACAAGGAAATCCCCTTTTTGTTCTAATATAAAATGTAGGATTAATAGTTGTTTGTTATATTACATGTAAGAGTAATATGCTAACTAGAAATGTTTATACTTGTGATTGTGTAGTGAGAGAATACATCTCTAATAACTTTTTAACTATAGGTTTTAATAATATGTATATTCTTTATGATTTTCATAGGTATTGGTGCATGCATGGACCAAAAGACTACAAGAAAAAAGATGCAACGCCTTTTGATCCTTCTTTAGTTCTCAAATCAGGGAAAGGTAGTAGACCTGGTCGAAAAAATACACAATATGGTTGTACTTGTCATTTTAGCACATGAATAATGATTTGTAAGCCAAACCATGTGTTGATATGGTACCACCAAGTTCAACATGTGGACAAGGAAGGCATACCTTGTCATGGTCAAGTGAACAATGAGTTTTTGGGAACTAGGTCCTTCTTTGCACCATACATTAGTGAGAAATTGCATCAATGGGTGGAGTCGTTACTTTTTCTTGGCATGCCCATAGATGCAGTGCATAAAAAACATAAGCAATTGGTGCATGAGAAAATGACCATATTTTAGGCTCAATCTTCTAGGGATGATTTTGTCACCATGGATGATATTGCAAACATTGCACGAAATTAAGACATTAAGATACATGTTTCATAGTACTGATGCTATTTCAGTACAAAAATGGGTTTTCGCAAACACCGAAAAGTGGTTTGCATATTAGGAGTATAGTGCCACTAATGATGGAGATGGGGAAGTACCATTTGTACTAGGGATTCAATTGCCAAAACAACTTGATTGGATGCTTCAATATATATGACCACAACAACAAATTGGCCATGGATTCTATATTTGGTACAAATGCGATGAAGGTATGTATTGTATTCCTTGGTAGAGTTAAATTAAAATTGTTTATATGGGTATGTGCAAGATCATGGTGGGCCAAATAGGGCCTAAGTGGCAATAAAAATTAGAAAAATAGAGTTAGGCAACTTGACATAAAAAATTGAATAAGTTACCAACATTATTTAAAAAAATATAAGAATAGAATCTATCAAAAATTGAATTTAGTTTCTAAGCTACTAATTGTTTTCTAAAAAAAATTAAATTTATTTGACAAAAATTTAAAATTTCAATGCAGTAGTACTTAAATTTTAGGAAAAAGATAAGAAGCAGGTGTTTGTCTAACCACCCTAACCATAATCAAATAATAATAATTTTTAATAAGATTTTAGATATAAGTAGAAGACTAATGTCCAGATGTGACACATATTTTTTTGTATTTTTTTAAAAATAAATTAAATTAATTATGATTTTTTTATTTTTAAAAATATTAAAAAATTGTGTGTTTTGGCCACCATCACTTGGTCAAAAATTTATGAAATTTAATTTTTCTTTTTTTAATCCTATAGTATACAAAGCATATAATGTGACACATGTTTCAGATTCAAAAAATGTGATACCGTTTGAAATTTATAGATATTTTTTAATCAGCTTATCAATCAGGACTTTAGTCAAGATATTGCCACTTTTTGGCCCCTCATGATCAAACACATACCCATATTCAAAATAAAATATAGTACTAATACATCATACCCTATTCCTTATGATAGTTTCAATTGTATACAATGCTTGTATTCGACTCCAAGCATATGGGTGTGCCCATGCCATGGGTCATTATGTCTAGATATTGTGCACATGATATTGCATATTGGGTGAACATTCTTCTCCAATAGGTTCACATAAAGAATATCGAGTGGAGTCTAAACACATTTATGGTGGATGATGCAGGTGCTGAGATCAAAGCTATCAGGTGTTTCATTTGTCATTCAACCCTTGTAATTTTTGTAAATATTTCAATGCATCCTTTAAAAGAAAATTAAATACTGAGTAAAAATATCCATGATGTAGAGAAGTGTTTTAATGTGATGTATATCAGTGTTCTTGGCATGTTAGACGTGCATGGCTAAAGAACTTGATTGCAAAGGTAAAAAAGAATGTAGTTAGATGAGAGATGTTTGATAGACTTGGATTTATCATGCATCATTCAATGGATGAAGATTTAGAAAGGAATGCAATTAATATATCTATTGAAGACTTTAAAAATACACAATTCTAATTCATTGAATATTTTAAGGGAAGATGGTCCAATAGATTGAGTATGTGGGCTAGATGTTTCCATACGCTAAAACATGTAGGACAGGAGACAAATGGTGCCATAGAGTCCTACCACTCACACCTAAATATACGATTCTTGAAAACAATTGAGCGTGCTACAAGTCGTTGTGTTGATTGGTTGGTACATCAGCTAACAACACATGTTTATATCTATTACTGGTGGGTGCAAGTCAGCAAGAAACATTGGTTTTATAGGAACTTTTATATTGAGAAGATTGAACACACATCTTGGGTATGAGCCTTAAAATTTCTAGATGACCATGTTGCATTCAATGATACTGATGATCGTACATCATGGGTGACAAGTGAAAGCAATCCTAATTTTTTATATGAGGTGCATACCGCCTCACCCGATCTATGAATGTTCTCTTGTAACTTTGCAATGCAAGGATACATGTGCAAGCATGTGATGAAGGTGAACTTAATGAGGGAGAGACAAAGACAACATCTATCTAACAACTTGCATGTAGACCTTGATAATCTTGCTAATACACTTGATTCTATAGAAGGACAATGCCACACCAATGTCTCTAACTATTTGGTACTTGACAAATATGATTTTTTAAATTTATTACTATATCATTCTTTGCAAACTATGTGTTTAAATTTTTTAAATGTGTTACAATGTCAATGTAGGTAATTAATGAATTTGATGGGATTATAGATAATGAAAATAATCAACTCTTGGAGGATAATTCTATGCATACATAGGTGAATTTATAACCATATTTTGTATTATTCTATTTCTTGTTAATTTGATTGTATAATTTTTAAAATATTCCTTTTTTTGTAGACCATTGACAATAGAGATGAACATGCAGTGACAGAAATGAAGTTACATATAACACACACGTTGCACAACTTGTAGGGAATTTTGACTCACACAACTAATTTGGCAGCACTTACCTTCATTGATAAGCATTTAGAGGATTTGTCAAACAAGGTCAAGAGTAGACACATCTCATTCCAACTTGGATTAGACTATCCAAGTGCACATCCATTTCACCCTGTACAAGATGGATTTGGTCACACTGTTCATCATCAAATAGACTTGATTGAGTGCGTGAATGTGAGGAGAAGGACGAGTATCTCCAATAGAACACCCATGTTTACATCTATGCCACGAAATTTCAAGCGTCAAAATTGGTTTGATGATCTTGATAGGGAAGATGAATGAGAAAAGGACCAGATTTAGTCCAATGAACATAATTTTGACATGGTTGATACACACAGTTTGAAACTATCAAAGATACTTGCAAGCACACAAGATTTAATTGATAAAATATTGGAAAGTGCCATCAAATTATTTTTAGTTGTGTACTACAAGCATTTTTAAGACATTGAATGCTATAATGTGATTTTGGATGTTAAAAACATAATTGAAATGTTGGTCTAAGCTTCCAAGATGTCTCGCTCAATATGTGCAGGCCCTTGTGAACGTACATGATTTGCAAAATAGTTGTGTTGAATGTAAAGTTAGCTGCATGTATACATATTGTTGGAAAGCAATAACAATGAGAAGGGGGGTGGGGGGGGGGGGGGGGCTGAATCAATGTTATACCGGAATAGTAAATTTTAGCCTTATTAAAACATGCATACACCGACCAGTATATTGGTATAAATAGAATTGAAAGAAGTAAAGCAACCAATAAGCCAAACACATAAATGAGAATCATAACACACAAATTTATACATGGAAAACCTCAAAGAGAAAAAACCATGTTGAGATTTTTGACCCACAATATCAATCCATTGGCCATATGAAGAGATATTACAAAATATGAGGGGTCTGTACTTGCAGGAAGGCTTACAACCTAGAGCACACTTCTCAATCACAATAGGAGCCTCACTAACTACATGAAATTCCTAACTACAATCAAGAGAAGTGTGAATTGCTGAGATATCATCTTCTATGCCAGAATACAGTTCTGGTTTAAGCTCTATCTATTTCGGTCTCAAACCCTAAACCCCTTTACTAGAATAACCCTTACAATAATTTCCTCACATACATGATCTCTCTGATATATTTCACATCATATTACATTCACATATCCATCACCATGTCCATTGTATACCTATATCAAAATGATCTATCAAACTGTCCAATATATCCTATACAGATTTTTCATGCCTTATGCAGGCTTACAAAGATAGATACAATATCAAATTACAAGTCGGCTAGATAACATAAATGAATAAACATTAAAACCAATTGTCGATGTAGTATCCAAGATATATCGGCCTCCAATACCAATAACCTTTACTATACCATGTCGGCTTGCATTGCCGATGACCAAAGAAATCCTTCTGTCTTGCCGATGTCGGTGCCGGTGCTGGTGCCGGTGCTAGTGTAGAATCTGTGAAGTGCCTGTCGGTACACCATAGAATCAAAACATGAAGCCAGAACACAAAATCATGTTGCCATGAATGACAACATAGAGAAACCAACCAATAGAGTGTAAATTGTCAACAATCTCCCCCTTTGGCATTGATGGCAACACTCATGTGAAAAATAGTCAAGGTTTCATTTGCCGGTTTCATCCTGCCCTGCTCCCCCTGAGTTGAATATGCAAATACTCCACATCTCCAAAAATTCCAAAACTCTATAACTCCCCCTGATATATGCAACTCTTTTATTCTTTTTCACATCTATACTACTCCCCCTTTGACATCAATTCCATTAAAAATTCTAAAAATAATGTCAAAGAATAAGAACTGTAGAATGAATATCCTAAAAAATGTCTTACTAGAGCTTGACCAGCTTCAATATTTTCGGATAAGCCTTCTCCAATAACTCCACATAAGTGTCCCTTCCGATTTTGAATGTTCCGGAAATAGATACAAGTCCACTCAATAAATGTGCAAAACTCTTTCTCATTTACCTCTGTCGGTGTGGGATTTCTCACCATGTCCATGCATTCTTTCTTGTGTACATAGAGTGAATCCAATCGGGGACTCACCAAGCCTCTCAGACTTCTGGCTCTACGCATTATTTTTTCTCTTTCCTTTTCAACAACAGAGATTTGGTTCTTCAAAATCAAAATTTGACCATCAATTGATGTAGTCAATGAAATCAATCCATCAAAAGAGTTAGCAATATTTGCAATTTTCTCCTGAATCTCCTTTCTCTTTTTATCTAAATTTGTTGTAAGTATTTTAGTGTTACAACATACCCTATATATATATTTGTACATTTTTTCAAAGAATTTTCTATTAGGATTAGCTTCTCCTCAATCTTTTTCTTCTCTGTTTCAATTACCTGATCAAAAGCAACTCTCTTAGCCTGAGTAAATCTTTCTAGTACTTGCCGGTTTGAGATTTGCTATAAGGATTGAAAGTCTTTTGATATGTGCTCAGTGATTACCTTAAGATTTTTGGATGGGCTCACTTCATTTTCAATCTTACACTCCAGGACCAATCTGTGTAGAATAATGATTGATTTATCTATAATCCCTTTGTCTATGGATCCCTCCTTAATTAGTTTTTGAGCAGCCATCATCATCAGTTTAGTGGGACTCATTTCTGTGATGTTTTTCTTTTCTACCTGAGAAGTGTCAATTGAAAATAATGATGGCCCAATAACCGGTTCCCTGTCGGATTCCCCTGTTTTCTCATCTGATGTTTTATTTTTTATAACCTCCTTAATTGCACCAGTGGCTTCACCACTTGGTGCAGTCTGTGCAATTGCCGATTCCTCTATAGGAACAGTATTCTCAACCTATACATTTGTATCTGGAGGACAATTGTCCTTAATATTAGTATCCTGTATAATATTATCCTCAATTGATTCTTAGTATTAACCAGTATCTTAGTATTTGTCTGTACATCTATATTTACTGGGGGCTCAATCTCCACTATCTTAATATTTTTTAAAACTGAGGGTGAAGTACCCATAATCCCCTTTCCTTTTCCTTCAACTGGGGCATCTACAGTGTTTGTCTTGGTTTCCGGTGAAGTAAAGAATCCTCTATTTTCTCCCAAAAACTTAATCCATGCTTTTTGAGTTTCCTTTATTATTTTATTCACTCTCCTTAGCATCAAACTAGTTATCCTATGTTTTGTATTGAAAAATTTTCTGTCTACCGCTTCAAGTGTCTTTTCCATTCCATCTCAAGCTATAGTAACATAATATATAATAGCTCTTGTATTTTAATGTGTTTATATTCTTGCATAGCAAATAATCTTCTAGCATATAACATGCTATATAACTCAGCCGATATTTGATTTTCTATCTCTATTAAGGCTTTCTTATAAATATCCAAGTATAAAAGGACTGTTTCCTCTACTTCTATTTGTTCATCAGCCTCTAAGTTTTCATAATAAAATTGAACATTCTTCAACATGCCATCTTTAGTGATTTCATCTATCAATTCTTCACAAGTTTTAGGTGAAACCTTACTAGAATCAGTGTCATTCTTCTTCTTCCTCTTGGTAGTACCAGATGCAGCGACAGGTGTAGCTTTAGGTGCTTTCTTTTGTGCCGGTAGCTTGATTGTGACCTTCCTAGCTAGTTTCTTCTTTGCTTCCACCTTTGTTTCCTCTGGTTTCTTCCTAACAACCCTCTTAAATGCTAATGTTATGTCATCCATTGATTCTGATTATGCAGTAATAGGTTCAATATGAACTTCCAGATCCTTCCTCTTTCTGCCTTTCTCTGGGACAACATCAATTAGTGCTTTGATGTCCTTTGAGACCTTCTACGCAAACTTAATTGCTTTTCCTTCTTGTTTCTCTCTTTTCTTTTGGTTGAACTCTGTTTCAACCTCTTGAGTTTTTTGTTGTGCAGTACCACGGGGCTTCTTTGCCTCATCAATTGGTGCATCAATCATCATTTTTATATAGGCATCAAGAATTTTTGCATCTACCTCATAGCCCATTTCTTCAATCCAAATCTTTCAGGGCTTAACTGCTTCCATGAGAGTCTCATCCTTCTTTACCATGAAGCATATGTTAGTAGAGTATTTTTCTATAATATGCTTAGGTACCCTTACGCTAGACCTCATATATTTTTGAAATGCCTTAAAATACCCCCATATCTAATCATCTCTCTGGCTTCCTAATGCAACAATTGACTATTTCAATTGTCTTCCTACCAGAATGTCAAAAGCCCATTGCCTCTTACCAGAACCAGGTGTATCATTCAAGAAATATAACATTAGGCAAACTAATAGGCTCCCATACTATATTTGTCATCAACTCATCAAGCACCCAACCACATAGA
Source organism: Cryptomeria japonica (assembly GCF_030272615.1). NCBI lineage: Eukaryota > Viridiplantae > Streptophyta > Pinopsida > Cupressales > Cupressaceae > Cryptomeria > Cryptomeria japonica. The sequence continues at coordinate 54,069,883 of NC_081405.1, forward strand.
TCTAACTTTACATTATCTCTCATCATTTTGTATGCAGCCAAAATGCATGAACTGGAAAGAGAATTCAGTTGGTTTGACTGAGTTACCTTATACCCGATGATCATGCTATGAAATTTGATGTTCATGTCAGTGATAGTGCTCACTTTCATGGATCTTTTGTCAGATATAGTGTTGGTGATCTTCTTCATGAAATCATTTAAGACTTTCTTTTCTGCATGTTTCTTAACTAATGACAAGCCAGTGATTGCTCGGATGGCTTCCTTGGTGATTTTGTAAGGTCTATTCAGCCATATAAATTCTCTGTGTACTCTGCTGAGTACATATCTGATTATCTCATCCTCAAACTCTGAAATATCGAGAATGTCTCTAAACCCTAGTTCTTCAATATGTTTATATGTTGGTTTGATCTTTCCAGATTCTCCCTTTAGCTGACTCATATACATGCCCTTAATTTTTGAAGTTCCCAAGTCCTCGATATGATAGTGAATATATGCCCTAACATCCTCTACATACACAACTCCCTCTGGAATGCAAGAAAACGCTCCAACTGAATCTTCCAGGGTAGCCACATGTGGATACCGCTTGAAAATTGGCTTAGGGCAGTCCTTGACTTCTACTACAGCTATCTTTACAACAAAAATAGGAGTAGAAGATGATCCCACTTCCATGTTTAAAGATAAATACCTTTTGATCGCTCTTGGTGAAAACCTACAACAAATTATTTCAGATGTCGGTGAAATCGCTCAAGAAGAAATCTGGTTGCTTTAAATTGCCTCTGATCGCACTTAGTCGCTTTGAATCACTTTGAAATCACTCTGAATGCAGGGTGATTAACAATGAAGTGTGTTCAACCTTTTAACCTTTGAGAAAAATCCTAATCTTCCATTGACATAAATGATTGCTAGTGAAAGATACCTGATCTCGCTCAGAATATATCTATGCCGGATAATCCTCTCCAATATCTAGAACATCTTCTAGAACCTCTTCCGGGGGCATATGCTGCATCTTCATGAATTTTTTTTATTCCTAAGGCATCTTCCTTAGATACTGGATGAGCTTCCTACCAGTGCAGGAGCAACCTCTTCTACCAGATAAGTAACCGGGACATTCCCATCTGATTATTGTTCTTCAATCTTCCTAACCCATCTCTGAGTATGATCTTGTTGGACTTGACTAACGTTTTCTTTTCATTTTTCATTTTATCCTCCATTACTAACAGGTGGATTTATGCTTCTACAGAACTTAGTAATATGTCCAACTTCATTACATGCATAACATGTAACATTGTTCTTCTGAATTGCTTTGCTAAAACCGGTGAAATTGCTTGACCTACACTAATTAGCCATATGTTCAAATTTTCCGCAAGCATAGCATTTAACATTCATTCTGCAATCTTTTGTCTTATGACCAACCTTATTGAATTTAGAACGTTTATCGAGAGCAGAATCGGGGTTCTGATTTGCTCTATTTCTATATTGCCTAGCCATGTGATCAAATCTATTGCAAACGAAATATCTACCGTTGAGTTTATAAGCATTGAATTGTCTTATCGGTGCCTTATGGTTTTGATCTTCATTAGGAGTACCAGAACTCTATCCTTGCTTAAATCCAAGTCCACTAGAATCTCCAATCTACCTCTGTCTCTTCAATAACTCATCAACTTGTGCTGAGCTACTCTTGAATTTTTCTTTATACTTGATGTAGACCTGCAGTATCTAAGGGGGTTGTAGTGAAAGATTTTGTCAGACAAAATAGAGCACTTGGAGCGAAACTGGTCTGAAAAATATACAATGAACCAAACTGTCTTAAATGGGTAAAAATTATCTAATCCAAGTATCTGGCTAACAATGACCCCTATTGTATTTTGAGGACGGCTACCCCTTCGAAAGGCTCTAGGATTTGGAACTTCTTACTGGAATTTAGAGACATTATCATGGACAAACTCTCTTGGGACATTGCCAATGAGGATGATGCCCTTTTTTGGGAAGATTCATGGGGTGGGTATCTGACTCTTAATACCTTAGGAATTAATGAACAAGTTATGGCCAGGTTAAAGGACGTTTGAGGTATCTATGTTAAGGATTATGTATCCTTTCCTAATGGAGACCCAATGGGCTCAGGAATGGAAGCAACTGCTTGACCTTGGCCTCCTAAATCATGATATTGTGGTGTTAACTAGACATCTAAAAGATAGGAAGATTGTCTTTCACCATGGGAGAGATAAACTTATTTCGGTTGGCTCTAAATCTGGCTCTTACAACATGAAGGAGGGTTATTATAAGATGTTGCAAGAGAGGTTATCCCTGCCTAAAACTGACCTCCCGATCACTCTTTGTTGGAGTAAAGTAGTGATCCCCAAAGAAGGCACATTTACCTGGGCTACTCTTCAAAACAAAATTTTAACTGCTGATTGGCTCACCAAAATAGATTTTGAAGGTCCCTCTAGATTCCCTCTATGTGAAAAAGAGAGTGAAAGTGCCAATCACATTTTTTTTTAATTGTCAATATAGTCAAGCGTGTTAGGTCTAGTTATGTGAAAGATTGTGTTCGTACTCCCTGAAACATAATAATCTTCTTAAGTGGTTTCAAAGCTGGCCATCTCATGAGAACATTGGGACTTATAGTATTATTTGGAATGTTGCACCCTTAATCCTCATCTGGGAACTCTGGAAGGAAAGAATAGAAGAATTTTAAAAAATAAAGTACTTAGTGAGAACCTTTTAATCAATAATATTGAAGCCTCAATTGGGGAAATAGTCAATAGTGGGTTACTATTATCACTGAAGAATTGATCCAAGTTCTTGCCATGGGACAGATCTATCAGATGTAAGTCGCATGGCATCAAAATTCTCCCCTTTATTGGCAAAGGGGTCGCTAATAGTTTTTGTGATACATCTAAGGCTACCTGTTCCCCCCCTCCCTCAGGTTGGTTAAAGCTAAACTTTGATGGGGCCTCTAGAGGCAATCCTAGGATAGTTGGAATAGGATGTGTAATCCGCAAATCTGGGGGTCAAGAGATAGCTAGCCTTTGCAAACCAATCGGAATTGACACCAATAATATGGCTGAAATTCAAGCCCTTTGCGAGGGTCTAGTCTTGGCCAAGGATCTGCAAATTAAGAACTGAGAAATCGAAGGGGACTCAACTATTATTATTAATGCTATTAGAATAGGTTCTACTCCTAATTGCAAACTCAATAGTCAACTGAATAGGGCATTGCCCTTCTTAGCTCTCTTGATCTAGCTATACAACAAATCGCATATATAGAGAAGGCAACAAAAAGGGTAATTTCTTGGCCACTCTTGGGGTGGATGGTAATATGATTTTAAATTTAAAGCCCACTTGAGAGGTTATTGGCTAATAGACAGGCTTCCTCTATTGTTTTCTATATTCACTCTAGTCTTTCTTAGGCTTGAAATTGTCTTGGTTTGTTCCGGTTTCTATTCTAGCCTCGATTGGCCTTTTGATTTTATCTTCCTTTTCCTTTTCTTTATGCATTATTTTGTACACACACACACACACACACACACATATATATATATGAATATTTATACATATATAGATATATCTATATGAATATATACTTATACAGAAATATAGTTGTATATATACACGATTCTGATATATACTGGTATTTCTGTATATATATGGCTATATATATGTTCATATAAATACATATATGTGTGTGTTATATTCATATTCATCTCTATGTGTGTGTGTGTTGTTTTCCTTTGCTTTTTCCTACTCTTTTTATTTATTTTCCCTTTTCCTTTTGCTTGTTGGTGCCTATTTTTTATTTATTTATTTATTTTTTCTTTCCTTTTATTTTATTTTTTTCCTTTTCCTTAATACTTTTATTTGCTTTCCTTCTTCTATGTTCTTCTGTTTTCCTTTCTTTCATCCCCTTCCCTCCCCTCTTGTCAACTCACATTGCTTTAATTTTATTTTAGTTTGGTTTTCCTTGGCCTTTCTTTTTATCCTTGTTAGCATTTCTTTTTGATTTCTCATCTTTTGTTATTTGGCCTTTCAACTTGACACCCTCATCATTACTTGTAAAGCCTAGACAACTTTATATCCTATGATGACGATGCCTGAGGTGTGGCCTTTCATTTCCTTGTCATCTTAATTATCTCGCCTTCATCAACTTCCTTTTGGCATGTGTGACAATTATGTGTTTTTGTTTCGAGAGCCTTCTCAGCTTTCTTTAAATACAAGTTGGCTCATCTTTGACATTGTTATTGTGTCAGATACTTTAAAATGGAGTCTAAAATTTTTATGCTTTCCAAGGATGGTAGCAAGATGATGGCTTTTATGGGTCAAATTAAACAGGAACGATGGAATAGGGTCTTAAACAACCTTGATGATCTTTCAATTAGGGTTGTTATTGAAGTGATGGGGGGGGGGAACATATGAACTATGAATCTAGATTTAAGGTTAACTATGACATTCTTGCTACATTTGTAGCCATACTACTTGTCATGGGTACACAAAAAAATGAGGTAATTCTTCTTTGCCAGGCGATTTTTAAAGAGGATTTGTTAATTGGTTTAGAACTGGTTGTCTACAATGTTAGTGAGAATCTGTTGATTCCTCACCCTGAAGATTATGTGGAGCCGGGTGCGAGGAACCGTGCTAGGGATGTGGTGTTGTGCCCTATCTTGGTTATCAAAGACACCTCCTCCTTCGAAGTGAGGAAATCGATAATCGCTAGGAACATTGCATTCCTTTAGAAATGGCTTCATCTAAAACTAGCGTATGGCAGGGATAACTTTAAGAAACCACCCCCTGGGCAACTGTGTAAAATCTTGGTGAATCAGACATTATTTTTTGGGGGAAATTTTCATATGGATGGCGATTTTTTTTTTTTAAATGGGGAAAAAAATTATTTTGTATTGGCGATTTTTTTCTAGGGTACGAAAATTCCATAAATTTCTAGCGAATAATACCTTGTTCTATGGGGAAAATATTTATTGTGGGAGGCAAATAATCTTTGTTAGAAGGAACAAATATATAATTGTATGAGCGAAAAATTTTACTCCAAAGGAAAAATTATTTAAATGTATTGGCAATTTTCATCCATCGCTTGAAAATTATTTAGTTTGTTTTGGCGAATATTTTGTTATTTATAGAAAAATATATAATTTATTGGTGATTTTATGAATTCATTGCCATTAATAGACAAGGCACATCACATCACATCAGTACATCACATCACATAATACATTGAGTCCAGACTTTGTACAATGTATCAATAAGCATGGCCTCTTTGACACATGAAGGGTGACACATACCTAAAATCTATCAATGATTTTAAACCATTCGATGATCGTAGATCAATGGCTAAAGTTTTATTTCAGCCCAATTTTCTAAAGAGAACATAGCTGCCCGAAATGGAATTGGACTCAATAGACATGTATCAAATGTCACGAATCATGATCGATAATTTTGTTCATTAAATATATATATTTTCACTAATTGCAATCCACTTTGTCCCCATGACTTGCATTGTGATACTTGCCAATTTGGTACTAGTTTATAGCTGTTTCCATTTTCGCACAATAGTGCATTTATGGGAAAGATTTGCAGAGATACGAAAGATTTAAATTTTTTATAGCAATTAATACAGTTAAAGAAGTAATTATTACAATCAAGAGCTTCAACTATTTATATACGATCTCTACTTCTTTCATCTTCAATTAACCTTTGCCATTTGGTAGATAAATCATCGAAGCTCGCGGTATTTAAATTCTTCCTCTAGTTTAGGTTTATCGGCTCAGGTTGTTTAATTTGTTAATCTGTTTTCTCAAGGTGGACACTCCCATACACTTGAGAAGCATTTCTACAGAGGACTAGAGGGCCTGTCTAGGCTCCGTTAGAGACCCAACCCTCTAATCAATCTGTAAGGAGGTTGGGTTGTTCACCAATGAGGCTGTGCGGATGGTGTTGGGCAAAGAGTTTCTACAAAATGAAAAATAGGTATCGTGTTAACACGGACATTACATCCCGCTTCTTAGCATCTCTTCTGGACCTCAGAGGAGACAAGGTGGATATGATGATGCTGTTGATGAAGGTTTTTAAGGAAGACTTCCTTGGAGATGACATTACTCTTGTCATCCTTGTAGAAGTAGGGGTGGGGATCCCTTGGGTGAGTGAATTATCCAAGCTTCTCCTCCCTGACCAAATAGTGCCAGTGGCTAGGCAACCGTTTCTCCTGAACCTAAATGCGGAGCAGTTGAGGTGTCATAAGAAATGAGCGTAGATTGGCAGGGACTTTCTCTGGAAATGGTTGCTCCTGGACGACTTTCCAAACTACATGTGGCTTGAAGAATTCTCTCAGCTTATGCTGTCTGAACAATTCTACATGGAAAGAGGACCAGATTCTTAGGGAAAAATTGTAAACAATTCCACTACCTGTGAACTAGCCCCTACTAGTTTTTTTTTCCTATGTCCTCGAACCCTAACAGGCTCAGTGCCATTGGCTCACTCATTTTGGCTTTTAAGTTTTTAAGGGACTCAAGTCTCAGACGTAAAAATTGTAAATTTCCAAAGTATAAATATTAATGATAATTTTTAAAATTCCAATTTGTTTCAGTTTGCCTCTTAGAGTCTTATGGATATAAAAATGCTTTCTATAATTCTATTTCATTTTTATTAATTAAAGTTTTTCAAATGTTTTTTGTATATGAGCTACGTTATTTCAATTATTTGTTAAACAATGGAAATAAATTTAATACTGTGATCTTTTTTATGTAATGCTTCTTCCTCTATATTTAATATATATAAAAAAAAATTCAGTCCGTTCCATTAATTATTTGTACATTGATTATGGTTGATTTTAATTTTATAAATATATAGTAAAGATTTGAACTAAAACTCCAACTTACTTCTATTAAACTAAATTTAATTATATTAAATTTACTTATTTTAGTTATATTAAACTTACTTATTTTATTTATATTAAATTAAAATCTATATTAAACTAAATTTATGTTGAACTTTTATATATATTTTTAGTCTTTATTTATTTATTAAATTAAAATTTATATTACACTAAATTTATGTTGAACTTTTATATATATATTTTAAACTATTTTTTACAATTATATATCGCAAACATATTTTTAAAGAATTTTGTTAAACTTTAAATTAATACACTAAATTTATGTTGAACTTTTATATATATTTTAAAACTATTTTTTAAAATTATATATCGTAAACATATTTTTAAAGAATTTTGTTAAACTTTAAATTAATATTTTAGATTTAATATTGAATGTTTTCTTTTTTATATTAAACTTTTACCTTTCAAATTGTATATCAAAATTTATATTTTTATTTAGTTATTTGTTTTATTCTAGAAACTAAGTTTCATGTTTTATACTATTTTTCAATTTCATATTTTTACAAATAATATTAACATTAGATTTAATAGTTATCTCAAACTATTGTACATCTTTAAAATTTAAATGTCTCTTGTTATGGGACCCACGACATCTAACAACACTCAACAGGTACCATTGTCCGTTGGATGAGAAAAGATCAATGACTTCGGGTGGATTTCGACCCAAATGTGGGAAGTGAACACATTTGTGAGAACTTCGCCCAGAATTTAACATTTTAAATTTAATTAAATATAATTAAGTCTATAAAGCTCATTTTAGGGCGGAATTTTAAAATGATTAAATAGACTTAAAAAAAAGACTCGAAAAGTGACACGAGTATGGTGACGTGCCAAAAAAATGGCAGAAGTCATGGGACCCACAACATCTGACAACAGGTACCATAATCCGTTGGATGAGCAAAGATCAATAGCTTAGGGTGGATTTTGGCCCAAATGTGGGAAGTGAACACATTTGTGAGAACTTCGCTCGAAATTTAACATTTTAAATTTAATTAAATATAATTAAGTCTATAAAGCTCTTTTTTGGGTGGAATTTTAAAATGATTAAATAGACTTAAAAAACAGACCCGAAAAGTGACACGAGTATGGTGACGTGCTAGAAAAATGGCAGAAGTCATGGGACCCATGACATCTGACAATAGGTACCATCGTCCGTTGGATGAGCAAAGATCAACGGCTTAGGGTGGATTTTGGCCCAAATGTGGGAAGTGAGCACATTTCTGAGAATTGCGCCCGGAATTTAACATTTTAAATTTAATTAAATATAATTAAGTCTATAAAGCTCTTTTTTGGATGGAATTTTAAAATGACTAAATAGACTTTAAAAACAGACCCGAAAAGTGACACGAGTATGGTGATGTGCCAGAAAAATGGCAGAAGTCATGGGACCCACAACATCTGACAACAGATACCATCGTCCATTGGATGAGCAAAGATCAACGGCTTAGGGTGGATTTCGGCCCAAATGTGGGAAGTGAACACATTTGTGAGAACTTTGCCTAGAATTTAACATTTTAAATTTAATTAAATATAATTAAGTTTATAATGCTTTTTTTCGGGTGGAATTTTAAAATGATTAAATAGACTTAAAAAACAGACTCAAAAAGTGACACGAGTATGGTGATGTGCTAGAAAAATGGCAGAAGTCATGGGACCCATGACATCTGACAACAGGTACCATCGTCAGTTGGATGAGGAAAGATCAATGACTTAGGGTGGATTTCGGCCTGAATGTGGGAAGTGAATACATTTGTGAGAACTTCACCCAGAATTGAAACGTTTTAAATTTAATTAAATATAATTAAGTCTAATGTCCTCAGAATTTATACTCAAGTAATGAATGTTTTGTCCTTCGACATGGAATAGTTATTAATAATAATTAATAAAATTATAACATGATTCTAGATATTTTTCCATCGTCCGTTGGATGAGTTAAGATCAACGACTTAGGGTGGATTTCGGCCCAAATGTGGGAAGTGAACACATTTGTGAGAACTTCGCTCAGAATTGAACGTTTTACATTTAATGTCCTCAGAATTTATATTGAAGTAATGAATGTTTTGTCCTTCGACATGGAATAGTTATTAATAATAATTATTAAAATTACAACATGATTCTAGATATTTTGCCCTTTAGGTATTACTTTTGTACTTTTCAGAGTTTTCAAAACAAGAGACTCGTAAATCATAATCGTATTTTATTTCATGGACAAACCTGTAAATCGAGCGAGATTCAGAAACAACTACTAGATTGAGGAATATAAGTTACAACAGAGACTGTCTGCGCCAATCTAGTGAAATATAAATTCTGGGTTAAATCTACAACACCTACATCTCGCCTTTTTGCTTTTTTTAATCTTGTGGTCCAATTTGAGGGTTAGCATTTTTTCAGGTTTTTATCTAGCATTATTTTGAATTGTTAACAATAACAGCGATGGGGAAAACAGGAAGCAGTAGTTCAACAGGAAGCCAAGTGAAAAACAAAATTTACCTAACCAAACTGGTTAAAACACTAGGTTTCATTGATGAATACTATGATATGTATGACCCTACTATCCATGGTGAAAAGCATATCATAGATATTAGATATGCATTGTCTAGTAAGGCGACAGATGCATGCAGGGCAAAATTTACTATTTTCAACCCAATGTTACAACAAAGAACAATGTTACAAAAAAAAAACATATAAAATTGCATCGTGGGATGCTGGATTGGGAAGCATGGTGTTACCTGAAGTATTCCCTTGCCCTGATTTTGTCATGGTCTGCGCTAAAAATTATGATGAAGATAAAAAAGCAATTTCCAATAAAATACAAAAGAGGAAATTCTATCCATAAATGAGGGAGAATTTGCTGGTTTGTTGAACCTAGGATTTGAAGCCCAAAACTCAAATGTCCAAATTAACCTTGGAAAGCTGGAAGGGAATTATGAGAGTCTCGATCCAATTTGCAGAGATTCATTTATCAAAGCTCTAATAAAGAGTGGTATCGGTATTGTGTTGAATCAAAATCATAAGCCTCCTTATGATTCTAAAATTTTTGTTCCATGGGTTGGGGATACTATTTCCTTGTTATCATTTTGCCTGGGATTGGAAAATAATAGGGAAGTGGGTGCAAGCCTTATTGAAATGATTTATAATATCCATTGTGTAGGTCAGCCAGTAAGATATAATTTTATTAAGCACATTGTCCAATCCATGTAAAAACAATTACTAATTGTCATGCCTAGACTTTTGTGCACAAATAGAATAATTTTTTCTTTAAATAACAACCTAATAAAATTGATTTTGCTAATATGAAATGCACTAACAAGTTTTGTCTTAACTATGTTTTGAGTTAACTCTAACCAATAACTCAAGTAAGTGGGATAATCTAAATTACATGCGGAAAATTAACTCTCCAAAGAATTTATTATTATCTCATCAATTAATAAATAATAAATTTTTTTAAGCAAAGACCTCTAATTTAATTGACAAGAGATATTATTAATCTCAATTAATCTTTTTAATTATTGTAGGAATTAATTAAATTAACTCTAGCAATTAGATTTTTTTAAATCCCATGATTTATTTTAACAATAATTATAATGTGTCTAAAATTTGACTAAAGGGCTAAATAAATCCATAATAAAAAAAAATTCCCTATAAAGTTTAATCTCGACAAGCCTAAATTTAGGTGGACTAAAAATAATCCCCTATGGCCAAATAGCTTACAAAAATCGTTTTAAATTCCTAAAAGATTAAACTCCAAAAGAATTTAAAAATTAAAAACAAAACATCATATTCAAATGTTTATATAAACATTTATAGAATATGAACGTTTAAATAAAATAATTAATCTAAAGTTAGATTTATACCTTCATATATATATAAAGTTATAGGATCCCTTTAAACAAAGGAAACTCACATATATTACTAAATTAGAAGGATGGGGAATTCCCTCTTCGAAATTCGAAATGGACTCCCCCCCTTTTTATTTCTTTAAAGATTCTAACCCTAACAATATAAAAATACCCATGCTAACCCCTTTTTTTTTTTCTTTCTAACTTTATTGGCTTGCCCTAACCAAACTTTTCGGCTAGGGATTAACTGGGTTATCCATGTTTGTTTGCAGGGTTGAGGGAGATCGGGCAGAGGCGGAAAGCGGGCAGCCGCAGGGGTTTCAATGCTGGTGCGGCAGTGGGGGAACCACGGGGGCTTCCCACAGTGACGGCTGTAGTCGTGCCTGCGGGTGTGGCTGCGGCCGCTGCTGGGGGTCACACGGGGGGCGGGGGGCGCGAGGCTCCCCATTTTGTTTATTTTTTATTTTTATTTTTTTAAAAAAAATAAATTTAAAACTCCCTTTTTTTTTGTATTTTCTAATATATATATATATATATGTGTGTGTGTGTGTATACAGATATTTATAAATATATATACATATTTACACACACACACACACACACACACACACACACACACACACACACACACACACACACACACACACACACACACACATATAATATTTCAAGCGGTATTTTAGGGTTTGGTTAGTATAGATTTACTTTAAAAAAAAAAAAAAAAAAACTTTCAGGAAATAATTAAATAATGACAACCTATCAATAGTTATAGATTTCATTTCTTAGGCATGAAATATTTAATGTGCAACATCAGGCATATTGACAGTAGTTAAAATATCGAGCCTGTTGGTTATTTCAATTAGTTCATTTCTTCAATAACCATTAGTCATAACCTATATGGCATATAATAGCTCTTACCTTTATTGTATTTATTTAATATGGGACAGATAATGTATTTCTTTTTTTCTATAAAATCACATAAATCAGGTTTTCAAAACTATCAGATTTAAATAAAACATTTCTTTTTCTATGGACAATCTAGTTGCTAACTTTAGAGATGGATTATTAATTCTAAATTTATTTACTACAAATAAATAAAGTGACAGAATTTAATAAATTTCTAAAGCAACTATATTAGACTAGAAAACATTTGAAATATTCATTAGAGATAGACAAATTAAATCTTTTTATCCATAATTTGTAAAAGGGAATAGATATGCTTACTTTTCTCTTATTTCCATTATTTCAATATGCATAAGGAATTAAACTGAACTTTTATTTTCAGAAATAACATGCATACAACAAATATTATTTCAATAACTATAGGAACTTAATCCAAAATAAACATTTTATTTTTGCAATAATAACTTGAATAGGATAATGCATTTCTTTAAAGCATATTTGGAATACAATGTAGTCAACATTACAAATGGGTGAGATACCCAGCTAGTCTCTCATTTCTATTAAATGAGGACTTTAAATAAAATGAATACATTTCTTTTTTCAAAATAAATACAACATATAGTTTTTCTTTTACATTGCTGCAACTAGAATTTAATATCCCATTCCCTATTCTTTTTCTGCAAATCAAGTAAAACCAACAACTCCTAGCTTGCCTTTTTCTTTTCTTTCCAAGCAACCTGCAAATAAATTAGAAGGCTATGACCATGGAGAGCTCACTTCCCAGCCTAGGCTTACTAGAAGGCACCCCCGAGCTTGGAGAACCAAGCCCTAGACAGGTTACACACATGCAAACACAACAAGCAAGAGAAAAACACATAACAACAATTTCCCAACCAAGGCTACACTTCATCACAAAATGTGATGTTTTTACATGGGTGGTAGTGGACCAAATACCCTGAGAAGACTGCAAGAATGGTAGATCACAAAGCCACCTCATGGCAAACAAAGATATATCATAAGTTCATTAACCCCACATCCTTATGCCCCCCAAGGCATTCATGCCATACTTTCTCTCCTTATGACCCTCAAATGCATAAACCAGGCCATGCAGCAAGGGTCACATATACACCCCTTGAGATCACTCTCATAATGTGAGCCTCTCACTCAAGGGCTGTCAAACTCCTACCACCCGCAAGACCATCCTACTCTCCCAAGAGTAGAAGTCCTTGGTTACTCCCAAATCATAGGAAATGCATAAAAGAATAAAAGATAGGTTGCATAATAATTTTCACAAATGAAAATACAAGAAAACAACTTTTACATACAAACAATCTTTCCAACATAGACATGCAACGTAAAAAGAAACAAAAGGAGAAGATGAACCAACCTTCAATCTGCCCAAAGGTTTGCTAGAACTAGTTTGAGGATGAGCAGCCCAATTCCACAAATCCTTTCTTCTACACTTAGCCAAAATTCTATCCCAAAACTATTCTTTTCAAAATTGCATGATTTCCAAAAATGGAGAGTGGGTGATTACCCACAAAGTCTCTCATTCTTGCCTAAAAAGACCTCAGTCAGAGTTCTCATAGGTTTCTAAAACTGAAAAAGGAAAAAGTAAGAGAAAGTGGGAAAAAGGATCTCACATCAAAAGGGAAGGTTATCTGGCCTAGATGGCACCTTCTAAATTGAATTTTCGCTCACCTTAGGAAACCCACTTTTTGAGGTGACTAGAAAGTCACATGGGAGTAGCCATATGTCTAAAAATAATCCTAACCCATAGGTATACCTTATAGGCTTTAGGAAACACCTCTAAACTACCCCTAGGAGTCCATTTGACCCCTTAGAAATACATCTGAAGTTAACTTACGGGTCAAACTTGAGTTGACCACTCCAAAGATTCTCTACCCGAGGAAAATTTAGAACCACATTCAAAAGTTTGAAAAGGCTATGGTTGAAACAACTCCCTCCAAGAGACAAGTCAAAAATCAAGACATAAATGAACACATGTGTCAAGTGACACAATAAAATAGATTACAAAATTACACATGAAATTTGTCTCTTATTGGATTTACACAAATTAATAATTCAATTTAACACACATGCAACATTTACTTTCACAAATAAAATACGAGACATACGGGGTGTTGTCTCTCCAAATAGACAACCCCTAGTTTTACGAATGTACATAGGTCTAGGTTTGGTTCTCGATAATGTTTCCATGGTCACATGGATAATTTTCCTGTGCATCTCAATTACACATTAGTAATTCCAAATAACTTCATATAATATTAAACACATGAATAAGAATACACATCGAACACTCTGCATACAATTGACATTGAACAGATCAATATATCTTATATCCAAATAAATCCACATAAGTAATTATCATAATCCTCATAATTTTGATCCATACCTAAGCTATGCATCTTATTTCTATCATCATAATAAAGTCCTGCAAATCCAATAATAACATACATCATCTCAAAGTTATCCTATTCTAGAATCATATAAAGTTATGTATCCATAACACATCAAAAGGTACACCGCAAGGTGAAATGATTCCGTAACCTGGTTCACTTACTTTTCTCACCAATATATCCATCTAACATAGCCCATCCTATTGAATTATAGCATTTATTAGTAAGGTCAACCATGGTCAACTGATTTAACTAGAGCTTGATCGGGGTGGGGCTCTACACTAATGATCAAAAAAGGTTCCTGTAAGACATTTAGGTTCTCATCCTACTTATGCTATCTCCTTTAATCCAAGTATCATTCAATATTCGAGACCAACAAGCTTCAAATTGTGAACTATAAGATTGATGAGAAGACTGGGAAGAGAACAGAGTGTCCAATATATGAATGGACAACAAAGATAAGGATGCATGATAATAGAAAGAACTACAACCATTTTGTAGACTTCTTTTTGGCACCAATGTATAATGAAATTACAAGCACTCCAATGCTTAGGTTGCCCGTGTCTTGTAGATATTGCATTCAACTCGGAAGTCAAATAGAATTGGCTGACTGGTTCTTCATGGAAGAATTCACCGTGTTAAGGTTTTACGGATCAACAGTAAAACGATACAGACTTCCAATACATGTGACAGAGAGGGTATTTGCATTGGAGTATGTAAGTCATTTGGAGAGCACAGATAGGCACTTCCATGGTCAGCAAAAGAAGAGCATATTTCCTTCCTTGCCTTTCTCATATGGAGGGTTCACATTTGAGAGAAAAGCATTCAACGTGGCACATGATTTTTTGATAGTTTTTAACTTTGGTGATGAGGGGCTCTGGTAGTATGATCCAATCGGTGTAGTTCAAGAAAGGCTTAAGAAAAATGGGAACTCTTCAACATTATGTCAACATGAAAGTAAACCATTGCTAGAAAAGCTTAGAAACATGGACTCCTGGGATGAGGTTAAAAAAGAGATGGAGAAAATTGCAGCTGACAATAACATTTCAACAGAAGAAATTTCATCACAAATTATGGCATTGCACACACAGAGGACAACAGAGGAGGGCCAGGGCATCCAAAATAGGAGGTCCTACAATTTATACCTAAAATCTTCTAATCCATCTAAGAAATCTATTCCCAAATAAATTCTTCAAGAATGTAAAGAGAGTTTTTGGACTCAAACCAAAATAAATGATTTTTGGACTATGAGGAAGAATCTCAGTGAACCAAAGACCAGTGCAGAATTTGAGACCATCGACGAGGATGGAGAGTTTAGCAAATTGTGGAATATGGAGTATCCCACAACAACACATGATAGAAGTGAAGATGATGATGAGTATGAGGTTGATCCCACTCCAACAACTACTACACTCCCTAAAATATTAGGTGCAGTCCATGAGTCCATGAAAGAAAAATATAGCAAAAGGGTAAGCATTGTGGAAAAAATGGGTTTTGAAGGTGCTGGTCTAGGTGCCAGAGGAGAGGGCATTTGGTATCCACTTTAGGTACAACTTCCATCAAGGTCAAAATCAAAAGCTCTTGTTAAACCAATCATTGGACTTGATTCTTCAGATTCATCACAGATAGGTACTACTCATTACCCTCAGGGTCCACCTACATTTGTTTCAGGTTCAAATCCACAACTACCACCACATCATGGTATTTCCATTGGTGGTGACTCAAGTGCCACTGCCACGGGTGGGGAATCTAGGGATAGTATTCCCATTATTGTTTAGTCAAGTGACGTTGTGATTGGTGGGGTTGGTATGGTACTACTAGTACTACTGATATTAGTTGTCTAGTTGTTGGACAAGGGCTACAACAAAATATCTCTCGCAAGAGGCCACTAGTGGTAGATACTAATACTATTTATAATCCTATATCAAGTGCCACTGACACTACAAAACAATCATTTGCAGCTTTAGATCACACACCTAAAAAGATTATGAAAACTACTCATGAAAGTGTCAATGGGAGTGGGACAGTATCAGGAATTGTTGTTGGTAATCCTAGTCAAGAATTAGTTAAAACCACAAGAATAAGTGGAACTAGAGCCTTTGGTATTCCTATGTCACCTTTCAAACATTCAATTGCTTCAGCAAGCCCAAATTTTCAATATCGTGATTACTATGAAAAATATGAACACACAACAAAAGTAAATAAAGAAAAAAAAACATTTCATAGGGTTTCCTTGACTGAAGTTTTAAACGAAGATCCTGCAAGGAATAGGGTATTTCCAACATATGACCCACATAAAGATATGATGGAGTTCATGGTTGTTATGCCCCTGGCCCCAACTAAAGATAAAAATCCACCACATA
The DNA here is from genome assembly GCF_030272615.1 of Cryptomeria japonica. Classification (NCBI taxonomy): domain Eukaryota; kingdom Viridiplantae; phylum Streptophyta; class Pinopsida; order Cupressales; family Cupressaceae; genus Cryptomeria; species Cryptomeria japonica. The sequence goes on from NC_081405.1 coordinate 54,086,308, forward strand.
GTTAGATAGATCCCTATGAATTTCAAGTTAGCACCCTCCAAATGGATTTTTCTAAAGTACATAATATGGACAAAATTAGTGTGTCAAAAAGGACTAACGAAGTGGTCTACACTTCACTACTAAAGGTGGAGAGAGAAAAAAATAAACTGGAGAAACAAATAGAAAAGTTACAGGTAGACCTGACAAACGAAAAATCAAGGAGGAAAGAAGCAGATAGCAAGTGCAATGATTTACTGAAAAGGATAAAAAATTTGGGCTCTACAGTAGAAATTATAGAGCAGGAGAAGATGGATGCAGAATTGAAGGACCTGACAGAAAAACTGGCTAAAAGCAATTAAAAATTTGATGAGGAAAAAGCCAGTTTTCAAAAATTATACAAAAGTTATGAGTCTACTGCTGCCAAAATGAGAAAATTACAGGACCTATTGGATCATGGGAAGGAAAACGAAAAAACATTTGCAAGAGGAAGTAGAGGAAGAAAGAAAAAAATGTGCACAAATGAAAGAAGACTTGCACAATGCAAAGGATAAAATAAAAACTTTGGAGGGTAGATCAAAAGATAATATGAAAAATACAACGAAGTATATACAAGAAAACATTTGGCGGCAAATAATGCAGAGGAGTGACAAATTGTGTGAATGGTTTGAATTGAATGAAAGTCTGAGAGTAATTAATATGAAAATCAAAGGGTGCTTTGAGAAGAGCACACATGTTTATTCAAAAGAGGATATGGCAAAAAAGATTCTGTAAGTAGTTTGCAGTTCCAGTGACAGCTACTTGGCATCCAAGGGAATTAAGAGTTGCATTGATGCCACAGGTAAGACATCATCTATCCTTCAAAAATGCCATAAACTAAGGGAAACATCAGAATTTATGGAAAATTTTGGAAAAAAGATATTGAAGCTGCAAGAAAAGAAAAATAATTTTATTAAACTTGGTTTGCCTAAGACTGTTGACCCATCAAATAAATTCATTGGAAAAGAAGCTTACAAAAAAAGCATGGAGATAAAAATGAATTCTGATTTAGACTTGCTTCCTAAGGACACAACTCCCCAAAGCTTTCTGGAATTCATCCAACCATTTACAACTCTAAATTCGGTATTGGATGAGACAGTGATGTCAAGTCAATCTTCTAAATATGGAATGTTGACGAAGTTGTAGTTGACTTTCCATAGTTTATAGAATATTGACCTTCCATCAGACGAAGAGTGGAGCACCCTACAAAAACTGGCACAAAAATCTTAAGAATCATAGTATGTCTTGCACAATTTTCTTCGTTTACTCTTAATTTCAAGGTTTTATGTTTTTTCTATTTGGAATTCGTCATCGCTTGAAATAACTCTGTTTTGTGAATAGGAAAAAACCAGCACTCACACAACTATGATGCACAGTGCAAAACTTCAGCCAGTAAATTTCTATTCTCAAATTCTCCCTTGCTTTAACATTTATGCATTTCTCTATTTCTGATTACTAGGTTTTAGGCACTGCTATTATCTATATTTAATTTGTCATGGCGTGAATTAATATTTAATTTTAAACTCTATTTTTTGAACAGGAGACATCAGACATGTAGCAGATGTTAAATTGCTAATACGGCCTGTGATGGCCATATAAATCTGTGCTAAGTTTGTGATTTTGATGTTGAGTCTTCACATGTTGCAAACTTGCAATTCGACATGAAGCTGTTGTTGCTCCCTTGTTTCTATAAAAGGGAATTCAGGGTGATTTGTAAAGGGTTCTGAAGCTTTGTATTCACTTTTGCATGGACATTGGAGAATCACATAGGAGCTGTTGTTGCTCTCTTGTTTCTATAAAAGGGAATTTAGGGGCATTTGCAAAGGGTTCTGAAACTTTTTATTCACTTTTGTAATTTGCATAGAGAATCACACAGATTGGTGTATTATTATTGAATGAATTGTGTCATATGGCTAAATTTTGAAAGAATTAATGAAAATCTAAGTTCTTGACATGTGTATTACTATTGAATGAATTATATCATTGGTTCTGAAATGTATCACACATATTTGAGACTTAAACATGTCTAAATAAACAATAAACATCTTTGTATCAATAAACAGATTATGGTCTTTATTTTATGCTATTTTAAATCTGGAAAATTGGAAATAGAAAGTTGAAAAATACAATTACAAATCAATATTAAATTCTAATTGCAAAAAGTAATATGCTTTTGTAATATGAATGATGAGATACAGTAGTAAGATTAATAAATACCAATCTCTTATAGTTGCCATTCATCATCATCAAATTTAGAGCTTTCTTGATTCTTGTTTGTGGTTTCTTCACTCTGAGTCTGCATACCTTCGCTGAACTGCATCTCAATGCTACCAGTAGGTCTAGTACGTGAGTCAATAGTCCCACTGGCACTTTGGTTTGAAGTGTTTCCCAAACCTCTTCTTTCACATTTGGACCTCCAGATTTGCAGTGCCCTATCGTAAGGAAAAGTGTGGACATCATACCTAGATGTATAGAGCCTCAAGCAATTTTCCAAATTTTTGTCTAGTTTTTTTCTTAGCTTTGATTTTAGGAACCCCAAAGCACTGAAAACTCTCTCATCTTCCACCGAACCCAATATCATGGTAAGACATAAATCAGCAAGCTTCACATATTCGGGCATTGAATCACACAACGCTAAGTTCTAAGCTATAGTTTTCCAAAGCCTTGTTACTGATCCCTCTTCATGGGGGTTCTCCATTTTGGCATATTGATCTCTCATAGTGTATGCAAAATGAGATGATTTTTATCAAAGATGATTTTTGTCTAATATTCCATTTATAGTTACTCCATTCAATTCTTTGGATGTGCAAAATTGTTTTATCAAAATCAGTAGCTTACTTCAAAAATCAGATGCATTGTTGAGGCTCCAATAATGAGGAAACACAATAGACATGGCTTCGAGAAGGTTGTCAAGAGCGAATCTTCTTCTAATTTGTGAGGAAAGATCATACGTAATTTTCTTCACAGAAGTAGTTACAATTTCAACAATCTTGTCAAAATCTTCCCTTGTAACTCTTGCTAGTTGCTCTCTGGGGCGCTTTCCTAGTTCCTCAGGGTCGACCGTGGCCTTAAAGTGCATTAGTATCTCAACTCCCCATACATTGGCACATACCTCCCCGTCATCACCGATTTGTAATAAGTTATCAGGATTGTTCAAATCTGTGAGTGTCCGCCACTTAACAAATTTTTCATCAAATAGTGTTGGTTGATTTCGATAGAGATTATCGAGGGTCATGCATGTCATCTTATGTAGCGTAGCATATTCTGCAATATACAAAGCTATTTTTTGGGCAGCCTTCATAATATTCCTCATTTCCTCTAGCATGGGCAGAAGAGCTGCTAAAGTTAAGAGTGTCTCTAAATTACTTAACCTCCGAAGAAGGTCAAGAAATTTCTGTTGATCTAATTCATCATGAGCTATGTGAAATAGTCCAATCAAGGATGGATATTCTGAAAATACTCGATGCGTTGGACCATCCAAAGAGATCCATCTAGTATCATTATCCTTGAGAAGCTTGTTCCCATCAGTTATTCCATTAGCAAAGTGTTGAAATCCCATAAATCACTTGGGACTTCGATAGAACTGTGAGTAGAGCTCTTTGATTAAAATTTCAATCTTTTTAACTGAAGAAAATTTGCTCACAATTCCAAAAGCTATATTCATTCTGTGATCCATGCAGTGAATTGTAGTAATGTACGGTGCAAATGAAGTTTCAATCTTTGTACAAATACCGTTCCTGCAACCTTGCATTACTCAAGCTCCATTTGCTCCAACACAAACCAATTTTTGGGCTACCGTCATGTCATCCATACCTCTATATTCAATTAAACTTCTCTTTACTAGTTGAAATAAATTTTCCACTGTCACACTCTCCTTCGTTTTAGCAACAGATAGTAGATGAGGTTGGCAGGTATGATTCTCTATAGTATAAACATGCATGCATACCCATGAAGTATTGTCTACTACCATATCTTCGTCTAAAGAAAATGTAATAAAGTTTGACTCTCTTATTTTTCCTTTACATTTTCTTTTTCAACCTCAGCAAGACAACTTGCCCATTCCCATCCATTGTTTACTGACCAATGTCTATTAGGATAGTTAGGAACTTTAAAAAAGTGTAATAAACCACTAATGGATGGGAAATCTATCATAGCACGCCCTCTGCTCAAAATATAAAAAACAACGCTTAACTGAACAGCTTTTCCGAGTTGTTCTATTTGCATTGCTTTTCCAAAAGTAGCTTCAATAGAACCTTTAACTTCAGCAGGTTTCATTTGTATTTTCTTATGAAAATAATACTCTTCGACATTCCTCACATGCTTACATTCCTCCTTTGTTTTCCATCTTATCACTGATTTTTCAACCCCGTATGTCATTTGTTTTTTATAAACTTTACCCATATGCTTTTCTATGGTGTCAAATTTTAGCTGCAACCTAATTTCCTTGTTATGTTTCCAAGTGCAAATCTTACACCTACATTCTATTGGAGGCTCGCCTTCAATTGGATTCTCCACTGGTTCAATGAATGGATACTTTAATGCCCAATTAATTTGAAAATTCCTCACTGACATATCCCACTCCCAATCCTTTTTTGATTGTGGTTCACCCTTTTTTGATTTGGCCTTTCTTTTCCCCTTCCATGCATTATCATCAATGGCATTATCACCCAAGTCGATTATATCATTCTGGCTAACTTGGGCATCTACTAGATAATCTTCTTCAAGATCATCCTGATCTGAGATATCAAGTTCGCCGCCCTCTTCAACATGCGGTGTAGGTGGCGAATTTTGTACTTGTACTTGTGATGATGTACCTTCCTGATTTTCACCACAATCTTTTCCAATGCCAAAGTATGAAGACAACATTCTGCTTTTTGTTGGCCCCTCATGGCTTTCCTCACATTGAGGTTTCCTACCCGTCTTCCTATTCGACATCTCCAACAAAATAAAGGCTGGCAAAAAAATATCAATTTGTTGAAGAAGCAATAATAAACTATAATGTATAATATATGTTTCGTTGGCCCTACGACCTACAATCTAGATGTCTGAGGTCTGAATGTTCCCCCTGAGTCCTGACTACTTGGCACTGACAGGTCGCCACTGAATAAAAATGAACTCAACAATGCAAACAAATATAGATAAATTTAGAATAATATTATAATACTTCACAAATATGATCGCTCACCTTTAGGTCACTAGCAGTCGCCAATGTAGTCAACAACAATGATTTTCCTTGGTCTGGAACTTCGCTATTGATCAGAATTCAGAGCATTAAACCCACTAGATTATGTTGAGATAGATCTGATCTTTGCATGTATTTATACCAATCCTTATATGGCAAATTCCACGGGAATTCTATATGGTATACAAATATTTGGCGAATTGCATGTAACTATAACACGACTTATGTAATTTTCAAAGCGATTATAGGTCGTCCAAATACAAATTATGTAATTTTCGAGGAGATTATAGGTCGTCCAAATAATTGGCAAATACAATATGGCTGGCGAAAGTTGGGATGAATGGAGACATGCATCGGCAAAATGTCGGGCGAATTGGGTCCTCTTGGCTAATAAATCTTCACATGCCTATAGGCGAATTATGGTCATCTATTAAGACAACCTCGGAGAGTGTAGGCGAAAAAATTAAATTTACTGTGTGTCCACCGTATAATGTACTCGCAAAATCATCGCATAGATACATTTAATTGCCTAAAACATATGGTGATTGGGTCGTGACTTTGATAGAAATTGATAATGTTCTGGCGAAATGACCACTCCCAGTCGGTACAAAATATTCGCCATTTCCCAGGTCGTCGACGTGAAAAATTTGCCATTGGTGAATATTTGCCACTAAAGTAATCTCTAGCGTAGGGTACAAATTGGTGGGTTGAATATATGGCTGAGGAAGGATTTTCGCCTCCTATGGGCTTCCCTACAATGGATATCGATAAATTTGAGGTGCTTCCTCTGGTGATGATCAAAGCATCTCATATGTCTGACAAAACTTCTTCTCATGCTAGAAAGAAGACTCGGAGGGTGCGATGGAGGCTGTTCTGTCGAGCTCTTATACTAATCCTCTCACCCCTCATGGGGATTGTTTTTTTGTTGATAGTAGCTTGAAAGGTTAAGGATTCTATTTTATTCCCTGTGTATGCTTTACTCACTTTTCTTGGGAATCCTTAGGAATTTTGCTACACTTGATGGGGCATACTTGGTAGCTTTCTATTATAGTTATTTAGCAGTATTTTGTTTGGACATGTGGATACTCTGACATTTTAGACTTTATCTTGAAACTTTACTATAGACACATGGTTATGTAGGGCTAAATGATAAGATTTTATCTTTATGGATATTTCTTGACTTTTATTTTGGTTCAGGTTTTTTACTTTCTAGACTATCGACATTTCTTAGGATTTCAGTTTAGTGTAATTGTGTTTCTTGTGGTTATAGTGTAATTGTTGGTATAGCTCTGGGTCCTCTAGTTATTTGGGTCTCGATAAATAATATAGGTGTGCAAATAAAGTAATCATTCACAAGAGCAGGGGCCTCAACCCAACCTGGGTTTAGTTTTGGTTTGTACTTCCTTATGCTTATATGTTTTTGTTGTTCTATTATTTTAAATTGATATGTACAAGAGGTGAAGAAGCTATCTTAGCTTGCACGTTTTTGGTAACAACTCACAATACATCTAGATAGAAGGTGGTTGTTTGTGACTGTCTCTATGTAGGGAATATTATTAGTACAGGTCACCCAATGGAGATTGTTATTCTGAATTGGTTGGGACGGCTTTGAATTCCAGGGGATGGCCAAACTGATGAGTAATACTCTCTTAGTCTATTGTATATGGTCTTCTCTTTGAATGTTCTCCATGGGCAAACCATAGACAAATTTTTGTATACTGGCACAAGCTATCTATATCAGGCTTGTAGAAAGGAAATATGTAATTTCTCTAATGTATTAATATACTACAAATTATTGATTTTTTGGGGCAAGACCAGAGGTTTTCTCCACCCAGCTCTATCCTACCAGTGTCCCTAGTGAGCTGGGTTATATTAGGTTTCAAATGTTAATAAAATCTTATGGATTAGTGATAGGGAGGCTCCTAGTTGCTCGAGTCATCTTGACTCACTCCAAGGCCTTTTCTCCTAGCCTAATCTGGGAATACTCTTCTCTATTCCCCTAATCTACTCTAGGACCTCACTATCAAGGTTTGTTCCTCACTCCTCATGGATTCACTTTCATAAATTCATCAGGTCATCAGACACCTTGCAGGGTTACTCTGCCATAGTTTAATCTTACAATTGTTGGCATATGCACACTCCAATGAGATATTGTATGTGATTGAAGGTTTTGTCATTGATGCCAACCTTGCAATCCTATGGCACGAGCAAGACATTATACCAGCAAAGAATTACACTGACAAGATAGTGCACCGGCATCAACAGATCACACTCCACACTGGCACCGACATAGAAGAAAGAAAGTATACCGGCACTGAGGCCGATAGGATTTTTGTTATACAATATTTTGTTTATTATTGTAAGCCGACTTGGCAAATTGTAAAATGACTCTTATATGTAAAGGAGATCATTGTAGAAATTTGTAATGCTAAAGTAGGAGCATAAAAGAAAATATTAGGCAGACCTAATGTGTGAAATATAGGTCAAGGGGTATATGTAAAGAAAAGAGCAACAACCGGTACTGAATCTGGCATTGAAGATGCTATTGTAACGCAGTACAAGTTATTGGATTAGTATAATCCTTATTTGTAAGTCAGTGTGACTTCCCATTGAGCAGTGAGCTCTAGGCAGTTAGCCTTCCTGCATGTGCAGGCCCCTATTGTAAGTAATATTCTCTTATTGGCCAATGAGTGAATATTGTGGGTCACAAATCCCACCGAGTTTTTTCCCACACTGGGTTTCCTCGTTAAACATCTTGTGTTATGGTGAACTTTTCATGTGGATATTCTTGATTCTATTTATTGCATTATTTCTTGCATACTGGTACATTGTTATATTATGTTCTGCATGTTTTAACTTAAGAAATCCTTATTATTGGTTAGATACTAATTCACTCCCCCACTCTCAGTATTTGTGGGACCCCTAACAATTGGTATCAGAGCTTGGTCCTCTATTTTCAGAAGCCTAACAGCTTGAGGAAGATCTTGACACTGGTAAAGATGGAAAATCTGATGAAGCAACTTGAAGGAGCTCTTACAGACTATGATGCAGATAAATTGAAAAATATCAAATTAGAAGATGATTTAAGGGAAGCTCGGGATATCATTCAGGCACTTCAAGAAAATTTTACTGTTGCAAGAAATAAGAGAAGAGAACTTTGTGAAAATAGCAAAATGAGAATGATGAAAAGGAATCACTCAATGATATGATAAGAAAGTTGAAACAAGAGATCATGACAAAAAAAAATGAAATGCAGGATATGACTATGAGATTTTGCAAGGAGATTGAGGATAGGAAGAAGAATGAAGAAGAATTGACCAAAAGACTAAGTGATGCAAAAAATGAGAATACAAGAGTTAGCTATGAAAATGACATGTTGAAGACATATCTGATGCATACTAAGAATGACTCAAATGAACTGATGAGACAAAAAGAAATCTTGGAAAGAGAACTGGAAACTGCAAATCAACACAAAGAAAAATTCAAGAAAAGCTCAGAGGAACTTGGTACCTTGCTAAAGAATCAAAAAACTAAAGGTGACACTTCTGGAATTGGCTTTGAAGTTGGTGAAAGCTCCAGTATTGCAAATACTCAGGATCACAACAAACCAGTAAGACAACCTAATGCTTATAAATTCAATGGTAAATGCTTTAACTGTAATAAGTATGGTCATAGAGAAAATGAATGTAGATATAGAAATTATTAGAATATCAACACACCCACCAATCAATGTTCAAAATGCAACAAAGTTAGTCACAACTCTGAAAACTGCAGAATGAATGTGAGATGTCATGTTTGTGGAAGATTTGGACATTTATCAAATCAATGTAGAACACAAACTGGCATAGGCTATGGGAAAGCTATTCAGAAGAATAATGTAACTTGTTATGCATGTAACAAGATTGGGCATATTGCTAAATTTTGTAGAAGTAAAGGAACACCGGTAGACAATAAAAGTGCTAGCTTGAAAGGTAAAGAAAAAGTTGAAGAGGTTAAGCAAGAATTCTCAAAACAGTGGATTAGAAAAGATGATCTAAATATTGGGAATACTTCTCCACCGGTAGAACCAACCAATGCTTCACCCATAGGACAAAGTGATACTTCACCGGAAGGATAGAGCAGTGCTCCACCAGTAGGAAGTTTTTCATCTAATTGAAGAAAATTTCCTTCAGGGTTTGGCAATCTATTAATACATGTGCTATTATTCCCTCGGTTAGAGATAAGAAGTGTAAAATTACTTATTACTAGCAAACAATGTTAAGTAAATACTTAACCAACATGCAATTAATGTGGTAGATGGTGAAAAGACACTATAAAGTTAAGGTTTTGGCTCCATTTCATTTCACCGAGATTTCAAATTTTCAGAGAGTGCGAAGACTTTGAGCTAAGGCATTTTGAGCAAGAAGCAAGCACACTCCAAGCAATCATCCATTCAAGGCAGTAAAAGGTATTTAATCATGGCATCCACCTCTACAATTAAATACATAGCAAACCCTACTATTGTTGAAGTAATAAAAAGACCTAGGCCTGTATTTCAGTTAGTTCCTGAGATAGCAAAGAAGGATGATACATTATGTGCTTTTTCTCAAATTCCTAAGGGAGTTGTATATGCTGAAAACCCTAGAATATACATCCACTGCAACATTGAAGAGTTAGGAGATGAGGAAATCAAAACCATGTATAAAACTGTGATATGTGATAATACTGGCAATGTAAAGGATGAACACAAAATCATTGAGACCCTAGGATTTACAGAGATCCTTAGCATTCCTGAATTTAGGATAGTTTTAAGCAGGGTACATGGAGAATTTTTCTGGTTAGATGCAATCCATAAGATCACCAAGGAAGCTGTGAAAGCTGTCACAGGGTTACCAACCACTTGTAAAAGGCCAGATAAAACCAAGAAGGTTTCCAATGACCTAGTTACAAAACTGACAGGTGCAACATTTGACAAGAGATCTCTAAGGGTTAATGATGTAAAAGATATCAATGTGAGATTCATCAGTATGATATTAGGTTATAAAGCCACTCATGCTAATAGACTTAATTCAGTTTCAAGTTTATGCATTAAGAGTGCTTATGATATGGTAACAGACAATGCAAAAATCGACATATGTGAATGGTTAAAGGATGAACTAATTGACAACCTTGGAAAGATCAAGAAGGACAAGAAAGGAACTTTTAGATTTGGAAATATTTTAGTATGCCTAATGCTACACATAACAAAACAGGTTCCCGGTATAGGTTATAAAGAACTTGGATATGACATACCAGTAGGAAAACAATTGACTGAACTATTCAATAACATGGGTGAGAACAAGGAAAACAATATTGATGACTTTTTCCAAGCATTAAATACCAAAATGAAGAAAAGAGTAAGGTTATCATAGAAGATTGTAGACAAATACAAAGATGATATATGCTTTGTTATTAAGAAAGATGAAATATGGATGGAAGTGGTCATCCCAAGGACAATTTGGGTAGCCGAGATGGGCTATGAAACAGATGATCACATAGTTGAAACATATGCTAAAGCACTTCTAAAAGCCCCCAATGAACCTAAGGAAGAAGTATTTGGTAGTGCTAAGACTACAGAAAGCCAAATACCATCAAAGAAAAGAGTAAAGAAGGTTGAGGAATTTGTAAGGAAAGAGTCCAGACAAGCAAAAGCCATTAAGGAAGATGTATTGAAGAAAACCGTCATAACCGAGGATGAGTTGGCAGCTCCACAACTTGAAACTCATCTATCACCGGTAGGTACCTCTTCGGAAGGTGACGTGCCAACAACTTTTAAAAGAGTTGTAAGAAAAAGAGATCCCTCACCGGCAACCACACCTTCACCTAGAAGAACAAGGCGAAAGCAACAAGCAGTGAGATCTCTGGTTAGAAAGGCCACACCAAAGAAGAAACTGACACCTAAGAAGAAGAAAAGGACAAATAGAGACTTGGCTCCTCTTGATGTACTACTAAATGAAATCATAGAGGAAGGAAAACTGAAGAACATAGAGAAAATTTATGACACTCTAATAGCTAATGAGAAAGAGCAAGTTGAGAACAGTGTTATATTGCATATGGACATGTACAAGAAATTCTTGATGGAAGTAGTAAATGAAATTCCTGATGAATTATTCAAAAGACTTGAGGCCATAAGGCAAGCAGTGATAGAATTAGATAAGAAAATAAAAATTGAGAAGCTAATTGTTGTATATCCGGTAAACTTTCCAAAAGAAATTGATGATTTGATTGCTCAAGCAAACCGGTTAGTATTCTCTACTGCACACCAGCATATTTCACTAATGGCAGGATGAGTTAATGAAGTGACAGAGGAAACAGAAGATGGATGGGATATATTCCTGGTTGACAAAGAAAAACAAGAAGAGTACAAGAACCCTAAACCTATAAAGGTATATCAGAAAGATAGAGACAAGGGGAAAGGTAAAGTTGGTGGACCACCAAGCATCAAAGTTAAAGATAACCTACCCCCATCGATGAAAATAACAACTACTGAAGATCAACTGACAGCAGAAAGTATGGATGTAGAGGATAAAAATCCTAATTCTGAAGTCCTTGATATTGTGAATGTTGATACTCAGAAGATCAACATAATAGTAGACAAAGATACAACTAATTAATCAAATATGGCTAATGAGCCTCCGGTAGTAGGGGAAACAGAGAAATCGGCAAAAGATATAGAGAAAAAGGTAGAGATTGAGTCACAGATGGAGACAACACAACATACAGAGAAACCAATAGAGCTAAAGGCTTCGGAACAACATCAACCAAAACAGGTACATAAGGAAACAATGCCACTGGTAACTAGTGAAGTAGGAAAACCAGTGCTTAAAGAAATGCAGATACAAACTGACCTACCAAAGGTCAATACAAGCATGGTTACTTCCACCAGTACTTACATTGTTGGATCATCATTAGCATTCAAATCAACAAATGTGACTTAGGTATTACTTGATTCTATCAAGAAAATAACTGACTGCAGCTCACAGGCTTACAAAGCAATTGATGATTCTATACCAATTTTGAAGGTAAAAGCTCCCAACTATAATATAGATAATAAATATTCTTTAGGACTATTGGATACACTGTGTAAATATATCTCAGAAAACATTGAGAAAATAAATGAAGAATCAGTGAAGGATAAGGTAGAAATTGAAAAACAGAAATTCTTTGATGAGGAAATAAAGAAGTGTAATAGAGATTTTGAAACACTTCTACCGGAACTATGTAATTTGTTGAAAGAATACAAAAATATGTATAAAGATACATGTAAAACAAACATTTTGACTGTAGATATTGACAAGAAAACAAGCAAGGCATAGGATGAGATAAATAAACTTGCAGAGAGCTTTGTCAACTCACCTGATACACTATCATTTTTTGAAGAGAAGATAGAAAATTTTGAGGAAGAACTACTCAAATTGGAAAGAGAGAAAGAAAGAATAATAAACAAGGCAAAACATTTGAGATCTAAACTAAGTCCAAGATTGGACTATTTAGCATCTCTGCGAAAGAAAATTTCTGAGGCATTAACACAGGGAAGCAAAACACTGGCAGAGGATTTGCAGCATCTCACCGGTATAGTGAAGAGAACTGAGACAACATTAAAAGATAGTAAGAAGTTTATGGATAGTATAAACTTCATTTTGGGAGATCTTTTTCAGATTATAACCACCCAGCTACAAGGTTGATTTTATGGATAGTTGAACCTACAAACTCTACTGACATCTTGACAACCTTTGTCATTGATGCCAAAGGGGGAGTAGTGGGATGAGAAAGTTCAAAACACAGGAATCATATGCTTAGGGGGAGCTCTCACATTTTTGGTAACATTTTTGGACTGCACACTTTTGAACACTTTTTGAAATTTCTCATGAGTGTTGCCATCAATGCCAAATGGGGAGATTGTTGTCATATGCACACTCCAATGAGACATTGTATGTGATTGAAGGTTTTTGTCATTGATGGAAACCTTGAAATCCTATGGCACCGGCAAGACATTATACCGGCAAAGCATTACACCGACAAGATAGTGCACCGGCATCAGCAGATCACACTCTACACTAGCACCAGCACAGAAGAAAGAAAGTATACCGGCACTGAGGCCGACAGGATTTTTGTTATACAATATTTTGTTCTTATTGTAAGTCGACTTGGCAAATTGTAAAATGAATCTTATATATAAAGGAGATCATTGTAGACATTTATAATGATGAAGTAGGAGCATAAAAGAAAATATTAGGCAGATCTAATGTGTGAAACATAGGTCAAGGGGTATATTTAAAGAACAGAGCAGGAACCGGTATTGAATCTGGCATTGAAGATGCTATTGTAACACAGTACAAGTTATTGGATTAGTATAATCCTTATTTGTAAGTCAGTGTGACTTCCCATTGAGCAGTGAGCTGTAGGCAGTTGGCCTTCCTTCATGTGCAGACCCCTATTGTAAGTAATATTCTCTTATTGGCCAGTGAGTGAATATTGTGGGTCACAAATCCCATCGAGGGTTTTCCCACATCGGGTTTCCTCGTTAAACATCTTGTGCTATGGTGTACTTTTCATGTGGATATTCTTGATTCTGTTTATTGCATTATTTCTTGCATACCGGTACACTGTTATATTATGTTTTGCATGTTTTAACTTAAGAAATCCTTATTACCGGTTAGATACTGATTCACCCCCCCCTCTCAGTATCTGTGGGACCCCTAACAACAACTCCTCTTGAGTTGTTTCTCAATAATCCTAGGACCTTCTCTCCATTTGATCCCATCTCCGCTGTTCTGAGTCTAATAGCCTAGACTCCCAAATAACCCTTCTTATGATTTTCCTTAGTCACTGGTACCTAGCCGGGCTATCATCAAGCTCGCCTAGGGCCAATTTGCTGAAATGGTCATCACCATTCTTTGGAATCCTATCAATGGAACACTATAGCACATATCTGGCTCTTCTTGATGACTTCCAATGGTCGTGAGGATCCCACGATGGAGCTTCAAGATAGAACCATGGCTGCAATTACTTGTCACCAATAGGAAAAACAAGAAAACAAAACAACAATGCTATCTACAGAGCCGAACTTGGCACGATTACAAAATTGAAACTCACACAATGCAGGAAAGAGACTTCTACACTATCTACATCACCATCTCAAAATTTAAGCCAAAATTACCAACAAAGAGGAAACTAGGAAATGATCTTTTTATTTATTATTCACAGAAAAATTGTCCTATGGAAAACTCCAAAATCCAACCAAACCCTTTACATAATGCCCATTGGGTCTTATAGCTTCTGCCCATGTTGTGCATCATCCCTGAATGGATGAGATGCACCCTCGACATAATCAATTGCTTGCAGTAACCATCCTTCAACCTCCATCGGGTCAACGCAACAGAAACACTTGGCTTTCAAAGAGTGGCATCGAACAAACTTAGGCCGCGATGAGCCCCGAAAATGTTCTATCGACGGCTTAGTTTTATCGACATCAAGCAAACATAGGACAGTTTTATAAACATCGAGAAAAATAAGGCCATGGTGAGTCCTGAACAAGTTCCATCGATGGGTCAGTTTCATCGATGTCGAGCAAACTTAAGGAGGTTTCATCGATGACCTCCGATAGTCACTTTTCTCTCGGGTCCGTGGGGTAGCTCGAACAAGTCATGCCGATCGCCGATGGTGGGCTCCACTGCTGGTGGTCAAGGGAATATTTACATAAAGAAGACAAAAAGTGCTCCAAGCCACTCTAAGATTGAAATATAGTCCTTAGCCAAAAAATATGAAAATTTGTAAAACTTCAAAGGGTATTTGTTCACCCTTAGGTGCTCCTGCACCATACTCACTCCTAAACAAAAGAAAGTTAAGTCACCTCTTTTGGGATCAGTATCTAACCAATGTCCAGCTTCTGGAATTTTGTATTAGGCACCCATGTAGCTTCTGCATCATCCATACCCTGCCATTTGATTAGGTGCTCCCAATAGATTTGATGCCTTCTCTTCTTGGCGATCCTTTAACTCAACACCTTCTCGGCCTTTGGATTTGGTTTCGCTAGTAACTGAAGTTTGTTCATATCATCTGATACCATTGAGTGACTGCAATCTAATCCTTGAATTGGTCCCTTGTATGCAACTAAGTCTACTATGTTGAAAACCGGTGACAATCCTATGTCACTAGGTAGATCCACCTTCTATGTATTTTCTCCATACTTGGGTAGAATGGCACATGGACCTATCCTTCTCATTTGCAATTTGTTAGGCACTCCTTGTTGTAGCCTTGCTTTGTTTAGGTGGACCATGAAAAGATATCCCACTTGAAATTTTAGGTTCTTCCTTCTTTCATCAATTTTTTGTTTGAGTTTGCTTGTGTTTTCTATCAATGCTTCCTTGACTGATTCATGGACCTCCTTCATTGATTGAGCAAAGTCTTCTACATATCCACTTCTTATTTCTGAACTACCTAAGTCTCTCAACTCCAAAATACCTCTTGGGTGCACACCATAGACCACTTCAAAAGGGCTCTTACTTGTAGTCCTATTCATGGTGTCATTATATGCATATTTAGCTTGTGAGAGTACTTGATCCCATGTCTGACCATATTCCTTAGTAAGGCACTTTAATAGGTTTCCCAAGCTTCTATTCACCACTTCGGTCTGCCCATCTATTTAAGGATGGTAGGTTGATCCAAAAGAGAGGTTGGTGCCAAGCTTTTGCCAAAGTGTCTTCCAAAAATGACTCATGAACTTTGAGTCCCTATCTGAAACAATGCTCATGGGTAAACCATGTATCCTTCCTACCTCTTTGAAGAACAAATGAGCTATTTGGCATGCATCATGAGTAGTCTTGCAAGGCACAAAGTGAGCCGTCATGCTAAATTTGTCCATAATGACATAAATGTTGTCATATCCCTCTTTGTTCTTGGTAAACCTACTACAAAGTCCATACTAATGCATTCCCAAGGTCTACTTGGTATGGGAAGAGGTTGGTATAAACCGGCATTTGTAGAAGTACCTTTGGCCTTTTGGCAAACCATGCAAGTCTCCACATAATTTATCACATCTTGGTTCATCCTTGGCCAATAGTAATATCTCCGAACCAACTCTTGAGTCTTATTGACTCCAAAATGTCCACTAAGGCTTCCATTATGCTTCTCTTGAATGAGATTTTCTCTCATTGAGCCTCTAGGCACACAAAGCTACCCACCTCTAAACAATAGTCCATTTTGCAAAGTAAAATCAGAATACTCACTATGGAAGTGATTTTGATACTCCTGACACAACTTGTAGGCATTTGAAAAGTCTTCATCCTCCGGGTATAAGTCTCTAAAACTGTCAACACCTATGCTCCTCAATTGGATTTCTTGGACTGTCAGAAGTCTCCTGCTTAATGCATCAACAACCCGGTTTTACTACCCTTTCTTGTGCTTAATGGTGAATGTGTAGGCTTGCATGTACTCCACCCATTTCATGTTTTTATGACTGAGTTTGTCTTGTGAGTTTAGAAAACTCAATGCTTGGTTGTTTGTATAGACTACAAATTCCTTAGGAAGGAGATAGTGTCTCCACTTCCTCAAAGCCTACACTAAAGCATATAACTCTATCTCATAAGAGGAGTATTTCCTCTTGGCATCACTTAGCTTCTCACTATGGAAGGCTACTGGTCTTTCTTCTTGGCTTAGGACAACACCTACTGCAACATTGCTTGCATCATATTTCACTATGAAAAGTTTCTCAAAACTAGGCAACACTAGCACCGATTGAGTAGCTATCTTCTCCTTCAAGGTTTCAAAACCTTTGCTTGCTTCTTCACCCCACTGAAACTTTGCCTTCATTCCACCTCTAATGGTGTCTAACATTGGTGCACATATTGCACTGAATTGCCTAATGAACTTCCTGTAGTACTGAGATAGTCCATGGAAGCTTCTCACCTCTATTGTTGACTTAGGAGTAGGCCAATTTACAATGGCTTCAACCTTGCTGGGATCCATCTTGAGGTTTCCTTGAGACAAGACAAACCCAAGGTAAACCAACTCCTGCTTAACAAACTCACACTTATCCAAGTTCATGGTTAGCTTTACATCATACAATCTTTGTATTACATCTTGCAAGTGATTAATATGATCTGCCCTATCCTTACTGAAAATGAGAATATCATCTAGATATACCACCACAAATTTACCTATGAAGTCCTTCATCACCTCATTCATGAGTCTCATGAAGGTTCTTGGAGTATTGGATAAGCCAAATGGCATTACAATCCACCCATATAGACCCTCTGTAGTCTTGAATGCAGTTTTCCATTCATCACCCTCCTTAATCCTAATTTGGTGATATCCACTTTTAAGGTCAATCTTGGTAAAGTACTTGGTTTCTCCTAAACAATCCATTAGGTCTTCTATTCTAAGAATTGCGAACCTATATCTGATGGTGATCCTATTTATAGCTCTAGAATAAGTACACAATCTGTAAGTACCACCTTTCTTTGGGGATAACATGGTAGGGACAACACAAGGGCTAATGCTTTTCCTAATTAGGCCTTTGTTTAAGAGCTCTTGGATTTGCTTGGCAATCTCAACATTTTGTTGGGGAGTCATTTTATAAGCTGCCTTACTAGGCAAGGATGCTCCGGAAATGAAATCTATTTGATGGATTATGGTTCTTTTAGGAGGTAAGGTGGCTGGTTGTCCATCACTTACTATACCTTTGAATTTCTTCAACAAATCTTGCACCTCAATTGGCAAATCTGGCTGCTCTTTCTTGTCTTCCTCTTTGGGTTTCATTACTAGTGCAAACCCTATACCTTCAACTTCCTCAAGTGTCTTCAAGAACTATTTCTCACTTACCAAAAGAACATTAGGACCTGCTGCCCTCTTTTCACCTTCCTCAAGGATAGACTGAATCTTGAATGTGACTCCCTCTTTCTTGAATGAGTATGCGTTCTTGGCTCCATCCTGAATAGCTTGTCTATCAAATTGCCATGGTCTTCCTAATAGAAGATGGCATGCATCCATGGGTAGGACATCACATAACACCTTGT
The DNA here is from genome assembly GCF_030272615.1 of Cryptomeria japonica. Lineage (NCBI taxonomy): Eukaryota > Viridiplantae > Streptophyta > Pinopsida > Cupressales > Cupressaceae > Cryptomeria > Cryptomeria japonica. Next base: position 54,104,539 of record NC_081405.1, read on the forward strand.
CCTTATACCTCCCAATAGTAAAATCCACCCATGCTTGCTCATTGACTAGGACATGTTGGCCTTTGTTCAACCAAGTGACTCTATAAGGATTGTTGTGAGGTATCTTTGCAATTTGAGCTTACTCACTGCCTCTTCTGACACAATGTTGTCTATAGACCCCGAATCAATGATTACTTTGCAAACTTTGTCCATAATCTTGCATTTGATCCTAAATAAGGACCTTCTTTGGCTTGGCTCTTCTCTAACCGGTTCTTTGATCAAAGTTCTCCTTATCATGAAGTTGTCACCTACCTTTGACTCTAAGGCAACCTCTTAAGTCTTGCTTCTTGAAGACTCTTCTTGATGATAGTTCACTCTCCTTTCACTACCTTGTGATGATGATCCCTTCTCTGGGCACCTATATGCTGGATGAACAAGTTGGCTATAATGATAACACTTCATTGTTGCAAAATATGAGGAACCTCTACCTTGTACATTAGATCTTCCTCTAAAACCACTTTTGATCCCCTTCCTCTATTGAATCCTCCTTTACTAGTGCCACTCTCTTGCTACTCAGTTAGTTTAGACTCTCCTTGCGTACTTTGTTCATAACTTATTCCTCCAAAGCCTCCCCTATGGCCTTTATTGTCTTTTTCTCTACCTCTGCCCCTATTGCTGCTTGAGTCATGTCTTCTTTTCAATTTTTCCTCCACTTTAAGGGCAAGTTGATAGGTTTGATGGACTGTTTTGGGCTCATTAAACTGATTTCTTCTTGGATGTTCCATCATAGACCATTTAGGTACCTAGCAACCTTGAGACTCTCTTCTTCCACCGCATGAGATCTAAGGCTAAGTTTGTGAAACTCCTCCGTATAGCTACTGACATCAAGGTCTTTTTGTCTTAAGGTTTGCCTCTTCCTATGAATTTGCACTTCATAGTCATCAGGGAGATAGACTTCTTTGATTTTAAGAGATGGGTGCTTTGCCCATTTTCTTCCTCTCATCTTGCACAAATTTCCACCATGTGAAAGCAGCTCCTCTCATCCTTGACTTGGCTACCTTGACTATCTGGGCTTCAGTTATGCCTTCACATTCAAAATGGTTCTCCATGCCTTCTATCCATTCTAGGACCACTTCTGCCTCCATCTTACCAGTGAACAATGGCAATCCTTCTAGTGATTTACCACTCAAGGCCCTCAATGCCTTCAAGAAAGGTTCTTGTTCTAGGATGGGATCAGGTTCAGGTACTTTGTCTATCTCTGACACTTCCTTACCCTTCCCTTTTGCTCCTTCAACCTTTACCAACACTTCATCTGCCTTGGTTTCTACCTCACCAAGCTTACTCTCCAATTCTAGCAACTTCTCCTTTAGGAGCCTATTTTCCTCCTCCTAATCATCCACTTTCGTTGCCAACTCTGCATTGGTCACCATGTTGTTATCTCCTACAAATTCTACTAAGGACATCTATTGACCTAGCCCAAATCTTATAGGCTCTGATACCAATCTAATAGGGAGGCTCCTAGTTGCTCGAGTCATCTTGAATCACTCCAAGGCCTTTTCTCGTAGCCTAATCCGGGAATACTCTTCTCTATTCCCCTAATCTACTCTAGGACCTCATTATCAAGGTTTGTTCCTCACTCCTCATGGATTCACTTTCGTAAATTCATTAGCTCATCAGACACCTTGCAGGGTTTCTCTGCCATAGTTTAATCTTACAACTCCTCTCGAGTTGTTTCTCAATCATCCTAGGATCTTCTCTCCATTTGATCCCATCTCCCCTGTTCTGAGGCTAATAGCCTAGACTCCCAAACAATCCTGCTTATGATTTTCCTTAGTCACTGGTACCTAGCTGGGCTATCATCAAGCTCACCTAGGGCCAGTCTGCTAAAACGGCCATCGCCATTCCCTGGAATCCTATCAATAGAACCCTATAGTACATGTTTGACTCTTCTTGATGACTTCCAATGGTCATGAGGATCCCACGATGGAGCTTCAAGATAGAGCTATGACTGCAATTACTTGTCACCAATAGGAAAAACAAGAAAACAGAACAACAACGCTATCTACAGAGCTGAAGTTGACACGATTACAGAATTGAAACTCACACAATGCAAGAAAGAAACTTCTACACTATCTACATCACCATCTGAAAATTTAAGCCAAAATTAACAACAGAGAGGAAACTAGGAAATGATCTTTTTATTTATTATTCACAGAAAAACTGTCTTATGGAAAACTCCAAAATCCAAGCGAACCCTTTACAGAATGCCCATTGGGTCTTATAACTTCTGCCCATGTTGTGCTTCATCCCTGAACAGACGAGATGCATCCTTGACACAATCAGTTGCCTGTAGTAACCGTCCTTCAACCTCCATCGGGTCATCAGGTCAATGCAACAGAAATACTTGGCTTCCAAAGAGTGGCATCAAACAAACTTAGGCCGCGATGAGCCCCAGAAATGTTCCATCGATGGCTTAGTTTTATTGACATCAAGCAAATGTAGGCCGCTTTTATTGGCATCGAGCAAACTAAGGCCACTGTGAGTCCCAAACAAGTTCCATCGATGGGTCAATTTCATCGACGTCGAGCAAACTTAAGGTGGTTTCATCGACGACCTTCGGTAGTCACTTTTCTCTTGGGTCTGTGGGGTAGCTTGAACAAGTCATGCCGATCGCTGATGGTGGGCTCCACTGCTGGTGGTCAAGGGAATATTTAGAAAAAGAAGACAAAAAGTGCTCCAAGCCACTCTAAGCTTGAAATGCAGTCCTTAGCAAAAAAAAATGAAAATTTGCAAAACTTCAAAGGGTATTTGTTCACCCTTAGGTGCTCCTGCACCACTTAGGCCTTTTACCAATCATTTTTTTTGTTTTTGTATATTATATAAACGTAGATGAATAATTTAGTTAAATATTTAAACTATTAAAATATATTAATTTATTTATTAAAGTATATTATAATTTCTCAGTTTTCATAGAATAATAAGCCTATTCTATCTGCATCGAAGCCTTTGGACCTACATTGGGTTTGTTTTTTCTCAGATCAAGTTAATGGGTTAACGACAAGTCTCAGTTATGGATTCATTACTAGCATAAAGGTATAGATGAGTAGTAAAATGATGATTTAACTATGAAAGTACAAAGTATTTAGGGAGGTGTGATGCCATCAATATAAAGATAAATATTAAGTAATTGGAAAAACGAAGTATAACTACTATAAAGAGTATACTATATAATTATGATATAGTAATGAAAGCTCAACAAATGACTCAAGCTAGATATATATGTAAGCAACCATTTTTGTAAGTCTTCAAAATTGCAAAATTAGTAGGTGTAGTGCACCCTTGTTGCATTTGTCCTATCTTGTTCAACAATAATTAGTGATCTAAAAAGTTTTGAGTAAGCATATTGGTCATGGCTTAGTTTAATGATTAATCACCCCTTGTTAGTCATTTTTTTTCTAATTATTAGTTCATTATCTATGACGTTTGTCCATTTTGAAACTTCCCTCTACTTGTATATTTTTCCTTGTTCACTAAAGCACCATGATTCCACATTTTCTCTAAATCATATTTTAGGCTAAATTTTTGTTACCTTGAGTACCTTGGCATTAAGTTCCCCACTTTCCTAATTCCCTATGCCTCTTGACTTCTCTATCCTGTTCAGACATGCAAAAATATGAGGAAGATATAGAGAACCATTTCATGGTGGACCAAGCACCGCTACAAGTCTGAAGTTATCCATACAATGGAGGGTAAATTAAAGCAGAGAGAAAAAAAAATGATGGTTTCAACCCCTGCAAAACTCATTGCCAATTGAAACATAAGATATGTGGGTGATACAGCTCACATCACAAATTGAGAGTTGTGTACACAATTTTGGAAATAATCCATTGCACTCAACACTACAATGAACATTAAATGTTCATCTCTTGCATTATGAGAATGCGGGATTGAATTTTATGAGTTGACAATGAAGAATGTGAGCGCTTTTGAACATGACATGTCAACCGTTTACAATCAACGAATCTCAAAGGTATCAACCACATTACAGCATGCATATGATAAAAAGTAGCCAATTGGATCAACCAAGTAGATTGGAACCAAAATTCTCATATGAATCCATAAAAAACTTTATTTATGAATGTGCACAATTTTACCCCCCTCCTGGTAGAGAATAGTAAATTAAGCATGCATTACTTCTCAGCTACAGTTTAGAAAACTTTCCACAAAGAGGAAGTCTACGGCGACTGTGCTGGAAACAAAGAGAATAGCTGGAATTAGAAAAACAAAAAAACAAATTTACTAGAAAACACACTTTCAAACTGCTATATTTATATGTGAGTTTTTTTGGAAAGATTTTCTGATGATTACTGTAAAATCTAACTTCATTATGATTAATATACATCTTGGCTTTTGCCGTTTATTGAAAAAAAAAGAAAGGGCCCAATGGAGGCAAAAATTAATTTGGCTCTTTGCCAAATTTGAGCTCGAAGGAGCCACAATGTAACAAAGAATTTGAAAAACCAATCAAATAACCAGAGTGGCCACAGATTGAATGCAGGATTGGAAGAAGTATTGAGGCCTCTCAACACAAATCCATCTCTCTGTTCACCCCTGTTTTTAATGGAGGTTGGTAGATATAAAAAAATGTATGGTTTTTGCTGCCTGATTCAACCCCACTCAAGAAAATCCTATCACCCAACACAGCAGCATCAACGCTATCAAGAGGTTCAGGAATACCATCAACTATCCTCCACAAATTTTCTTTACAGTCGTATTCTGTCACGACATGCCACTGAAAACAATACAAACGCCCAAATGCGGCCACCATAGGATACAGACAATCTTCAATAAACCACATATTGGGCAAAATTGACCAGACTTCTGTCTCTGGCTCGAATTGTTGAACCTCCTCATCATACATACTTAATGCCTTCAATAAAAACACAGTCACATAACCATTGTTTTCGAAGCATATTTGGAAGAAGCTTCCATTCATTCGTCTCCACATTGTAAACTGCAGCTTGGCTTGTAGCTTTGCCTGTAATTTCTCCATTCTGTCTTCCTCCAGCAAGATAAATCAGTCCTTCAGGTGATGCACAGCAGCCAAAGTTAGCTGGGCATTCTGGGGTGGGCATATCTGCGCCTTTCCGCCATTTGCAAGACAAAAAATCAAAGACCAAAATAGCGTTGGTTGTCTCTGTCCTCTTGCGCTTGGAACCTGCTCTGTTGCGCTGTGATAACCCTAATAAAACCAGTTTGTGCTTAACACAGATAAGCTTGGAGGATGAGCAGAATTCGAATTCTGCGGGAATGGGAGGAAGCTTTTCCCATAGCTTGTTAATGGGGTCATATATAGTTACCAGAGGAAGACTTTTAAATTGACGATTCACTGTCTCAAGCAAACATATGAACTCCTCAGATCTCCCACACCTCAGTCTATAGTCATAAAACTGGGGATCTTCTACCATCGCCTTCCAATTTTTACAAACTTTCTTCAATTTGCTGTGAGATTTATAAGACACACTCATTAAGATCTGTCTAACTAATTCCCCTGGAATCATCTTAAAATACTCCACCATCAATTGTGCTCTTAAACAGTGCTCAAATGAACTCTCATATAACAAACAATTTTGATTGTTGCGTAGTCACCAAGTAATATATATATATATATAAACTCTGGCAACTAATATGAATATTAATTTTTTATTATATCAATAAATCATAAAATTAATAATAAATATATAATATTATAAAATTAGATTTTAAAATCTATAAATAAGAAAGTATTAAATTTTTTAAAATTACAAAAGTAATAAATTAATAAAATTATATAACTAATATATATTTTAATAAAATGATTAAAATTTTAAAATAAAAATTTGGTAGCAAAATCTTAGATATATTGATTTTGGATAATGAGTTTCTTATATTTGCTAGTGTTTTTTGATTTAAAATGAATTATAGAATATTTGCTAGCTTTTTACAAAATGACTCTAAATATATAATGTTGACAATTGTTGTTCTATCTATTTTTAACCAATCATTTTTTTTTTGGAGGTGCCTATTATATTAAAATGTTAAATTGAATATTTCAACCACACACATCAAGTTTACACAATCCATTAGATATAATCTAGGGTGCTCTCTTTTGCTCTCTTTTCATCCATTAGATATTATCTAGAGTGCTCTCTTTTCATCTTCTCATTTTGCATGCTCACTTTTCATCATGAATCTCTAATGCCGAAGCACTCTAATTACATTTTCAACCAATTTTTTTATTTTTGAAAGTGCCAATTGCAATTAAAATTTAACTTAAATTTTCTACCACCTTTTTATTATTTAATTTTTTTAAGTTAAAACTCTATAAATATCAATTTTATTATAAACTTAATAATAAATATATAATATTGTTAAATAAAATTTTAAATTATATATAAATAAAAAAAATTAAATTTTTTAAGAAATAATAAATCAATAAAAATATATAATTAAATAATGATAAAAATATTAAAACAAACAAATAAAATTAAATAAATTTATAATTAATAAAATAATTAAAAAATTTAAAATAAAAAAAATAGTAAAATTAGAAATAATTTTTAAATGCAAGAAACGTTAAAAAGAGCTTGTACTTCACTCCCAATTTGGTGAATTTGGCCATCATGCATTTCTAAACACGAGTATCTGCGTCACGCGTGCGGATGATAGGAAAAAGGTTGTGGTTTCAAACTTAAAAGATTTATTAATATAAAAGTTTTTAAAAAATTTTATTGTTTAGCAATTTTAGCATTAATAATTAGATCGTATTTTATGAAAAAAATATTGTAATTATAATTTAAAATGGAAAAAAAAAAATTAAGAAATATTTTTAATTATAAATTTTAAAAAAATATCAATTTAATTTTTATTTTAAATAGGTTGTATTTTATTTTTTATTTTTTAATGTTTGGTTTTACTTGCAATTTTTCATATAAAAGTTAAAATTTAAATTTTAAGAATTTTTTATATAATTTATTTTAAATATTTTATTTGAAGTAGAGTTCAATTTTATAATAATTTTTTAATTGGTTAATATTGATTTTATATTTTAATTGATGTTAATACTTTTTTCATAAGCTTTCTTATAGTTTAAAAATAAATATTTATTTTAACTTTCTATTCAATGCAATATAAAAGTATTTTAATAACTCTTTTATACAAAAAATTGAGAAAAATAGATATTTGTTTATTTTATAAAATTATAAATTTTAATAGAATTAAGATTCACTTTTTACATTTTTAATAGGTTTCATTTTATTTTTTACTTTTTAAGTTTGGTTTTACTTGTAATTTTTAACATAAAGATTAAAATTTTAACTTTATTTTTTTAATATAATTTAGTTTTATTTTTAATATTTTTAATTTTTTGATATGAATATTGTTTGTATTATATTAATTATATTTTAGATACATATTTTATTAATATTTCAACTCTAATAAATTAAAAAATTAGTTTTATTTTTTTTATCTAAATATTTATTAACTTCATAGATTTGTTATATATTATCCAGAGTGCGTCTTTTTGGAATGACTCCTGGGGGTGGTGAGATTCTTAGGCGTAATCATAATCTGATTGAAGCAATGGAAGTTACTACTAGGAAAAGGGGGAGTAAAGTCAATGATTTTGGCGAGATCATCATCCAAAATGGGGTTAAAAATTGGATATGGCGATCTCTGAACAATCTAGATATTGGGCAAGAGCAGAAGGAACTGCTAAACAATATTCTTAAGAGTTGAATAATCAAACCTTCGGGCGATGAAGATGTTATCAGATGGTGTGGCTCCAAGGATGGAAAGTATAAAGTGAGACCAGGTTATAAAATCAAGGAAGCTATTATTGAGAAGCAGTATTGGCCAGTTAAACTACTTTGGAATAGACACTGCCTTCTCAAGGATGGAGTTTTTTCTCGAATGACATTATTGAAGAAAATTCTCACAGGTGGTAGATTAATGAAGTTTGGTATTCATGGGCTGGACAAATGTGTCCTTTTTTTGGAAAACTCTGAATCGATGGATCATTTACTCTTGAATTGTGATTACTCTATCAAATGTTGGTGGCATTTTATGAACAAATTAAGCCTATTCGGTCCGATACTAATGGGTATTCATGACTAGTTTAGAATGTGTCCTGAAAAACCCTCAAAGAAAGTGTTTGGAGATCTATGCAATATCCTCCCCTCTTTACTAATATGGGAAATATGGAAGGAACATAATCACATGATATTTCAAGATAAATGTATGGATGCAGAAAGGCTATGTCATAAGATTGAAGTACAACTGGCAGAATTAGTCAATGAAGCAACCAAATGAAAAACTCTTAAAAAGAATGTATATACCAATTGGGATAATAAAATCAAAACAATCTTTACTAGTCTCTCAATCCCTCCCCTGTTTGGTTTTGTAATCATGGAAAGATTACCAATACTAGATTTGTTATCAGTGTTTTAGATGTTGTTGGTAGTTTTTCCTGATATCCTTAAATTTTCCAAAGTTTGGATTGTACCTTGTCTGCGAGTCCATGGTTCCTAAGAGTTTAGGGTTTAATAACTTCAAAGTCATGTGGTAAAAAAAAAGCCTTTGTGTCACATTGGTTTCAAATCACTTTTGTTTGCCCGTTAGCTTTTTCACTTAATTGGAAGGGTCATCGTGTCGTCGAAAGGGGCCATTTTGAGTTTTAGGCTTGGGTGGGTTCTAATTAAAATTGAAATGTTTTATATTTTCCTAAAGTCATAAGTATTTTCCTCTATGAATGCATTGGGTTCTTAAAGGCCAGATAAGTTCCATTTGATTTAACGGTTGTCATGACACCGCAATGGGAAGTCGCGCATTGAATATTCATCATGACTCAGCAACAAGCCACTAGTAGTGGGCCTGGTCAGATAGTCAATGGAGATAGTTAGTGGTGACAGATAAGTAAGAAAAGGGACCTTAAAGATCAAGTGAGAATGATACGATCTAACGGTTGTCGCTATATCACGATGAAGAGATTCTCGACCTTTACTCTTCGTGGACTAGTGACTGAATGGTGGGCTCGGCCAATGTGGGCGGCCCATGTGTGTTAACAGGTTGACAAGTCCAAGGGAAATCAATGGCTGCCGCTAGACTGTGGTGGGAAGATGATCGACCTTTACTCATTGCGGATAAGTGACGAAGAGTAGGCAAGTGATGAAATGATGGGCCCACTTTGAAAGCTTAAATGATTAAAAGGTGCGCTGAATCCGTGTGATCTAATGGTTGTCACTAGACTGCGATAGAAAGTTGCTTGAGCTTTAATCTTTGTGGATCAACGACTGAAGGGAAAAACACTCAGAAGAAGCCCTTTTGGTACATTGGAGCCGAAATTTGAAATTCAAAGGAATTAATTGCAGAAGTGCATGACTCTATTGATGGTAATTAATGCTCATTTGCCGTCAGGGTGCCTTCATAAAACATTGTTTTGAGACTTTAATCGCAAAAGGCATTTAAGAAGATTAGCAAAGACAAGGTGTGTAGTTTTTGTGAATTCTCAGGCGACAAGTAATTTTCTCTGTGACTGTGCTTTGCATATCTATTTGTGTTGGCATTGTTTGGTGCTGGAAATTTATAAGGGGTTTTTTGAATAATAATTAAAGTAAGGATAGCCTTAGATTGATAAGATGGCACCGTGAAGAGAGTTTAAGGGAAAGATAGATTACCAAGAGAGGGCTATTTATGATGACTTTTAGGAACAATTGGTTCAATCCATGAATAGTGCAGCCAAGATAAAGGAACCTATGCCCAAGTATCCCCGCATGTGGATTGATGATGGTTTATATGATAAGGGATGCCGGCTAAGAGATCCCTAGATAGGCATGGTATGTCTAGGTCTGTTCAGGGTAGGGTTTGGTTAGCGGAATGCACCTGCTCCTACAAATAACATATGGGAATTAGATGTTGGGAAACTGGTGGTCCTTGGGGTTTTCATGGACATTGATTTGTTGACCCAGATTGCAAAAAGTTATTCCTGTTGAATGAAGCCTCAAGTTATTTAGATCCCATTGATTTTGAAATGCTCAAGAAGGTTTATGATGCCTAGAAGGATCATCTTACGAATGGGCCATTGAGGGATTTTTTTGCAAAGATCAGAGATTAACATTGGTAGGCCCTAGCACAATGCAGCCTTTCCATATGAATTTATTCACTTTAAGGGCTAAGGGTATATATTGGTCTCTATGTCAAATTTTTGGAGAAGATGCAGAGAATGCCATGCCCACTCATTATATGCTTATGATGGCACAAATTTTGAACCCGTCTTTAGTAGTAGCATATGATTTTGCACTCTATTTTGGAGATGTCATTCATGAGGGCTTAATTGGGATAAATAATGCTAAGGTGGATAGACCTTTTGGGTGGTATTCCATGTTAATACATATGTTTTTGTTTAAGAGTGCGGAATATTTTGCAAAAGACATGGACCTACTAAGAGAAAAGGATGGTGAAGACATGCCAGTTCAGTTATGGAGTGCAAATTTGTCTTGGGATAGAGAAGATGCTAGCTATTTGTGATAACTCAATGATGAGCGAATAGTACCAAACCGGTACTAAGAGGGGGGGGTGAATCAGTACAGACAAAAATACAGTCCTAAACCTGTTTGATAGTAGACACTTCAAATGACTAGCAGATAGTGACACTGGTTTGAAATATAGTGGAATCGGTAAAGCTAAGAATCTCTGAGACAAGCATTAACTGGTTACTCACTTAGCTTTTCACTCAACTAAAGAATACACTACCATTTTACCCTGATGCATAGACAGGTAATCTTTCTTCAGATCATAATAACAGTTGGTTCAACATGTTTTATTGACAGGCATAAAACATAGAACCATTATATGCTTGACAGACAATAGCAAAGCATCACAAGATAAAAGAATCACACATGACACATATATTTTTCACTTGGAAACCCAACTGGGAAAAACCACGGTGGGGATGAATACCCACAAGCTATTTTTGAACTCTTTAGAAGTCCGCTTTGTTAGGAGCCTTGTCTGATTAGAGACATTACAATAGGTTCTGCTAGGAACTGATCCTGTTAGAGATCACCCAGTTAAAGGATGGCTACAATACCTAGTTGAGGATTAAACCCTATTAAAGGTTACCTTGTTAGAGGATTTCAAGAACTCAATAGTTAAAGGATTTCGAACTCAATAGCTTTGAATTACCCTGTTAAAGGATTTACAACAAGCCGGTTAAGGCTACCCTGTTAAGGGACTTTCCAACTGTTGAGGTGGTTAGAGATCAATAGGTATTACAATGATTTGGTAACAACACTCAATGCCAATGCAGATCTGCTTAAGCTCCTCTTCACCTTTTGCACTTACACTTTGCAGGTATCACTTCTCTCCTTTTGGTCTGGCAAGAATCATGTATCCCTTCTCTTGCATACACATACACAACTTTTGCCAACAACCTCAGAAAGAGACACAACATTGACCTTATAGGAAAACAAATAGGTCGGTAGCATAAACCCTAAACCCTAAACCTGTTAGGTTAAGGAATTCAAATGGTTCAATCCTGACCGTTGAGCACACTGCATTAAATGCAACAGTTCTTGATCCAATCTCAAGACATTCTCCATCGTCCATTTCCACCGATTTTATCGCAGCTGATCCTTCACACACATAGGCTTACATGGCAATATGATCTATTCTTTGTTACAATGCTAACTCATCACACAAAGTCATCGGTTGAGCCAAACAGGCTTGAAGCACTTCAACCAGAAACCCTGAAGTTGAAACTACCAACCAGCAGTCATACAATGCTTCCATGTGCCAGTTCCCATAACCCTATGTCGGTTCACCTTGAACAAACACACCACTTCACTTTGGCACAAATGTCAGTTCATAGTGTTATACCGGTTCTCACATATGCTGGTTCACACCTCTTCAACATATTGACATCAATGACAATATACAATGTCATTATGTCCTCATACTGGTTCACATAATGCCAACAATCTCCCCCTTTGGCATTAATGGTAATATACAAAGATATCTTTCCGCTTCACATCTTCTCCCCCAATGTCTGCAGATATCTTCTCCACTTCACATCTTCTCCCCCTTTGACAACAATGCTAAAGTGGAGGCACAAGTTTCCCTATTCCATTATGCTGCTCCCCCTAAGGAGTAGCGTCCTTCAACACATCAATCTTGAAGAAAAAATTGACTATGCAATACATGACTGATGTGGAGCATATACCTTTAGTTCACCTCCTGAAGGGGCAGTACCCCTAATTCACCTCTTAAGTATATAAATGTTGTCTTTGGGAGAGGCTTGGTGAATATGTCTACTAACTGCTCCTTACTAGAAACATGCTCCAGTGCAATCTCTTTGTTTTGAACCTTTTCCCTCAAGAAATGATACTTAAGCTCAAAGTGCTTGGTTCTAGAATGTAAAACGGGATCCTTGGAGATATTAATTGCACTAGTATTGTCACAAAATATACTTACCAGTTTAGATATAGGAACTTTGAAGCCATTTAATACATGCTTCATCCAAATTGTCTGAGTGCAGTTCATGAAAGCTGCAACATACTTTGCTTCTGCTGTAGACTGAGAGATACAACTCTGCTTCTTACTCATCTATGAGACCAGTCTACTACCAAGAAAGAATGCACCACCGGTTGTGCTTTTCCGATCATCTATATTGCCTGCCCAATCAGCATCTATGTATACTTTCAAGTTGAAATTCTTGCTATAAGGATACCACAATCCATAGTCAACAGTTCCCTTCAGATACCTAAGAATCCGCTTGACTGCAACCAAGTGAGATTCTCTTGGGCTTTTTTGGAATCTTGCAGTAATGCCAACTGCATGTGCAATATCCGGTCTGCTATACACTACATAATGCAACATACCAATCATTGATTGGTATTCCTTCTCATCAACCAATTCTGAGTCATCTTCTTTAGATAGTTTACAACCGGTCACCATCGGAGTACCAACTGGTTTTCTATCTTCCATGCCAAAGGTCTTCAACACCTCTTTGACATACTTGGATTGAGTGATAAAGATTCCATCCTTCATCTGCTAGATCTACAGTCCAATGAAGAATTTAATCTCCCCTATGAGTGACATTTCAAACTCTTTCTTCATCTCATTAGTAAACTCATGACTCATCTTGTCATCTCCACCAAAGATAATGTCATCAACAAATACCTCATAGATCAGGATCTGATCTCCTTCAGACTTCAAGTAGATATTGCTATCTTCACTTGTTCTCTCAAATCCAATCTTCACAAGATGAGAATGTAGACGTTCATACCATGGCCTAGGTGCCTGCTTTAGTCCATATAAGGCTTTATGTAGCCTACATACAATTTCACTGTCTTCAGATAGAGAAAACCCATCTGGTTGCTCAATATACACCTCCTCTTCAAGTACACCATTTAGGAATGCAGTTTTCACATCCATTTGATATACTTTGAAACCTTTAAAAGTTGCATATGCAAGAAGCATACAAACTCCTTCCAATCTGGCTACAGGAGCAAAGGTTTCTCCATAGTCTTCTCCTTCTTCTTGGGCATATCCTTTGCAGACCAGTCTGGCTTTGTTCCTAATCACTGTCCCATCCTCATTTAGCTTATTTCTGAAAACCCATTTGGTACCAATGACATTTTTATGCTCTAGTCTGGATATCAAAGACCATGTACCATTTTTCTCGATCTGGTCAAGTTCCTCTTCCATTGCCTTGATCCAGTATTCATCTTTATGTGCCTCTTTGAATGATTTAGGCTCAAATTCAGAGATCATACATGAGTTTTCTCTGACCTTTCTTCTTGTAAGGATTCTTGCATCCTTGTCTCCTATGATCTGCTTATGATCATGATTCAGCTTGACATACCGAGGAATGGTCTTGATGGATTCCTCTTGCTTTTCTTCTTCATCCACATCTCCATCAGTATCAGCATCTACATCTGCCGATGTAGGAACACTGTTACTGGTACTCGGTTGACTGACAACCGGTTCCCAGAAGGTTACAACCGGTTCACTTACCACTTGCTCACTACCAGTTTCCTTAGTTTTCTTAGAGGTTTCATCAACTCTTACATTGATGCTTTCCATAATTCTCTAAGTCCTATTGTTGAAACACTTGAGAGCTTTGCTCTTGGTGGAATATCCTAGGAATATTCCCTCATCACATTTCACATCAAATTTTCTCTAGTGTTCACTCCTCTTGATGTAACATTTGCTACCAAACACTCTAAAGTAGCTAACCACAGGTGTCTTACCAGTCCAATACTCATAAGGAGTTTTATCCTTACCTTTCTTGATGAGTACCCGGTTCATTGTGTAGACTGCAGTGCTCACCGCTTCTCTCCAAAAGGTGTGAGCTACCTTTCCTTGAATCAACATAGTTCTAGCTGCTTCAACCACAATCCGGTTATTCCTCTCTGCTAGGCCATTCTATCGTGGAGTCTGAGGGGTAGACAATTGTCTCTTGATGCCATGTTCTTCATAGTACTTGTTGAATTCACCGGAAGTGAATTCCCCTCCTTGATTAGTTCTCAGGCACTTGATCCTTTTACTGCTTTCCTTCTCCACTAATGCTCTGAAAGCTTTGAACTTTACAAAAGCTTCAGATTTGTCTTTCAAGAATGTGACCCACATAATTCTTGAGCAGTCATCAGTGAGAATCATGAAGTACCTATCACCCTGCACACTCCTAGTTTTCATAGGACCACACAAATCAATATGCACAAGATCAAGCAAATTGTCAGCAATGAAAGATTTACCTTTAAAGGTTGAGGAAGACATTTTCCCCAATTGACACTCTACACAAGGTATTATCCGGTTTGCTTAGCACCGGCAACCCTCTAACTGCCTTGATCTTACTAGCCTTCACAATGTTATCAAAGTTTACATGGCAAAGTCTCCTATGCCATATCCAGCTATCATCAAATTTGGCCATAAGACATGTACTTATATTTGCATTCAGATGAAATAGGTTACCTTTGGTCTACATGCCGATGGCCACCAATTCACCATTCTTTCCATTGATTTTGCAAACTCCATTCTTGAATTCTAGAGTGAGGCCACTGTCATTTAGCTGGGCAACACTCAGAAGATTGTGTCTAAGACCATCAACCCAATACACATTGTCAGCACTACTCTTTCCATTTAGAGAGATGGACCCTCTACCTTTGACCATGTATGGTGCATCATTGCCAAAGCGAACCACACCACCATCATACTCCTCCAAGGATAGAAACTTGCTCCCATCACTAGTCATGTGGTGAGAACAACCACTGTCAATGATCCACTGATTAGCATTATCAAACCGAGAGACAACAGCCTTCTTGTCTGACACATCTTCTTTGACAACAACAAACACAATATCTTCATTTTCTTCATCCTCTGATTCTTCATCTGTGACACCTTCATCAATTGCCACAAAATAGTTTCTCCGGTTTCCTCCTTTGAATTTCTTGAACCTTTCCGGTTTGTCCTTGTTGTTGCCATTAGGATAGTTTACAACAATATGTCCTATCCAGTTGCAAGAAAAGCATTTCAAAGGTAGCTTACCTTTGTATTTGCCAGTTCCTTTAGGAAGTTTCCTGGCAAGGAGAGCTTCAAATGCCATCAAAATCTCCTCATCATCCATTTCTCTGCTCTGTCTTGGTTCACCACTAGTGCTAGCTTCTTTTCCTTTTCTGGATGGTATAGCAGAAGCTTTAAAAGTTGATTCAGTCATTTGAACACTACCATCAAAACTATTTAGCTCATAGGCTATCAAATTTTCTATGATGGAGTCCAGGGATACCTTAGTCTTGTCTATTGATCTCAGCTCCTGAATAGCAGCAACCCTTATTGCATAGCCCAGCAATAGGGATCTCAGGATTTTGCTTACCACAATGGAATCTTCTATTTTACCACATGCACTCTTGATATCTCAAACAATGGTTTTGAGTCTTATTCCATACTGTTGAATGGTCTCACCTTCAACCATCTACATATCTTCAAACTTCCCTCTAAGGCTTTCTTCCTTAGCCTGTTTTACATGTTCATCACCGCCATAGATATTTTCAAGAGTATCCCATACCTCTTTGGGATTTACCTTATCCTGAACATCAATAAACTCAATGTCAGATAAACTACTAATTAGGGCTTCCATGACTTGCCCATTCTCCTGCATCTCTCTCTTTTGGTCATCAGCAAGGGTACTGGTAGGAGCAAAATAGACAGTCTCAACATAGCTCCATTGTTGAGCACCCATGCTTCTGATGAATATCTTCATTCTGTCTTTCCATATACTGAAATTTTCTCTATTAAACTTTGGACCTTCCTTCTTCATCATTAGACTGGGATCTTTACCTCAAGTGGTTAAGCTTATAGCATAGAGGACCTAAAGGATGCTCTGATACCAATTGATAACTCAATGATGAGCGAATAGTACCAAACTGATACTGAGAGGGGGGTGAATCAGTATAGACAAAAATACAGTCCTAAACCGGTTTGACAGCAAACACTTTTGTTGGTGTAAATAATTATTCATCTTGGATATTATTACACTATACTTAAGTTTACTTAGGAAATGCATTTCATAGTAGTTTGGGTATGAGACACTTGGGTGTTTGTGCCATATTGGGATAGTGTGTGTAGGAGAATTTCCACCTTTTTTGGTGTGATCTTGTTGTTACACTCCACATTCAGTGGGTGATCCACCTCATGTGGAATATTATATTGTTTCTCCTACCTACCCACACCTATTTCCTAATTACCCTTGTTTCTTATTGAGCCACATGTCATGTTTGTGTTCTCACATATCCCTAGCCTTGCCTATATAAGTAGTTTCCTCTACATTGTTTGTATGGACAATCACGAGCAATCAATCTATATCTTGTAATGATCCAGTTGATCATATTTTGTATCTTGATAGAATATAGTTTATTTCTATCATCTATTTTGTTCTCTCTTATTTCTGCTTTCCATTGCCTCTTGATCTTGGCAAAATCTCACATGGTATTAGAGCCATTAGAGTGTCATTGGTTTGCTAATTGAGAGAAATTTGATGCTATTTGGGGTTTGCATTTTGGATCTTTCTATTGCAAGTTTTTATTGAAGCTTGATGGGTCAAATCTGAGGTCATCATTGGATTGAGGAGGTCCAAGAAAGTCAGTTTTGCTTTTTGTTTCATCCAAATTGGACTTCGAAGGCCAAATCTAGAGGCATTTGAAGTTTGAAGCCGCGACGGAAATTTTCCAGAAATTATAATTTTGCAAGCGATTTTCAAATAGCTTTATCTCACTCATCTGAAATCCTTTTTTCGAGCAATTTTTTTTTGTTTTGGGGTAGAATTTCATGATCTATACAATTGTGCAGGATTTTTCTGTTTCTCGGATACAAGTTTTTCGAAAATCATGAAATCCCGATTTTTACAACTTTGGAGGCTTTATTTGGGCTCATATGGACTCCTTTTCAGGTGCCATTTTTTTTGAAAGTGCATATTTTTTCATCTACTTTCATAATCTACCATTTGTTTGCAGTAATTTTAAGTAGAAATTGTACTTTCAGTATTTGGCCTTTTTTGGCATATTTGATACTTGCATTTTGCCTGGATCTCAGTTTAGATCACTAGCAGTATTTGTTGAAGTCTCTTAGATATCATTTTGAGAAGTTGTAAATTGAAATCAGAAGTCCACTTTGCCTTGTTTTGCAAGTGGCCCATTGTATATGCACTAAGTATAAAGTGCCAAAATCACCATTTTGGGGGGTTTCTTGATTGAGTGAATTTGGGTGGGTGTCTCTTGTGCTCTTGTGTTCCTTCCTTTTTGCTACTATGGGTTCCTCTAAGTTTCCTCTCTTAACTCCTCATAATTATGCTACTTGGAAAAATGATGCATGGAGTAAACTTATGGAAAAAGGACTAACTCATTACATTGATGGAACTGTTGTTGCTCCCGTTGATCCTAAGGTTGATCTAGCTGGTCACTTGGATTGGCTCACTAAAAATATAATGGAAATTGGTACCTTAAGAAAGTATGTATCAAAGGATCTCATTTTTCATATTGAGAAGTTTACTCTAATCAAGGATGCTTGGCAAAAGTTTCAAGACTTGTATGGTCAAGTTGATGAGATTAGGGGATATTAAATTGATAGTGATCTCACCATGTTAGATCCAAAGAACTTTGATACTATACAAGATTATGTCACTAAGGAAAATGATTTGAGGGCACAACTCAAAGATTGTGGCATTGATAAGAAGGATACTCAATTGATATTCAACTTGATAGGCAAGCTTCCACAAGAATATGCAGCATTTGTTTCTAGTTTCCAAACCCATAGGATGATAATGGGTTCAAGCTACACAATGCCTAGATTTGATGCTTTCAATGAAATGTTGATGATAGAACAAACTAAGTTGATAAGCATGGGCATTCTTAAGGCTTCTAAGTCTCAAGCATTAGTGGCAAATCAAGGGAACAAAGGAAATCAAGGAAAGGACAACTCAAACAAGAAGAAATGGCAATCAAAGCCTAAGGAGAAAGCACCATCTTCTCCACAACAAGGAGATTCATCCTCTTCCAAGAGGGATAACTCACCAAAGAGGGAGAGACCTACTTGTGCCTATTGTAAAAAGTTTGGTCACGAGGAGCGTCGTTGCCATTTTAAGAAGATTGATGAACTCACACATATCCTCAAAAAGAATAACATTGATTTGCCTAATGTCTACAAGAAGGATGATTCATCAACTTCCACTTCCTCACATTCAAAAGGAAAAGGGAAAGCATTCATGGCTTCTACAAGTGGGAAGACTCACTCTTTTGGGACAAGAAAAGGAAAAGCTCTTTGTGCTACTACCAGTCATGATTTAGAGAGATGGCTTCTAGATTTAGGGGCTTCTCATCATATGGCATCTTTGTAGTCTATGTTCTCTACATTTGAGCCTTGCACCATGCCACAGATTTTGATGGGCAATCATACATACATGGATGTGATTGGGAAAGGATCTATTGACATTGGGGATAACTCCTTCATAATGTGTTGTGTGTACCCCACTTGACAAACAATCTCCTTTCTATCTATCAAATCACACATGGCGCAACTAAGAGAGTTGTGGAGTTCACACCTGAGTTAGTTTTCATTAGAGACATGGAGACTAGAGATATCATTATGACTGGGGTGGTTGATCATGCATCTTGGTTATACTCCTTTTCAGATTTTGTTGATGATGATGATTTCACATTTGATGATTCTACACATGATGATTACACTTCTTGTGATGGTTTAGTTTTTTAGGAGAACTTTGGACACTTGAATATGGGGATTATCACATGTGAACCTATTCTTGAGTCTTGTATTTCATCTCCTCATATTGAAATCACATCATCTATTGCACTTGATGATGTGGATAGTGCGACATTTTTTCCTTCATGTGATTTAGTGCAACAAGATATTCATTGTCTTCCAGCTTCAGATTCATGGGATGATTACTTGACAGACATTGCAAGTTTGTTTGTGGAATCCTACATTGCAGATTTGGGAGACATCATTGATGACATTCATCTTCTCTTTGATGAAGATGATCCTTCTTTGATTGTTTTGAGGGAACACTCTGACCCTCTTGTTCATTCTCTACATGATCATTCTTTCGAGGTTGACATGATTGTGGATACTTATGTACAATAGTTGGAGGAGGTCTCTTTATTTTTTGAGGAGACATGTGAGTCTTTGGGACATGTTCTACATCCATCTCCACTAGATCTTGGAGTGCCTTTTTCAGTAGTGTGGCACAGTTTACCACCTTTGGAGGGGGTATCTTTTAGCATCGACATGGGAACACTTAAGCAGTTTTCAGAGATTCGTTTCATCATGAGATTTCTTCATACATCTTCCCTTGATGATTGGGGAGACTTCATGGATACACCTTTGGTTTTGTTTCTTCCTAAGGGGAGGAATATTGTTCGACATTCATGGAGTAGTTTCTTCATACATCGAGCTTCTATCATTGGTGCAGATTCCACATTTATGGGGGGCTTTTTCCTCACATGGGGTTTTGTCCTTCACATACTTCTATGAGAGTTATCTTGTATAGCTTTCATCTCTCTTTTGGGGGAGGGTTTTTTCCCATTGGGTTTTTCTCTCTTTCCCCACTTTTTGAGAGATTTAATTGCATTGGTTTTCATGCATTTGCATTTGTACATGGGTACCTAACATGGCCTCATAACCAAGACCCATCTTGCATTGCTTAGTTGCATTGTAGACTTAAGTGCATTCCCCTAAGTTACACTTAAGGGGGGGTGTTGGTGTAAATAATTATTCATCTTGGATATTATTACACTATACTTAAGTTTACTTAGGAAATGCATTTCATAGTAGTTTGGGTATGAGACACTTGGGTGTTTGTGCCACATTGGGATAGTGTGTGTAGGAGAATTTCCACCTTTTATGGTGTGATCTTGTTGTTAGACTCCACATTCAGTGAGTGATCCACCTCATGTGGAATATTATATTGTTTCTCCTACCTACCCACACCTATTTCCTACCTACCCTTGTTTCTTATTGAGCCACATGTCATGTTTGTGTGCTCACATATCCCTAGCCTTGCCTATACAATTAGGCTCATCTACATTGTTTGTATGGACAATCACGGGCAATCAATCTATATCTTGTAGTGATCCAGTTGATCATATTTTGTATCTTGATAGAATACAGTTTATTTCTATCATCTATTTTGTTCTCTCTTATTTGTGCTTTCCATTGCCTCTTGATCTTGGCAAAATCTCATAACTTCAAATGGCTGGCAGACAGTGACACCGGTTTGAAACAGAGTGAAACTGGTAAAGCTAAGAATGTCTGAGACAAGCATTAACCAGTTACTCACTTAGCTTTTCACTTAACTCAAGAATACACTACCATTTCACCCTTATGCATAGAAAGGTAATCTATCATCAGATCATAATAACAGTCGGTTCAACATGTTTTATTGACAGGGATAAAACATAGAACCATCATATGCTTGATAGACAATAGCAAAGCATCACAAGATAAAAGCATCACACATGACACACATATTTTTCACGTGGAAACCCAACTGGGAAAAACCACTATGGGGATGAATACCCACAAGCTATTTTTGAACTCTTTAGAAGTCCACTCTATTAGGAGCCTTGTTCGGTTAGAGACATTACAATAGGATTTGCTAGGAACCGGTCTTGTTAGAGATCACCCGGTTAAGGGATGGCTACAATACCCAGTTAAGGGTTAAACCCTGTTAAAGGTTACCTTGTTAGAGGATTTCAAGAACTCAATAGCAAAAGGATTTTGAACTCAATAGCTTTGAATTACCCTGTTAAAGGATTTATAGCAAGCCGGTTAAGGCTACCCTATTAAGGGATTTTCCAACTGTTGAGGTGGTTAGAGATCAACAGGTATTACAATGATCTAGTAATAATACTCAATGCCAATGTAGATCCACTTAAGCTCCTCTTCACCTTCTGCACTTACACTCTATAGGTATCACTTCTCTCCTTTTGGTCTAGCAAGAATCACGTATCCCTTCTCTTGGATACACACACACAACTTTTGCCAACAACCTTAGAAAGAGACACAACATCGACCTTATAGGAAAACAGATAGGTCAGTAGCATAAACCCTAAACCCTAAACCTGTTAGGTTAAGGAATTCAAATGGTTCAGTCCTGACCATTGAGCACACTGCATTAAATGCAGCAGTTCTTGATCTAGTCTCAAGACATTCTCCATCGTCCATTTCCACCGATTTTATGGTTGCTGATAACCCATCACACGTTATCACCATTTTATAGATTTCGCACATTCTCAAGGTAGGTAGGAACAATCTCCCTCATGCAAGATCCTTCACGCACACAGGCTTACATGGCAATATGATGTATTCTTTGTTACAATGCTAACTCATCACACAAAGTCATTGGTTGAGCCAAACAGGCTTGAAGAACCTTAACCGAAAACCCTGAAGTTGAGACTACCTACCGGTAGTCATACAACGCTTCCATGTGCCAGTTCCCATAACTGTATGCCGGTTCACCTTGAACAAACACACTGCTTCACTTTGGCACAAATGTCAATTCACAGTGTTATACCAGTTCTCACATATGCCGGTTCACACCTCTTCAACATATTGACATCAATGACAATATACAATGTCATTATGTCCTCATACCGGTTCACATAATGCCAACAATTTGAAGTTTGATAGATGCTTTACATCTAAGCTAAGAATTATTCTATGTCAAGAGAACCCTAGGATCCCAAAGGCTGTCCTTGAATTCATTAGACCTAAGGAGTTTGTAGAGAGCATGAAGATTGTGCACAATTGGGGTGAGATAATCTTATATCATGTTTCCACTATTTTTAGAGTATATGGTTTCAGGGGAACCCCATATTTTCTCCCCTATCAAGTCCCCTTGAAGATTGGTATTGCTAAGATTATGAGGCAAATTCGAGGTTTACAAGAAGTAGAGTTGATGAATAAAGGAAGAGGGAAAATCTTTCCAATAGTCACCATGGCACATCAATTTGTAATCACCAAAGGTGGCTGGCTATATTTTGAGAAGTTCCTCTAGCCATATAGATTGTCAATGATAGTTGTTAGGTTTGCTGATCTTGAAGACTTCTTCAATGGCATGTTTAAGAAGAAAGTCAGGTGTGGGGGAAAAGTTCATCAATTTCACTTCCCTGAAGACATAATAAGAAATGAATTTAATTTGGCTGAGAAGGAAGTAGGAAAGGAAAAATGGTTGGTATACAAGAAGACCCCTGATTTTGTCCAATATTTTGACAAGAATTATGATCCATTGAAAAGATTTTACCCATTTAAGGAGAAGATTAATTTTTTGATAGATTATTTTGAAGATGCAATGCAAACTCTAAATGAGAAAAATGATGTTGTAATAAAGGAAGATCCTGAGAAAGCCAAGCTTGTCTTGACTAAGCCCATTTTTGCTAAGGTCATTCCCCCTAGAGAGTATGTAATGTATAAGAAATTGGGGTATGATATGGTGATGCCTAGGAGGGATGAACCTTCT
This sequence comes from Cryptomeria japonica, assembly GCF_030272615.1. Taxonomy (NCBI): domain Eukaryota; kingdom Viridiplantae; phylum Streptophyta; class Pinopsida; order Cupressales; family Cupressaceae; genus Cryptomeria; species Cryptomeria japonica. The sequence continues at coordinate 54,127,580 of NC_081405.1, forward strand.
ACATCAAAGGGAAAGAGGCCAATGGAAGATGCTCCTGAGTAACAAGCTTCCCCAAAAAGCCAGAGGTCAGGAAAAGAGGCATAGTTAAGTGAATCCCTATATTCTCCTTCTCAATCCCCATTACATATAGGTGATGAACAGACAGTTGCTGAGAAATTAATGCAACTGGGAATCCTAGGGGAGATTTCATTTACTTATGGAGAATTGCAAGAAGGGATGCCGGAAGAGCCAGCAGGTGCCAAAATGGACCTTATTGTTGAAGAATTTGTAGGTAGAGAATTGGATCCTATCATTAAGTAGGCTAGTGATGAATATTTGGTTGATAACAATTTTGTAAAGACATGATCCTTTTTGCAATTTGTTTGGAGAAAGCATATGGGGCAGTTTAAGGAAAGATGTGAAAAGAGGAAAGTTGAACAGGATACATCTACTATTGAATCAGAAATAAAGTAGGAAATGCTAAGAGAGTTTGAATCAATTACCCCTGAGGAAGGGAGAAAATTGATTGCAAATGCTGGAGTGTTAATTCTCCTAGAATGGGACATAGTCGATGCAATAGTTTTTGATGCAGCAAGGAAGGAGACTAAACCTTTAGAAGGAATAACTTATAGTAATGACCATGCAACCCTTGTAATGTGGTCACTTAAAAGAGAAGAAAATAAAAGAAGGAGAGATTCCTCATAATCTGATTACTCAGGGGGCATGATTGTAAAGAGAGTCAGGGATATAGGGGTAGTTGAAGTTGCTAGCACGACCTTAGAGTCTGCTAAATTTAGAATGGAAGTGGCTGAAAAGGAGGCCAAGGAGAAAGCTGATCTCTATGTAAAATTAGAGGTAGTCCTAAAGGCTTATAATGAAGCAAAGCTTGAGATAGTTTCTAAAGATAGCACCATTGCAGAGCTGAAAAGTAAATTGGAAGGACACCATAAAAAAGGTGAGTCTTCCCAACTAATGATTGCTTCTTCCCCTACTAAACCCTCTCCTTCCAGCCCAATTGTTGAATTCCCTCCTTATCCCATGACTACTAGTTTCTAATCAGCTGAGAACATTCAAGATGCGATGGACAAATTGAAGCAGGTTCAAGCAATTTTTGCAAGCAAATATGAGGAGAAGATCAAGGGTACCATTTTGAAGTTTGTTGATACTATTGGAGCAACAATTGTTTATATTAAGATGAAAAGAATATTGACTCTTTTGGGTTCTTTGAAAGAAGATAAGGCTATTTTGGAGCCAATTTTGGATAAATGGACTACCAGAGAGGTGGATTTAGAGTCCATATATTCTTTATCCCAGGAAGAAGTAGGTGTTGATGTCACTATCAAACCTACTTATGAATTAGTAAAAGGTTTGTCTAGGTTTGCAGCGGAAAGAGTCAACATAGAAAGGAGGGCAAACTTGTACCGAAAAGAGTATGCAAATCAAAAATTTGAATTGTTTCCTGGAGGTTTTGTAAGTATCAGTAAATTGAAAGATAAAGAAGTATGGCTTGGTGAGTTAGGTCATAAGTTGTCTCAGAGAATAAATAACATTATAAATATAGATGATACCTCTTTATTTATTCAAACCATTGAAGAGATTGAAAAAATAAAATCACATTTTGGCTTTTTGGAGAAGGAAGTTAAACAGTTAAGGGAAACGTGGAAAAGTTTGAACAAGCTGAAGAAGAAAAATATTATTTTCTCTTGGCTTGATGATGATACATTCAAGGTATAGGAAAGAAAATATGTTGTCAAAGAGACAGAATCATAGGAAGATCCTACCGATGCTCTAGCATGTGGCAGTTCATAGGCGACTTGAAGTGGTTAGTTTTTATAACATATATTTTTTGGGTAATTGGAATTTTGAAGAATTAAAGACACCTGGCACCTGATCTACAAATATTGAGAAGTTAGTTGGCCTTTTTCTAGCTGGATAACTAATTAGTTATGCTCCTACTTCAACTGTAATAAATGTAACTTTTGGGGGGAATTATGGTTAGGATAAGAATATTCTTCTAGGGAAGTCTGAAGCTTGTTGCATTCAATTTTTATAAATGGATACTAGGACTACCTAGAGAGGGATCACAAGAATTTTGTATCGAAGCTCTAGCAAAATATATACAGGCTTTTGTTTTGGCATTTTGGAGGATCATTTTGTGTCTATGTAAAACTTTGATGAGAGAATATTAATATACAAATCAGACATTTTTGAGCCTAGATCTATGTTGTCTTTGTGTCTGTACGCTGGTTATCACTTTGACTAAATGATCTAGGAGTGTTTAGTTAAACGATTTGCTAGGCAAATTATGAGAATGTCTTAAGTTTTTTGCTCAAGGAGTAAAATTAAATATACTCAATTCCTTTTCATTGATAATCAGTAAATTTACATGAATTTGATGACTGGGTCTAGCATAGGTTGAGAGTTTATATATGTCAGGCATATATAGATTTAGTAAATCAAAGTGATGATATGTGTGTGAATTTCTACTGTCAAATTTTCATTTAATCTTTTAATGACTCTCACGCCCAAATAAGGCACTAGTATGACTTGCTAATGTTCTTGACATCCTTGGTGATCCATTACAATGAAAATGTATCTTTCATTTATGCTCGGTTGCACTAAAGTGATAAAGTTTGCATAAATTTGTATTGGTTTTTTGTAAATCACCTATTAAAATTGTGAGAAAGTAATCACAAAAGGGTATGCCTGCCTAGGCTCTATTAACCTTGAAATGTAGGAGGTTTCTTTGTAAACCTTGTTAATTGTTGTCTTGTGTTTCTATTCTTGTTCTTTTCTCCTTGTGTGAACAGAGGATTGAGATCTTAGAGAGAAAACAAAGCAATCAGAAATTGAGACCAACAAGATCCAGTATGTAATGGTGTGCTCCAGATCCTAGGTGGGTGAAAGTTAATTTTTATGGAGCATCTTTGGGAAATCCTAGTCCAACTGGCATTGGTTGCATAATCAAATATGACAATGAGAGTTCCCTAAAGGAGATTGCAGAGCACATTGGTCATAGAACCAACAACTTTGTAGAAATTCAAGCAGCCATGCGAGGTATACAAGTTGGAATTGAGTTGGGGACAAAGAGAATTCATTTGGAAGGGGATTCTTTAATTGTGGTTAATTCAATTAGTAAAACCAAGACCCCCAACTAGGTTCTCAATTAGATGCTTCACCCAATCAAAGCTATTCTCGACAACTTGGATGACTATAGGGTGAGCCACATCACTAGTGCATTTGGCCTTAAATTCTGACGATAGTTCATCAAGATTCCGACTACAATTTGTCAGACTATCGATGAGCAACACCATCGAAAACTTGTAGTCAAACATTTCGATGGGGCTCAAGACCATTGAAATTTTGACGACCTCAAAGACTCTTCTGACGACGACCATGACTACACTTAGCCATCGGTAAAAATTGATAAGCCGTTAGAATTCCAACGCCTTCCAAGTAATGTTCCAATGGTTGAGGTGTCAGACTAAATTGGAATTCCAATGGCCCCCTCACTTCTTAGCCATCGGTAAAACTTGATAAGTCATCAGAATTCCAATGGCAACTAGGGAATCCACATCAATGAGGATGTTGTATGTGTGACGGTTTGAGCGTCTGAATTCAAACGGCCCCGTCACTATTTAGCCATCAAAATTTTAAAACGACAATGAGGGCATCCAGATCGACGAGGATGCTGTATGTGCGATGGTCCAAGAATTGGAATAAATTGGGTGGGTGTTGAAATTCTGATGCCCAATGACTTCTTAACCATCGACAAAACTTGATAAGTTATCAGAATAAATTGGGTGGGCATCGGAAGTCCGATGCCCCCTCACTGCTTAGCCGTCGACAAAACTGGATAAGTCATCGGACCCCTCACTGCTTATCCGATGAGGATTTTGTCAAAAATACAACATCCTCATTGGATGCTTGGTGGATGGAAAGGTTTGCACTTATTGAACAATACAATAATACTAAAGATTCATTATTCTGTATTAGCCAACCAAACGACAATAATTTTTTTTTGAGAATCTAATCATGCGACGGTTTGGGCATCGAATGCTTGGTGGATGGAAACGTTTACACTTATTGACCAATACAATATTACTAAAGATTCATTATTCTATATCAGCCAACCAAATGATAATAAAAATAATTTGACAATCTAATCTTTCCACTCGAAGACCAGCCTCCAAAAACCATATATGATTGAAGAATTGTGTCCCACGTTAAGTTCTTCAATCCCATCAATAGCCACCCATAGGTGGCATACCATAAGTTGGCATGGGAGGCATTCCCATTCTACTCATCTGAAAGCAACCTCCCATGCCCACTCTCATGCCAGGCATTGGAGGTGCTGGCAAAGAAAAGGGGAAGAAGCTGAGCATACATATTTTGTAAACAAAATAGGCACATATTTATTTTTGTAGAAGATTTAAAAATTTTATTAAAGAGAAACTTAAAATATTCACAGAATCATCAGAGTATATCAAGAACCTAAAGTAGGTATGGAAACACAAAGTCAATCATATTATTCATCCAGGCAAGTTCTAGAGCCACATATGGTCTGATCAAGTCATAGCATATGAACAAGCATGAAGCAAACCATTGTTTTTTGCCCTGCAGTTCCAAATTGCAAAAGTAAGCTCCAATCCAAAATGAAAATTCAAAATATACTTTACCCTATGAGAGAGAACAACCAACTATATGTTTTACCAATTGTATACCTATTCCACAAAATACACCAACAATTCCTCTGCAAGTTCATGATCACCTGATTGAGGTGAGGAGGCATCGAGATACCATATACCGATGAGAGGGCGCAACAAGCCGGAGTTGTACTCATCGAAGGAAGTTATACTAGTCAAGGAGAAAAGTTGAGGAGAATTGATGCATCGACAAAACTATATCGATATGACCCATTGACATAGTAAACAATAGCGACAACAATGGAGAATTGTCTCGCCGATAGCTGATGAGGGTATCGGTAAGACTTATACCGATAAGAGTGGCAAAAAGAAGAGTCCATCAGTATAGCCAAAGCAATCAATATGTTTTACTTTGAGACACCTGATGCCCAAAGAAATCATCGGTGAAACATATACCAATGGAACATATTTTATCGGGAAGATTTTGCTTATCGGTATGTATCATTTTAGATTACCTTGATACTTGATGAAGGAGCGAACTGATTGAGTGGAGGGAAGACACTATCGGGAAGACTCATGGGGATGAAATTGGTTGCATCAGTATAACCAAAGCGATCGGTATGTGTTACTTTGAGCTACCCCGACACCCGAAGAAATCATCGGTGAAACATATACCGATGGAACATACTCTATCGGGAAGACTTTTCTTATTGGTATGTTTCATTTCGGATTACCCTGATACCCTATGAAGGAGAGGACTGATTGAGCAGAGTGAAGACACTATCAGGAAGACTCATGGTGATGAAACTAGTTGCATTGGGAAGATCTATGCCGATGGTGAAGCCCATTGGGGAAACAATGCCTATCGCCATAATGCTAAATGAACTCACCCGACGCTCAATGAGAATATTGGTTTGAGATATACCGATGAGGAGGAAAAGGAGTCATCGACTTAGGGTATCTCGATAAGAGAAAGTAAGATATCAAAGCAGATAAAGGGTTGTTTAGAGAGATCTAAAAGGGAAATATTCATTGGGAAGACATATGCCGACGAGCCGTTGTCATATCAGAATTCAAAACCAAAATTTTTATAAGTCTTCTATTTAATACTTGCAGTAGATGCATCTATGGTTTGCACGAGGAAAATTTTATGAGAATTTCATTATTGCAAAATAATACGGTGGAACTAGAAATTCCTTGTCTAAATATTGCATTGGTGAAAGAAGAATACACAGATAGAACACATTGCAGCTTTGAAAAATAGAGCAGAGGATTGTAATTATTGAAATGGAAGCTTCGAGTTCAATAGGAAAGAAGAGGGCAGCCAAGAACCTTGACTCTAAGGCAAAGAAAGGAAAAAATGAAGAGGTGCCTCTAGTTAGGAAGTTAAACCAAGACATGATAGACCAAATGCAGCCACCCGACCCAAAATCCAGAAGGTCGAAGTAGCACCTACCGGGGAGGGACCAATTAGAAGACAAGTACAGAGAGGTCGGAGATGTCTGGACCAAGGTAAGGGGACATGAACTGTTTATGTTCCACTATTTGAGAAGGAGCAAGGAGATGTCACTCTGAAATCGTTGGATGACAAATTTAGGTAAGCTAATAGTCCCCAATGTTTTTGTAAACATAAGATTTCTAGAGGTTTTGGTGAGGAATTATAAATCGGTGAAGAGGTGCATTCAACTCCCAAATGGGGAAGCATTTATTATATTTTCTGCGGGTACCATAAATGAGGTTTTTGATTTAGACCCTAGTCCTGATAAGCCCTTGTCCTTTGGGGACTTGGAGGAAGAACACCTTAGAATGGACACTACATATCCTAGCTAGAAATTTGCCATTCACAAGAGGCAGGCATGAAAATTAATAGAGGAAGACGGGCACCATTCACCATTGATTTGTTTAGACACTACTTGTAGTACACATATATGTCGTGTGGGAAAGTAGGAGGGGTAGAGGTGCTTGATTTGGCAAGCACTGGGCCATTGGAGTTAGCCTCTAATATATAAATGTATGAACCTAGGCCTTTTGACTATGCAACATATCTGGTGGAGAGGTTGGACAAACATTTTTTAAACCTTAGGGATGATACTCATCCCAATTTCAAATTTTATTCACTATTGATACATCTAGTATTATTTTATGGATATGTAAAGGGTTTTTGGCTTGAGGGCCTAAAATTAAAACCCAAGAATAGGGAAGGTGAGGAGCAGCCTGTCTAATTGTGGACATCTCTTTGGGATTCTCGATATATGAGGTCCAACTATATTAAGTTTGAAGAACTTATTGTGATGCCATTGTACTAAATTTATGGGATTTCATGTAAAGGGTCTATCTCTGACGAGATCAAGAGGTTCCTAAGACCCAAGGATTATGATGAAAGACACATTGTTGATCATAATTGGGGGGACTGGTTTGTGAATAAGGATTTTACATTTTTTAGAGCATATGGGTTTGAGGGGAGCCCCTACATGCTGCCAAAACTAGTACCAGACATAATAGCTTATCTAGAGATTGTGAGGCAATTGAGTGTGTCTAATGCTAAACATTTTGCAGATATGCATAAGCAAACCTTCTTGCTTGGGACATTGAGTTTTGATGATTTCACCATAGTGTCAACCAAAACTTATGAAATAATTGATAAGAAGCTGATAGAAGAATACATTTTGTATGAGCATTATGCTAGGAAAAACTATGATCTTGAAGGATACATTCAGTCTTGCAAGAAGAGCCAGAATGTGGAAGGTTATCTGCATGTCAATATTGAGGCTGAAGATATCTTCAGGAGCATGGAGGATGTAGAGGCCGAAGAGGTAATTGATCAATTGAATAATGAACTAGCAGAAAAGAGACATAGACTCGAGGAAATTGAAACTGAGGAGGAGGCAAAAAGTAAATCTGATGAGAATGCAGTTGTCTTTAGATGGCAAGTGCCAGAGAAGGAAGAAGAGCCAGACATGTAGGGCCAAATAAAGACAACATTAGAAGTTCATGCTGACTCTCGGTTAGAGGAGTTTTCTGCTTTTGTTGATGATGATGATGTTTTTATTCATTCCAAAGAATTTAAAATATTCTTGTACAATTTTAAAGGGAAGAAATTGAGGGACTCTATTCCCAACATAACGCCTGATAATGAGTCTGAGTTGTTAAAGAAATTAAAAGAGGAAATTGATGCAGAGATAACCACAATGACCCCTCAAAAGGGGAGGCAACTGCTTACAGAGGCTAGGGTGATTTTGTTTCCCAGATGAGACCTCAGTACTTCTTTTATCTCTGACAGTTTATTGCATTCAGAAAAAAAGGAATTCAAATTGGATATACAAGGTGTAAATGATGTATTTATTGGTTCAAGATTTGATCAGGATGAGGAATCTTTTAGGTTATGGGCTTTGTACCCTCCCCACAAGAGACCAAAGATCATTGATGTTGACAAGGCCTTTGGCCATATGATGAAACTAAAAGTTGGTGAAATTGATCCAATTATTTCAGTTGATATCGGAGTGGATATTTCAAAATTCAATAAAGCACAGATGGTCAGAGTAGTGAGGGAGAGGAACTAGTACAAGGTGTTGTATGAAGAAATGCTAAGGAGAAGTGGGAAATAGGTGCCAATGGTTCTTACTCTAGATAGCTCTCAATGGAAGAAAAAATACAAGGATTTTCAGCAAGAAAATAAAAGGATATTAAAATAGATACAAAGTGTGAGGGCAGATATTGCTGGTGTATTACTAACTAAAAGATTTGAGGTTTTACAAGGCTTTCTGAAATAATTTTGGACAGTGTTTCAAAAGAACACGGACAATGCAGTTTCACACAACATAATTTCAAATAGATTGGGAACAAGCTTGCATGATAAAACAATGGCCAAAGCGGAAACAAAAGAAATTGAAAAACTAAAGAGGTTGCTGGCTAAACACAATAAATTTGATGAACAATTATAATTTGAATATGATGAATGCAAAGACACTGTTCAACATGGTTTCCCATAGTTAATTGATCAGAAGGGTGAGATAAAGGATAAAGATGTATGGATCTCAGAATGTCGTAGTCTTCTCAATGCCACCCTTGATATTTCCCAAATTTATGGAATTGAATTGAAAGAGGCTGTGAAACAGATGGAAAACTTTGTCATGCTGGAAGTCATTGTCGGGGATATCATCCACGATGCAAACACATATAAGCTAGAGAAGTACTTGGAGCATATCCAAAAGTGCGGCAAGATGCTGGGAGACCAGACTTGATGCCTAAGTTGGAGCCCAGAGTCATGTTTTTCTATATTTTTATAATATGTTCATATTGTAAAGACAGTTTTTAGGAAGTTAGTTTTTAGTTAACTTTTGTTAATTTTAGTTTTAATGAAAGGGTATGCACTTTCACATTCAAACTGAATCCTCATCTATAAATGGAGGATCTTTTAGAACAAGTGGGGGAGATACCTCAAGTTTTATTATTATCAAGACAATTTTATACAACACTTATGCAGTTTGTTTTCTAGAAATATCAAAGTTGATGGCTGATACATATTGAAATCAGCTGGTATGATTATCTATTTTCAATATAAATTTAAAGTGTTCTTCATTCTGAATGGTATATGCTTTTCAATTGATTGAATAGCTCCATGCGATAAATATATTTTATAAGGTTGTGTCAATGTGCTATCTTATGCTATTGTGATTGAGACTAATTTCCAGTTTGAGCATCAGTTTGAAAGGCTGGTTGGCAAGTTTCAAATTGTCTTATTGGTCTTTCAAAGAAAAGTTAAAACTCAATAAGACTAACTGCATTTTATATTTTAGTTACAATCCATATAGATGCTTTTGATGTGATGGTCTTGTTTTGAAAATAAGTTATTAAAATTGTCTCCATGGTTATACATAGGGTCTTTCAATTTGAAATAGTATGAAATCAGTAAGGGATGAAGGCACTAGTTTTTTGGTGATATGTTATAATTAAATCAGGTATTTTCAGAAGCAATCTTCATCAAGGAGTCATACTTTTAATTTATACAGGCACAAATTCATAAACATTTATAAGTAAGCATTTCATAATTTTCAGCAAGCAATAAATATAACCAGAGAGAATTCAAGAATCATTTGCCTCAAAAATTTTCTATAGAAAAAACTTTAACCAAAATTCAAGAAGTTCATATTTCTCAACCTAATTGAAATTGAAGATCATTAGAAAACTATTCAAATGCTAAATTACATCCCACTTTAACTTAAATGAAAGAACCAATAGAGAAGTTCATCTCACCTTGTGAGCAAGCCCTATCTGATCAAAGTTATCGTGCATATCTATAGATTCTTGAAGCCTATCATAATCTTCCTCTTCTACATAAATTTCATTCAAAGCCTCATTAACAAAAACTACATCGTTTCTTTGTACTGCAACCATGTACGGCTTCACAAGATGGAGATGTCCAACATGGATAAAAAATACAACAGAACAAAAGATACTCATGAAATTTTTCCAAACAAAATGGTTGATAAAGAGAACATCTAGAAAAACTTAATACCCAAGTGAAAGACATCTCGGTAATCCTAAAAACTGTAACAAAATAAAAGAGTTTAGAGCCATACCTTATGCATGATTTCAACCACTCATGTGTGGTCTACCCTAAGGGCAAGGACATTCAAGAGGTCATTAATAAGATTTGGGTTTTCTTGCAAATAAAAGTGTACAACTTTATAGTACAATTCAACATTGGCCACTTTAACTACAACATCTTTGAATTGCATATGATCCCTTGCCTTTGGAGAATGGTTCATGATAGCAGTGGCAACATTATCATATTCATCATCTTGAATATATAAACATGTAAGTTCCTTCCAGTGCTGCTGCTCATCACAAACATGGATATGAGTACATCAAAGTGACCCCTATTTTGATAGTAATTGTAGACGTATAAAAATGACCATATTCCTAAATGAATATTTTATGTTCATTTCTCTATTTAATTAAATCCAATTTAATTAAATAACCCACATTCCTCTATTTAATTAAGTAAAATATTCAATTTATTTAAATTAAATTCACTATACCCATTTAATGAATAAATCATTTTATTCAATTAAATTCCCCCTATCCACTTTTAATTAAATTCAAATTTAATTAAATAGTTTATCCTAAATTGAATAAATCTAATTTATTTAATTTCCTCAAATTGCAATCAAATTGAATTAAATCATTTAAATCAATTAAATCCTATTATCCCTCCATCCACTTGCAAAATCCTACATCTCCCACTTGCCTTCCTAAACCCCTTCCTAACTTCTTCTAGACTCTTCTAATCATTTCTAATTAGCATAACCCTTCTTCTAAACTTTGTCACATCCCTAAGCAAGGGGAGGTCACTTCTCAAATTCTTCAAAGTCTTTGATAACCATTAAAGGCTTCAAGCCTTCAACCACTAAATTCCCCAAAGTCTTCATAACCATTAATGGTTAACTCAAACTCTCTTACATGGTTAAATTATTTCTTTTAACTCAACCTTTATCCAACCCAAGGGTCTCATCAGGCCTTTAATGCTTTGACCATGATTATCTCTTAATCATTTGCACAAAGGTTTATCCTTAGATTAACTCTTAATCCATTGGGTAAGCCTAACTTAAGCTTGACCCTTACCTTCTAGATGACCATGAGGTCTTCTCAAGCATTTAATGCCTCCAACCCCTTCTCTCAACCCAACCCTATGTTGACATTTGTCACCATTTCATTGGTGCAAATTGCAAACATGGATCCCCAACTTTCAAACTCAACCCTTGATCAACTCTTTGAATCCTGGCCATCCATTGCCCTGTTTTTGCTATAAATAGAGCTCTCATTCCTCCATTTTAACATCCTCCAAATTTGTAGTATCACACTTATGCTCAAATACATTCAAGCTTTCATATCTCATTTTATGCTCATCATTTAGCCTCTCTTTTAACTAGAAATTAGTCTAAATATGCATGTTTAGAATACTTTCTTTATCATTTAGCTCAATCATAGACTAATATAGTATGCTAGGATAGTATTTATACTAACCTTGTCATCTTATAATCTAGTTTATTGCATTTCTAGAATCATGCATAGCTTAGGATGCATTTCATTCTAAAATCTAACAAAGCATCCCTCGTTCTTACATTTGCCATCCCTAAACCATTTTGCTCAGTGATCTGAGAGCAAAAACATTGGTTTGAGGGACATTGTAAGATAGAGAACCATGGGACCAACCTTGGGAAGCTGAGTAATACTTCATTACTCCATAGCTTGCACCAAGAAGTCCTGTGTGTGTGTGTGGACAAGTATTTTGGAGCATTTTTCACATATTGAGTTCCATCGACCCGCTTTTCCCGCATACATTTCTGGCGCTCATCGTGGGGCTCAAATCTATGTATCAAATCGGTTTTTAAATTTAACCACTTTTGCAGGCACACGGGAAAAATGAATTAGCATGTTAAGTTCACTGTTTAGCGCATCCGGTTAAGAGCCTAGCGCATCAAGTCCACTGTTTAGCGTGTAGAGTCCATCATCCAACGCGGGAAGTCCATCTTTTAGCGCATCAAATCACTAATTTTTCTGTAGGTCTTAGCGCGGGAGAAAATCAGAATAGCGCTTTAGATGCACAGAGTAGCGCATCCAGTAAATAGTGTAGCATATTGGGACATTATTTTAGCGCATCAAGGTTATATTGTAGCGCATACAGTCCTTTCTGTAGCGCATCACAGATAGAAGGCAACAATTAAAATTGTAACTGAAATAAAATTTAGACTTGTAGAAGTCCACCAAAATCCAGATTTTTCTAACTATTTGATTGGAATTTTGCAGGACTCTGACAATTTCTTGCAGGTAGAGCTGGATTTTATTTGTAGAATTACAAATAGTTTTAGATTTTTGCTAACTTAGTTAAGTTAGTTAAAATTTAGAGTCATTTTAATTCTTGTTGGATAAAATTGAACTCACCTTACTTTGGGCTATAAAACGAACCACAACAACAACCTTTTCTTACTTTTCTAGGAGAAAATTTCTCAGTTTGGGTTCTAAAAAGAACAAAACAATCTTTATTTTTGCAAGAAAGGGCTAAAAAGAATATCACCATCCTTTGGTGCTTAAAAGGATCAATTTTACATTTTGCAAGAAAAAGGAACCTCACTTTAATTTTTTTGTTTAAAATCAAAGAGGGAAGTCCTTCCCCTTTTATCGATTTCTTTTGTTGACCACCAAGATCGAAATTTTGCTTTGTTGACCAATTCTTTTTCATAGATCAGAAAATTATTGCCTTAAAAGGATAAAATAAATGCCATGTTTTCAGGGAGCAACATCTCCATATAGATTTTAGCCAATCATTGCCTTGAAAGATAAAAGGAACTTTGTTTGCCTTGTCTCGAAAGTGGAAGGAATATGCTCTCCCCTTAACTGGGTGATCAAAAATCCAGACCACTCTTAAAAGTTTTCTGTATTTCAAGCATAAATCCTTTAGCAGGCCTGCCTTCCCGAGGAGTTGAAATCAACTCTTAAAGTTGTTTATGGTCGGTGTGAAGGGAACGACTTAAGTGGGGAATGACTTTGACGCCAAGAATTCCAACCCACTATAATCAAATGTGGAAAGTGACAAAAGTCCTTTTCAACGGTTGCGTGCAGCGATTAGCCTTCCCCCAGTATCCTTGAGATACGTAAAGCCTTTGTTCTAAAGGTTGGGAAGCCTCCTGAGGGATTTTATCACTGACGGTCGAACAGGAAGCCTGATTACGAACTATAGAAATGGAAGCTTTGAACCAAGTTAGTAACTAGACATTTATAACATCATAGTGCAAGGGTGGGGAATAATCCGCCCCCAAGATTACTCACCATATATCTCCCAAGATAACTACTCAACTGTGAAGTGATTCACTTTGGGTTAATTTCTGACAAAAGGCAAAAAAATGGGCGCCCCCTAGGGGGTGACACAGTTGTTTGAGCTGACGGAGTATCGAGACTAGTGGGCTATGATGTTATTTATGACCCTTGACTAAAGAGTCTTTCTTAAGTGTATTATTCATATCCAAACCTGTTAAAACAGTGAGGATTTGAACACATCCTCGTAGAACATACACTTTTTGTTAGATTAGGCAAAATGGTTGTACTTTTTGTGCCGTGCTTGCATTTACTACTTCAGAAAATCATCCATCGAACTTGAAAAATTCACGATAAAAATTCAAAAATCACAAAAAAAACCAACCAAAGGAAAAATCAGGACAGTTTAGCACATAAGAGCAACATCTTAGTGCGTAAGAACCTTTTGTTAGCGCATCCAACCATCAAATTAGCGCGTCGGTTCCAAACAGTAGCATTTCATCTCAAGGCAAAATAGTGTGAAAACATTTAGCGCATCAAACAAACATTCTAGCGCGTGGAAGCATCAGTCTAGCACGTGGAGGCTAAACATTAGCGCATTAGGTTAACAGGTTAGCACGTTGTAGGCCCAGGGTAGCGCATAGATTTTTCAAAACAAATAGCAAACAAATTTGAGCAGTCAAAACTTTAGCGCGTGTGTGGGGGCAGCCTAGCGCATGTGGTCATTATTTTAGCACGTGAGGTAATTTCTGTAGCGCATATAGTCTCTGTTTTAGCACGTGATCCAAAACACAAAAACAGAGGGCAAAACAGTGAGGAATTTTAAAAATTTTGAAAACATTTTCAGAAGCCTTCTTCATCAAACATCATTTTTCATCAAAACAGAGTAGCAAAAACAAACCGTTAAGACTATTTCTTGAGCTAAATTTGTGTCAAAACAAACGTTGTAAAATCCTAAACGAATCACACGATAAAACATGTCTATCTTATCATAATCTGGAAACCTCATCATTAGTATCAACAGAATCCTTTACCATCTTATGGATTTTATCTCACAAAAACACTTGTTTAAAATTTTCAAGTTGTCAAATCAAGTTTCCACTTCGGGAGGCTTTTATCCATATCATTTGACACACTTTGTCGTGAAGGGGCATCTAAACCTTCACTTTGATAGAGTAAGATTTGAAAATTTTCAAACAAGATCAACTGAATCCAAACAAATCAAAAGCAACCATTGATTACTCATGCATGACTAATCCTCATATTCTGAGAAGAAAGAACCTTTATCGTAACATCACGTTGAAGAAACAACAAAGTTTTTCCAAATTCATCAAGAGAAACAAGTTCTTATACATCAATCATCAACTCTTCAAATCTCATCGGGTACTCCTTCATCACGTCAAACGTTATATCCAAAACAAATCCAACGAATTTGACAAAGAACCCTTGAAGACAAGAGCCTACTGTCAAAAGTCTGCTTTTAATCAAATCATAAACCGCGGAAGAAAAATCAATCCAGCATTCTTTCTCGACGAGTGTATCACTTATAACACATCTCGACCAGAACCACCCACCCCTAAGCAACATATCAACGAGGCTTTTGTCCCTTTCATCACTGAAAGTTTCTACTAAAATGCCTGTTACTCGCTCTCAAAGAAACCAACAAAGTGAGACACACGCTGAATCCAGTATGAATCAAAGATTGTCAAATCCTTTTCAAATTCCACCTTTAGAAGAACTTGAAATTTCTGAAGCACTTCTTCAGGAATGTCAAGAAAATCCCTCATTCCAAAAGCTTGTAGAAAGGCTCATGGAAAATGACAAAGAAAAATATCTGCTCATGCTTACAAGTAAAGGAGTTAAACTTCCTGAAGATTTAGACTCAAACATCTTTAAAACTAGATCTTGACAATACACATATCAAGAACAACAAAGAGAAGAAGAAACTCGTAACTTTGAACAACACATACCTGAGCAACACATTCTAGAACAATGCATACTAGAAATGCGTATACCCGAACTAGGAACACCAGAGCAAAATATACCCTTTACCACACCTTTTCAGCTGAGAACAAATACAAGGGAAGAACTTTTCCCTCGACAAGACAATATACCTTTGGCTGCCCTTACTCAACAAATGCAAATGTTGCAAAGGCGAATACAGGATATGCAGCAAGGGACAACAGTGCGGTACTCTTTAAACAAAATCTATCCTTATCCATTTGATAGAAGATTAAACATGGTCCCTTTTCCTCCAAACTCAGACGTTCCCAAATTTGATAAATATGATGGGAAAAGTGATCCTCGAGATCATGTTCGAGAATTTTGCACAATGAACCTTGAATTTGCTCATGATGACACCTATTTGATGAGGTTATTCCCAAGAAGCTTGGGAGGGCAAACCATGGAATGGTTATCCAAAATTACGCCACCTGTCAGATCATTTGATGAATTAGTTAACAAATTCATAACCCAATATTCCTATAACATCCAACATGCCATAACCATGCTAGATGTTTGCAACACCAAACAGAAGAACAACGAAACATTCATGGTATTCCTTCAACACTGGTGACGTATGGTCTCCAGATATCCTCGAGATATTCCTGAAAAGGAGAAAATGGAAATCTTCATCGATAACTTGAATAGTGAAATGAGTTACAGACTCAAACTTCAATGCATACCATCTTTCGCTAAATTGATTGAAAATGGCATTCAAGTAGAGGAAGCATGTGTCAAAAAGGGAACACTCAAATTTTACAAGGAAGGAACAAACTCATCAAACTACAATAACCAGAACAACACCAACCTTGACAAATCTCGATTTTGGACTCGAAACAAACACGAAGGCAACAATGAAACACATGATCCCAAATCTAAGCAACCAGTGCTCGCATTATCTAGAAATCCTCAAAACACGAAAAATCCTAAAAATGCTAATCCAAATGCTAACACATATGCACAAAAAACCGATCAAGGACAACTCAACACAAACAACACCAATGATACTCAAAACAAAAACATGAATCCAGGACCTAACAACAATTCACGCAACAATACAAACAATTTCCAAAAGCGTATCTTCACACCACTGGGGAAATCACTAGAATCAGCATTCAGAGAACTTTTGGCACACAAGATTTTTTTCTTGCCTCCAATCAGCAACTATGAACCTCAAGTCAAACCACCTTGGTGGAATGATTCACACTATTGTGATTACCATCGTAACAAGGGTCATCAAACGAATGATTGCATGAGGTTAAAACACGTGGTACAAGATATGATTGATCGAGGTGACTTAACAATAGATGGTCTCAAAACAAATGGTGATCATGGAGCCTTTAAAAATCCTCTTCCAAATTACAAAGATGGAGCTTCAACCTTGGATAATACACGTGGAGCTCATATCAACCATATCTACAACAACACCATAAATCACATATCAGCTGAAGATCATCAAGTAAATGTCATCACCATCCGAGATAAGCATGATCATGAATCTGTCAATGTAACAACCCGAACTCAGAAATATGTCTTGAAAGGACATACTGCGCCTACAACTACCACACCAAAAATCCAGTATGACTTGGTTAGCCAACTACGTAAAACTCTAGCTCAAATATCCATACTAGAATTGTTGAAACTATCACCAAAGTACAAAGACATATTAGAACAAACGCTATTGGAAACTAATGTACCTCAAAATTTGGATACAGACAGATTTCAAGCCATGGTCGCCCATATGACAAGACCCCATAACCTCACCTTCTCAGAGCATGGCGATGCCTCCTTAAGCCATCCGGATAATACTCCTCTCCATATCGAAGTCATTGTTTGCAAACACTGAGTAAAAAGAGTCCTAATAGATGGAGGAGCCGGACTTAATATATGTACTTTAAAGCTTATCCATGCATTAGGTTTCTCAGAAGAGTCTATTGATCCCTGCAAGAAAATTACTATAAAGGCATATGATGATGAGGAAAGGTCCTCTAAAGGAACTGTGATATTACCTATTCAAGGAGGACCAATGCAAAAGGATACTATATGTTAGGTCTTGGACATAGATCTTACCTACAATATTTTGTTAGGGCGACCCTAGATACATGAAATGCAAGCAGTACCTTCTACATATCACCAGTGTGTCAAATTTCCTTATGACGGACAAGAAGTCTCCATATCTACTGATCACAATCCATTTCAACATTGCAACACAATGGGGGCAGGCCAAGATAGTTTGGTTCCTCATAACAGAGAAAAGCAGTGGTCCTTATCATCAGATCTACAAACAACAACACCCAATTCCTTATCTAGAGATTTTGAATAGCACATGCAAATCAAAGATCACGGTATGGGAGAATACTCTTTAGAGCCTTTATGTTTGGCCAAATTGCCAACATCACCTAGATCTCATGGATTGCCTACTACATCAACACATCTGGTCACTTAACCCATCACTAAATTTGATGGTACCTTCATCCAATTGGGCACTCTAGCACATGAATCAGAAGACAAGGATGTTCTTAGCTGGTTATACAAAGATGAGAAAGAAGATAATAGAGCAGCTACCCTAGACATTGTTCTATCTACACACCTATATGGAAAAGGATACTTAATCATGCAGCACATGGGATATGTTGGTAAAGGACCTATTAGGAAACGTAAAGAAGGAGTCACTGAACCCATAGATCTTCCTTCACAGCCTAGTAGAAGCAAAGTAGGATTGGGTTGTGAGCTCACTTTCCTATTAAAAAGGCCACCCCACCTAACTATAAAAACTCAATGGAAAGTAAAGATGAAGTACAAAGAAGAATCCTGGCAGGAAGCACTCTTTGAATTAGCAGAAACAATCCACAAGGCACGGGAACGTCAAGATCAGAATCAGGAAAAGCTTCTAAAACACAAAAGGGCCATATCTGCAGCAGTAGCTCATATTCAAACACCAATATCTCAAGAAACAATAAAATAATCTCCAAATACCATTGTTCCTCCCCAAAGAAGCACAGTCTATGAACAAATACAAAAAATAGAAGACGGATCTGACATAGAATCAACAAAAACTATCAAAATGGTATCTATCATCAAAGATTTGTTTTCACCATACAACATACCAATTTATAGCATTGATAGAATCTGAGATGATGCCTCAGAGACTGATTCCAATGAATATGAATGGGGTATCTGCTCCAATGCTACTACAGATATCCTTAATGATCCGGATTCTATATTTCTTTCTCAAGAAGAACATAACACAGAAGATAGACCTCTTGAATTTGGACCACAAAATATCTATGACGCCAAGGAAAGTGAACAAGAACATTATGAACAAGTATATGCGGAAGATAATACCATCGAAGACCTTGACGAAATCCTGGACTTCTTTAAAACCAAGAACAATCACAATGAAAACTCTGTCCTAACACTCACAATAGCCGAACTGGATCCACCTAATGATTCCTTACTGCTTGTCTTTCCTGACCTCATCAACTGGGATGAACTTGAAATCCACGATATACCAATTTTCCCAGATGATGAATCTATTATCCATTACCTATGTACCGTAAAACCAGAAATAGGCTCTATCAGTGAACAAAGTAACGATGTCTACAAACCAGGGAGTGCCAAGTCTCTCAATCGTAAAAATGAACCAAGTAAAGGGTCTGGTGCTGAAAACCAGTCAATGGCAGCTCTAGATCACAAAAAAGTCAAAATAAAGGATGCATCTGAGGGTGAAAACCTTTTTAAGGCACCTAACGATGGGAGACTTGACACTCTTCCTGAGCACTTTCATGAGCGATCACCCATATTGATTGAGCCCCTTCAATCAATCAACATTGGCACCATAGACACAGTCAGGAACCTACACCTTGCAAAATCTCTGACAGAGGAAGAAAGATCAGCATTTATCATCTTCTTTAAAGAACAACAAATTAACTTTGCTTGGTCATATGCTGATATGCCTGGAGTGGATCCACACTTAATCATGCATCACTTGTCCATTTCTTCAGGAGTTAAACCAGTCAAGCAAAAGCTACGAAAAATGAATCCACAGGTGGCACTCATGGTCAAAATTGAACTAAAGAAATTATTAGACGTCGGATTCATCCGACCCATTGACTAAGCAGAATGGATTTCCAACATTGTTCCAGTATCAAAACTAGATGGTAGTATTAGAATATGCACTGACTTCAGAGACGTCAACAAAGCTTGTCCAAAAGATGACTTTCCTCTGCCCAGTATTGACATAATTGTAGATCTCACAGCAGGCCATGCAATGCTCTCACTAATGGACGGTTTCTCAGGCTATAATCAAATCAAAATAGCCCCAGAAGATCAAGATAAAACCGCGTTCACCTATCCTTGGGGAATGTACTATTGGAATGTTATGACTTTTGGCTTAAAGAATGTAGGGGCCACTTATCAAAGAGCAATGACAACAATATTCCATGACATGATGCACACATTTATGGAAGACTATGTGGATGATTTACTAGCTAAATCCTTCACCAGAGTAGAACATTTGGCTTCCTAACAAAGATCTTTGTTCGATTGGAGAAATTCCAAGTCAGTCTCAACCCTAAGAAGTGTGTCTTTGGGGTTACATTAAGCAAGTTACTAGGCTACATTGTCTCAGCTAAAGATATTGAAGTAGATCTAGCAAAGGTACAAGCCATTATGGACATGCCACCACCGAAGAATATCAGTCAACTCAAATCTCTACAAGGATGACTTCAATCAATCAGGCGATTCATTGCTCAACTAGCAGATAAAAGTCTACCATTTAACCATTTACTACACAAAAATGTACCATTCAAATGGGAGACCAAGTGTGCAGAATCTTTTACCAAATCAAACAGTACCTGATGAATCCACCAGTTCTAGTACCACCAGTCGTAGGAAAGCCACTTATCCTATATATCTCAACAACAGATATATCGCTGGGGGCACTATTGGCACAAGAAGATCAACAAGGAAAGGAACGAGCCATATATTACATCAGTAGGACACTAAATGGATATGAACTCAACTATACGTTCATTGAAAAGGCTTGCCTAATAGTGGTCTTCGCATCTCAGAAGTTCCGACATTATATGCTAGCACACACCATTAAGCTAGTCGCAAAAATTGATCCTCTCAAATATCTACTCAGCAAGGCAGCTCTTACAGGCCGATTGGCTAAATGGGTCATGATTCTCAGTGAATTTGACATTCAGTACATAGAAAGATGAGCAATCAAAGGACAAGCAATTGCAGATCAGCTGGCTGAAGCACCGCTACCAGGAAAACAAACCATGGAGATTGAATTTCCAGATAGGGACATTCTTGCTCTTTCTACTAAACAATGGATCCTATACTTTGATGGATCCTATACACAACATGGTTTAGGTGCTGGCATTCTATTCATCACTCCTAAAGGACACACTATACCAAGATCATATAGGCTTATGTTTCCATGCACAAATAATGTGGTTGAATATGAGGCATTGGTTATAGGCATCAAAATGGCCATAGAATGGAAAATCACAGAGTTAAAGGTCTATGGAGACTCACAACTAGTCGTCCATCAAATCAACAATGACTATCAGACAAAGGATGACAAGCTACTACCCTACAAGCGAATGGTGGATGACTTCAAACAGTATTTTATGCACATCACCTTCGAACAAATACCAAGGTTAAACAACAAAGCAGTCGATGCAATGACTACTATCGCTTCACTACTACAAATTCTAGAGCAACAGAGTCGTTACAAGTTCCTGGTAGAGAAACTATTCTCCCCCGCCTATGACCACTCTGAATCCCAGGTTATCTATGCCTTGACTGGTTTAGATTCTCCGTTATATGGACCAATATATGACTACCTCAAGCACAATATCTTACCAATTGACCAATCCCGTAACCAAAAACGTAAATTTATCCGACAAGCTACCCGTTACACCCTTACCGCTAATACTTTGTATCATTGAGGTCTAGATGGTACTCTTCTTCGTTGCCTTGATCGTAATGATTCCGATTGTGCTTTACACGAGCTTCACGAAGGTATCTGTGGCACACATTCAAGTGGTACTACTCTTGCTAAAAAACTTCTAAGAATGGGCTACTACTGGCCTACAATGGAGAAAGACTCATACCACTTCACCAAGAAATGTCCTAAATGCCAGATCCATGGTAATCTGATACATGCACCAGCATAGGAACTACAACCATTTACAACATCCTGGCGCTTTTGTCAGTGGGGACTGGACTTAGTAGGCAAAATTCATCCTTCATCTTCAAATGGACACAAGTTTATTATAACAACAACAAAATACTTTACCAAATGGATAGAAGTAGTTCCCATGACCACAGTGACTAGGAAACAAATTGCCTCTTTTATCCTCAATTATCTAATCTGCAAATATGGTATTCCAAGTTCAATCATCACAAATAATGGTCAGCCTTTCAAAAATCAAGATGTCCAAGAACTATGTGAAAAATTCAAAATCCAATATCAGTTCTCTACACCATACTACCCATAGGGAAATGGTCAAGCGGAAGCATCTAACAAGACAATATTGAAAATCCTCAAGAAAACAGTGAATGATGCAGGCAAAGATTGGCACGTACAACTCAATCCAACACTTTGGGCATATAGAACTAGCATCTGCACACCTACAGGAGCAACACCATACTCATTGGTATATGGATCAGAAGCCATTTTACCCTTGGAAGTAGAAATCCCATCTCTCAGAGTCTCTTTGAAAGGCTTAATCCTAGATGAAGAGTATCGAGTTAACTGACTGCAAGAACTTGAAATATTAAATGAAAGACATCAACATGCTTATACTCATCTCAAAGCATATCAACAATGCATGTGCAGGAGCTACAATCACAAAGTCATCCCCCGCAACTTCAAGGTTGGTGACCTAGTCCTCAAAGAAAATCCAAGAAATCAACAAGATCGAGAAAAGAAAGGGAAATTTGAACCTAACTAGTTGGGTCCCTATGTTATCATATCAGTCTATGGATCAGGTGCCTATCAGCTAACGACTTCAGAAGGAGATGTTCTTGATGAACCAACTAACAACATCCATCTAAAGAAGTACTACACTTAAGTAGCCTAGTGCACGGAAAAAGCCAAAATAAGAAAAAAAATCAAAAAATCCAGAAAAAGCAAAAACATAAAGTACAATAAAAACAAATGGTGAAAACCTGGTAAATAGGCGCTCTTGTGAAAGAATGACTCCTCTATCTATCTCCATACTATTTGTCCATCCAAATACTATCAACCATTGCCCGACACTTAGCACATATCCATTCAGGACATACTTAGCGTAATCACTATCCTGGTTTACCATATATATATCCTCTTACCACAAATCCACCATGGCTTGGAAATCACTGTACATATTCACATCAAGAGGCACACTTAGCTAGGGGCATTCCAATCGTCTAAATATGTAAAACTCAAAAGTATGACATCAAGGCATCAAGGCTATTTGCAAAACTCAAAAGCATGACATCCAGCAACCAAAAACTACGCTTCATCACAAAACAAAACAATTCACAAAAATACCAAGGATGGATGATTTTCTGAAGTACTGGATGTTGCATTGTAGCATAAAATCTTGACTAGTTTTGCATTTTGAACTTTTTTCGATTATTTGGATTCTCTTCCTTGTCTCACTAAGTGCTTCATAGCTAGAGATCATGAGGAACTTCCAATATTTTCTTAGTCTTCTATCTAGGAGGCGATCACTTGTATTGTGTGAATACTTGCCTCGAGACGTGATACATCGAACTATCACTGAAGGCCTGATTCCACTTCACGCATTCAAATGATTTAATCTTGTCTATTTACGCAATACGCACTCAGGTCATCCTGGTTCAATTATACCTTGATGCTTGTGCTATCTTGCAAAATCAAATATCATGCAAATTTTTCTCAGGTCATTATGGTTCAATTATACCATTATGCTTGTATAAATTTTCAACATATCCTAAACAAATCAATGCTCAATGATGATATCTACAAAGAAAGCAAAATGGCTATATCGGATGGCAAATACAGAATGAGGATGCTACCAAAAACATAATTGCATATCATTTTACAATTAGTTGCATATCATTTTACAATCATTTGCATATCATTTTACATTTAGTTGCATATCAAATCATACATCTCATTTTCAAGATACATCTCACAGCATATAAAAGCATACATCCTGCATCATGCATTATATCATATATTTAAGAATTGCATCATCACATAAATGAAATAACCCACATAACATGCATCCATATAAACAACCCACATGATCAACAAAAATGGTGCCGTATATATATATATATATATATCTCAAAAATGATCAAAATGTACAAAATGTATCAACACTGTGTTCAGTACAAAGAATCAAATAATAGAAAATACATCAGAGACCCCGTCTCTCAAGTATGACTATCCCCTAATGGAGATGGTCTAGCTCCAGATGTCCCCACCCCTGGATCTCTAGGAGGGTCCTATCTCGATGGCTCTGTGACACCTCGGCTCTCAGACCGCAACCCAGTATCTCAAGATCGACTGGATCTTGACTGTGCAAAGCTCTGTACTCGTCGGTCCCTAGGTACCGTAGCCTCATAGTGCCGCCGATAGTACTCCGCCTCTTGAGCTCTCAATGCTAGCTCTCTCAGGTTGTCTCTCATCGGACCACCCGCTGCTGCTCTCTGCATGCTGGATACCAACTCCTCCGCTCGCCCCCTCACCTCTATCTCGGTGTCCCGCTCAGTAGTCAACTACGCGATCTATCGCTGATATGTCAAAATTTGTGCCTACAGCTGCTGTACAGTTACCTGTAGGGTCCGGATCTATGCATCTTCAACATGTGTAGGGATCCGAACCCGTAGTGGTACTTGTGCAGGGGCAACTCCTCCTACTCGGCCTATCCTCGGTACTGGAGGTGGGAGCACATCTATCCTCCTCCTCTGCGCTGGTCACCTCACCTCATTAGTACCCCCCATTGCTACAAGCACCTCCCCCGCTCTCCCCTCTCCACCAGCTCCAATCGCCAATCCACCTCTCCCCTTGTCTATCACCCCCTGTCTCACCACTCTCTCCACACCCCTATCTCCTCTCCTCCCTCTACCTCCCCACCTCCCTCTGGTTCCTCTCCCTCATCCATCTCCTCCATCCTCTCCATCATCATCATCATCATCTCCCTCTCCCTCCTCATTGGAATCAAACGCTGGCCTCATCTCCTCCGGGTCCGATATCCTGGCCACCGCCTACGCAGCAAACTATCTGGCAAACTCATCGGTCATGCCCGTGTCCAAAATCTCTGAGGCATAATCCCATATCTGCCCTGCCAACCCGACAAACTCCTCCACCACCACTGTGCTATCAATGGTCGGACGCTAATCGCCTACATCCTGCCTCCGATGTGCATATAGGCACACTCCCTATGGAATACCCTATTAGTGCCCAAACTGTCTCAAAACTTGGGTCACCACAAACCTCTCTATCACAAATGGGGTCCTCCTGATCAGGTATCTGGTCATAAAAACAAAAGGCATCTCCAACCCGTCCTCTGCCCACACCTCGCATCTCGTATATGGTCGCCAGGTAACCGTATCTATATCATCAAGCACTCTCCTCCAATGCTCTAGTTTACCCAGCTTACGCTGGACAACTAGACCCCTATATCCATATGCATATGCGCACCCCATGGGCCTGTCCCTATCTGCTAGTGGCCTTGCCGCTGGAATGTGCTCCCAGCACCATACTTGTAACAATGTCATGCTAGCTGACAAATTGTCGTAACCGAGGTATACCACCTCATGTAGGCCCCTGTATAAATGGGTCAACATAGCTGATCCCCATGAAAATCTCTGGCCCTATGTTAGCATCTCCTCCAATACCAGCCCCTATCCCACAGAGAATCCCTTTGACCTATGATCAGGACAAAGGAATCCACTAATAAACCCTACTAGCACAGATGGTAGTGGTGCATAATCCAGGTCCAAGAACTCCTACCACGGGATCTCATAACCACAGACCGTCTCATCATGGAAAATATGGCGAAGAGCCTCTATACCACCCTCCTCCGACTGCTCATAAGGTAGTAGTGCACCTACTACGGGAATCCGTAGGATCCTGTAACAATACTCTGGTGTGACTGTCATCTCTCTAGTCGCAAAATGAAAGGTGTTTGTGTCGCTATGCCACCTCTCTACCAATGCTGTCAGTAGCCCCCGGTTCATAGTGAACCGAGGCATATCCAAAAGAGAGGTCAACCCACATCTCTCAATAATGTCGAGATCAGCCTGAGACAACCGCAGTATCAATGTTCACGGTCTCGAAAATCTCTCTCATGACTGCACCACACCCAATCGCTCCTGTCAACAAGAAAAACAAATCCAATATCAGTTTTCACATCAAAACAAAGATATCAAAATCAAACTCACATCAACAACATGAAACAATTTGCTCATCTACATCAAGTTCAAAATCCTATCATTTCATATCAACTTGTAAAACAACTCAAGTTCTCAAAAACCATATCAAAACTTGTAACACAACTCAAGTCTCCACAATCACATAAACCTGTAAAACAACTCAAGTTTCCCACCTATATCAGCTTGTAACACAACTCAAGTTTCCAACCCATATCATCTTGTAACACAAATCGGGCTTCACACATTGAACTTGAAACACGGTACGCAAACAAATCATATTTTGATCAAAACACCACATTGATATGTATACATAACTTAAAAAATCGCAAATCAAAACAAGTTATATCGACACTCATATTGGACAAATCCATAAAATCATGACAAACAGACACAACAAATTTACAAATCGGCTCATCTTGCAAAAAATTTTCAGATGCGCTAAAACAGACTCCCGCTGCGCTAAACTTCACCCACGTGCTAGGCTGTTTTTCCTACGTGCTAATCTATTCACCCTATGTGCTAGACTAACTCTACGTGCTAAATCTTTCTCCCCATGGGCCACCTAACCTACCCTATGTGCTAGACTGACTCTACGCGCTAATCTATACCTCCCGAGTGCTACCTATTTGACCCTATGCGCTAGGTTAACCGTACACGCTAAATCCCCTTATCTATGCGAACCTTTGTGGCTCCTATGCGCTAGGTCTACCCTACGCACTACCCTGCTGACCCTATGCGCTACCCGACTATCGCCATGCGCTATTCTGCATCTATGCATTAACCTATATTTCCTATGCGCTACCCTATTTTATTTCAAACACACCCCTAAAATAGACTTGATGCCCTACTTAAAACTTCGTATGCGCTAATCTATGACTTTGACGTGCTAAAACGCTAAAACTGAGTTTTAAAAATAAAAAAAATGACTAAAAATGACCAAATAAAAAATCAAAAGAGGGTCAAAAATGTTGACTTACTGGTGGTCCATACGCTGCAGGTCTCCGGTACCTCCGAACGTGCTCGAAACGGTGTCTGGAATATGGAATAGGCATTTTCTCTTCAGACCAAATTCTCTTTCTCCAAAGTCAGCAAGGCACAAATGAATCAAATCAAAGCTCTTTTCCCCTTTTTATAGGAGGAAAATGAAATTAGGGTTAGCCAAACGGACCTGTAATATGGTTGCAGTCTCCCCTATACCTTACACGCTGTACATTATTGGGAGATGAATCAATTTACACACATTTTACATCGACTTAATCCTACACATCACACACAACTCATCAAATCAAATCAAATAAAAAATTTTCAAATATTGATTCATCTCCCGAGGGGGCATCACCATCAAATATCAAATCTGGGACATGACTTGCAAATGAAAAAAAGCGACACAAGAGGGCATTCGATCATAAATCACGATAATGCATCATTTTATTTGAAATAACATGTGCACACACGTCACTTCAAAGAGGGGCAAAATGTAGACGTATAAAAATGACCATATTCCTAAATGAATATTTTATGTTCATTTCTCTATTTAATTAAATCCAATTTAATTAAATTACCCGCATTCCTCTATTTAATTAAGTAAAATATTCAATTTATTTAAATTAAATTCACTATACCCATTTAATGAATAAATCATTTTATTCAATTAAATTCCCCCTATCCACTTTTAATTAAATTCAAATTTAATTAAATAGTTTATCCTAAATTGAATAAATCTAATTTATTTAATTTCCCCAAATTGCAATCAAATTGAATTAAATCATTTAACTCAATTAAATCCTATTATCCCTCCATCCACTTGCGAAATCCTACATCTCCCACTTGCCTTCCTAAACCCCTTCCTAATTTCTTCTAGACTCTTCTAATCATTTCTAATTAGCATAACCCTTCTTCTAAACTTTGTCACATCCCTATGCAAGGGGAGGTCACTTCTCAAATTCCTCAAAGTCTTTGATAACCATTAAAGGCTTCAAGCCTTCAACCACTAAATTCCCCAAAGTATTCATAACCATTAATGGTTAACTCAAACCCTCTTACATGGTTAAATTATTTCTTTTAACTCAACCTTTATCCAACCCAAGGGTCTCATCAGGCCTTTAATGCTTTGACCATGATTATCTCTTAATCATTTGCACAAAGGTTTATCCTTAGATTAACTCTTAATCCATTGGGTAAGCCTAACTTAAGCTTGACCCTTACCTTCTAGATGACCATGAGGTCTTCTCAGGCATTTAATGCCTCCAACCCCTTCTCTCAACCCAACCCTATGTTGACATTTGTCACCATTTCATTGGTGCAAATTGCAAACATGGATCCCCAACTTTCAAACTCAACCCTTGATCAACTCTTTCAATCTTGGCCATCCATTGCCCTATTTTTGCTATAAATAGAGCTCACATTCCTCCATTTTAACATCCTCCAAATTTGTAGTATCACACTTATGCTCAAATACATTCAAGCTTTCATATCTCATTTTATGCTCATCATTTAGCCTCTCTTTTAACTAGAAATTAGTCTAAATATGCATGTTTAAAATACTTTCTATATCATTTAGCTCAATCATAGACTAATATAGTATGCTAGGATAGTATTTATACTAACCTTGTCATCTTATAATCTAGTTTATTGCATTTCTAGAATCATGCATAGCTTAGGATACATTTCATTCTAAAATCTAACAAAGCATCCCTCGTTCTTACATTTTCCATCCCTAAACCATTTTGCTCAGTGATCTAAGAGCAAAAACATTGGTTTGAGGGACATTGTAAGATAGAGAACCACGGGACCAACCTTGGGAAGCTGAGTAATACTTCATTACTCAATAGCTTGCACTAAGAAGTCCTGTGTGTGTGTGTGGACAAGTATTTTGGAGCATTTTTCACATATTGAGTTCCATCGACCCGCTTTTCCCGCATATAGTAATCACTGACCTCTTCCAAGTCATCCACCTAGAACAAAAAATAAATGTCAGAATCACAAAAAATATAAATTTCTCACCTTCACAGTTACACATAACATTGTAGATAAACCTTCCCAAATTATCATGAAAAAAAAAAACTTAAAAAACAAACCACTTACTTGTGGTGTTGTTGTTCGTGTTGGCTCTATTGGACCCTACAATTAAGATTCAATATACATTTTTCAATAAGATTAACTATGCAACACAATGAAATATTGAAAAGTGTGTTATCTTATTGAGCTTCACTTGGTTTCGAGAATAGTTTAATATTCTCTACTTAACAGGGCCAACCATGTGAAGGTGGAATCTCATTTGTCCCCTCCCCCCCCTCCCCCCCCGCATCACTCTAAATTCCCCATTAACATGTAACATTCATTCATTGTTTCATCCATTAATAAAATATAACATTCATTCATTATCACATAACGTTCAATAACACATAACATTCATTAACACATTAACACACAACATTCATCAATATTAATTAACACATATCATTCATGAACATTCATTAGCACATAATTACATTCATTAACACATAAAAATCAGTCATTATCAAATAATGTAGATTGCAATAATTTCTTTATTTTAATTTTTTTTAAGCTATGAAATGTCTAAGTGGAGCATCATTTTCTTCATCAATTCCCCCCTCTTTAGTTGTTCCTCCCTCTGCTCGTGATCTTGATGTATGCCTAGTCCTCTTTTGAGGATGATGACATCGATGCAAAGGGGGGGTCCTTTGCAATAACAAAGAAATGGGTTAAATTCAAATCATTTTTTATTTTTGTTACAAGTATTTCATTAATTTAAAGAACATAACTATGGCACTCTTTACCTGATGGGGCCACGTCATCTTCGAAATCATTTTGTCTAGCCTTAACCTCAACATGCTAAACACCCTCTAGATCCTTCAGAGTTGAAATATGAAAGGTTACATTAATCAATACACCAATAGCAATTAAATATGTTTAAAGGAATAACAGTGGTCCTCTTTACTTGACTGGGGAACATCACGTTCCTGATGTTGTCTACCTGGATCATGCTCCACTTGGTCACCACTGACTACATGCTCTAAAATATTAACAAAAAAGGTTACATTAATTTCTACACCAATTACAATTCAAGATGTTAATTTGTATTAATAATTATATTAAAAAATTTGAATAGCAAATGAATATCTCCACTACTGGGATGCACATCTGGACTTTCATGTGGAGGTTGTGTTCCACTATTATCAGGCTGCATTCCAATGTCATGCACATTGTTATAATTGCTTGCTTAATTCAATCAAATAAATTCACTTTATGTTGGAACTTAACATCAAATATATTATTGGTAAGGTATTCAATTTGAAATTATTTTCATATAGCTTATTTACCTATGTGACAGATGCACCATAATCTCATGTTTTCCCACTCAATTCTCATAGTCGTTCAACCATGACTGTATAGCCTTGCTGGTAGGCAATTCTCTTGTCATCTTCTGTGGGCGCTCTATTGAAATTAGAGCCCTGCAATTTTTCTTAGTATCGTGAATTTTTCTTGTATTGTTTGATAAAAAAAAATTGTTTACAATTTATAAATATTTTGATGCGATATTTCATTTACTGATTCTTACAATTCACGCGGAAAGTTTCATATAACTACCAAAGCTGAGTTTGTGTTGCCCGTGCTTTTCTTGTCTTGCCTTGCTTGCCTTTGACGTGTCACTTAGTCTATGAAAAGTTTGAAATATGTTAGATTATATAAATATAAAAAGTAATTAGTACATAATTACATTCTTAATTGTATCACATACCTTCTTCTGGCGTCTAGTGGTGTATTTCCTTTTTTCCTTTCAATTTTCTCCTTAGCATCCAAAATCAGGTCCTTCCACTCCCTCTCTGGAATCATGGGGGACGCTCATACTTTATGTTCTTCTCTAAATGTTTCTTGTACTGGTCCCTCACATACTTTAGATATGTGCTAGACTTTTCAAGGAGCTTGGTTTTGTCTAATGTGTCATTTCTGAACAACTCAACCATATGGTTTGTGAGTTCATCTTTTAACCTGTTTTCTTGGTCATTCCACCTTTTAAGCAAAAACAAACCTATTAGATTCAGAAATGAATTGAAGCTACCTTTAATATAGTTCAAAAAATGGATCAAAGGAAAACTATTCTAGAAATGATGTAAAATAAAAATAGTGGATTAGGGTTAGTTCACATATGATGTTCCACCTTTTACGTATGGTGGGCCCAAACATCTGCAATGCAATGTCATTAATATTTTTATAAAAAATATCATTTCTTGCAAAAAAATCATGGGATAATTAGTCCAAAACGAGTGATCAGTAAGTAAATTAAAATTACACTATATATAACAATAATTTTAAAGTACCTAGAAGCTTTTGTATCTTCAAGGGAATCAATTCTTCATCGCTCACCACCAGTGTGGTCTGCAACGTTCCCATACTAGAAATACGGAAGATCTAGGAAATGATGGTATGTTATCATTAATATTCGCCTCTAGCACATCTTCATGTGCATCTCTTGCTGCAAAAAATGAATCCACTATGAAATGCCCCCAAGAAAGAACACTTCAAGGGAAATAAACACATAACAAAAGACAGAGCAAAAGAGGGATCTACCAATAGTGAGCGAATCAACATGACGAGCAGTAGAGGATGTCTGCATGTTGCCTGTTGCTGATATTGTAGTCGGTAATACAAATGGAGATAACCTCGAATGAGGCGGCCTTTCCACATGAACATTGGTAGCACCTGAAGAATAATACATTAAATATATGAAAATTGCAAGAATCGTAAACAAGGATGAACCTTTATTAAGAGTTGTAAAGAAATATGAACCTTTATTAAGTGTTTGATGGTAATCTTAATGATACAATAGTATGAAGGAGAATAAGGAAGGTAGGTTTTGATGCAGGACAAAGGTATGGAAATTTGTGACAAGAGGGTAGTGTAAGTGATAAGCTAGTATAGTCCTTACAAAAGATAGTCCATGGAATCTATTTATTTAGATTGCTTCAATGTGCTATCTCATGTTGTCAAACTTCACGCTGTCTTATTGGTCTTTGTAATGTCCCTACTTTGAAATATAATTTAATAATAATAAATTAAAATGCAAGTGATCAAATTGAATCAAATGAGAACTTCTAATTGTGCAACTAAATACGTTATTAACAGTTTAATAAACTATTATTACAATCATATATACACACAAAACTTATTATTATTCATTCTAAATAGAGCAATAGTATAGATAGGGAAAGTGTTGGCAATTGACACTCATTGGATTCATTTTTTTGTCATTGAAGGCAACAAGATCAGATGGAAGTCATATACTGGCACTAGGAGGCATATACTGATAGATACCATCTTTGGAGTATTCAGGGCTACACCGACACCAACACCGGCACTGACACCGACACCGACAACAATACATCATTGGAAGCCGACATCAAGAAGGATTTACTTAATAAATCATTTTATAAATATTTTCAAGGCTGACATTGAATATCTTTTGTAAATGTATTTTAAGCCATCATAAGGCATATTATTTGTAATAGGTAATATAGGTTAGTCTGCTAGGTTATTTTTGAGAGACATGATAGAGAAGATATGAAATGTGTGGATATAGGAAAATATAGTAGAACTTTATGATGCAAAATATATGTATGAAGATCATTTTGGATTCGAATGTTATATCCTACAATGATTTGTAGATAGCTTGGAAAGCATCCTTGGAGGAGAAGAGATGCCAGTAGTAGTTCAAGGTTTATGAACCGATATAGAGTGGAGACAAAACCAAAACTCTATTTGGCATAGCAAATGCATTCTTGAGTTCATTTTCAGTAATTTACTTTAGCAGAAATCTTGTAATCGGTGAGGCTCTTTAGTGATGAGCAGTATGCTCTAGGTAGTGTGCCTTCCTACATACGCATGCCCCTATTATATGTAATATCTTTTCATATGGCCAGTGAACTGATATTGTGGTCACAAATCCCTCCGTGGTTTTTCCTCATTGAGGTTTTCCACGTATAAATTTTGTGTGTTATGGTGTTCATTTATGTGGATGGTTTATTTGCTTCTTGTTATATGTTTACCAGTTTATATGTGTATGGTATAAAAGGTTAAAAACTATTCATACCAAAAGAACACTAATTCACCCCCCCTCTCAGTGTTCTTGGTTCCCAACAATTGGTATTAGAGCTTGGAAAGTCAGAAGAAGTTTAACAGCTTGAGGAAGACCCTGAAACCAAAATCTTTGAACATGGCTATCGAGAAGCAACTTGAGATGGCTCTTGAGGATTATGATGCTGAAAGGATGAAGAATTTGAAATTGCAAGAAGAATTGAATTCTATAAATGAATTCATTCTTATCTTGAAAGAAAGGTTATCATTTGCTAAAGCCAAGAGAAAAGGACTTTTGCAGAAGCCGGATGATGAGGAGAAGAATGCTCTTAAGGAACAATGTTTGAAACTAAGTCAAGAAAACATGCTCATGAAAAATGAAATGCAAGATCTGACTATGAGGTTATGAAAAGATATTGAGGATAGAAAGAAGAAGGAAGATAATCTTGTTATATCTCTAAAAAACAAATTTGATGAATGTGGCGGATTGATTCATGAGTAAAATTTATTGAGAACTGATTTGGCACACTCCCAGAACAATGAACAAGAACTTGAAAGACAAATAACTACTCTGAGAGATGATCTGACTACTACAAGTGAGTATAAAGAGAAGTTTAGGATCAGTGTTGCACAGTTAGATGACTTATTTAAAAGACAAAGACAGATTGATGATTCTAGAGGACTTGGATTTATACTAGGTGAAAGCTCTGGTACTACAAATAAAGATCAGACAACCGGTATGTAGAACTCATCAGAACAGAGGAAATCAGTAAGGCAATTTAATGCTTATAAATTCAATGGTAGATGTTTTGTTTGCAATAAATTTGGGCATATGGCTAAACAATGTAGAAATAAGGTAAATCAAAACTATAATTCTGTTCTTGGTCAATGCACAAATTGCAAGAAATATGGCCATAGATCAGAAGATTGTAGAATGAATGTTAAATGCCATACATGTGGAAAGTTTGGACATTTTTCTAATCATTGTAGGTCAAGAAATGATACCAGATATGTCAAAGAAATTCAGAAGAACAATGTTACATGTTATGCATGCAACAAAATAGGTCATATTGCTAAGTATTGCAGAAGCAAGACTCAGCCGGTCAATAATGATAAAGATAATGAGAAAGGAAAGTAGAAGGTAGATGGAATACAACAAGATCACACCAAGAGAGGGGTTATAAAATATGAAGAACCAAGTGGAGATTGATCTACAGTGGTAACTCCACCGGTAGAATAGGGTATTCCTCCACTGACAGGAAATTCCACCAGTAACTAAGGCATAAGGTTTAGGGGTTGGCAAAGTCATTGCTAAATTTTTCATATTACCCCAGAAGAGATTGAAGGAGATCTAGAAGATATCTGGAGAGTTGTGTTTATCATCGATGAAGGTTCACTTGGCACATGACTGTGAAAATAACATCCGTAGGGTTGTTGGTGAAGCATTTATTACAGAGAAAGATTAGGGTTTTATTTGCTGATAAAAAGGGGCAGGTGAAATCATTTTCACTCGCCGAGCATTTAGAGTGAAGAAAAGGTGAGTTAAGCGTGAGCAAAAGAATTGTGAAAGGATTTCGAGTAGTTATCTGAAGCACTCAATTTTCCACCGACATTCACTTTTAAGTATTTTTTGAATTGGCATCTGGATCTTCAGCTCCTACATTCATTTCAAATCCCACCATTGTCAAAGTCAAGGATAGGTTAAGGCTAGTATTTAAGGAGGTTCCCGAATTCACTCTAAAGGAAGACTTTGCGGGAGCATTTTCTAGGGTTCCTAATAGTGTAATGTATGTTGAAGATGTGAGGGCATACATTCACTACACCCTGGAGGATTGGGGCATAGAGGACATCAAAATCATGTATCAATCAATGATACTGGGAGACTTTGGAACCATCAAGCTGGAATATAAAGCTATTGAGGATCTAGGGTTAATCAATATTCTGTACATACTGGAATTCAAAGATGAGGTTATCAAATACATTCTGAGCAGGGTTCACAATGAATTAATTTGGTTAGATAGGCCTTACATGATCACGAAGGAGGTTATTCAAGCAGTCACTGACTTACCCAAGGTCGAACAAGAACCACGCAAGAAAATTTCCAACACATAGGTCGAGAAACTCAGTGGTGCAACGTCTAATAGTAGATCAATAAGGATTAGCACAATCACTGACACAAATATAAATTTTGCGAGCATGATAATAGGTTACAAGGTAACTCAATCCAACCAATTGAATTTTGTTGCTAGTTCATGAATTCATGCTGCATATCAGATGCTAAGGAATAATGTGAAGTATGATTTATATGAATGGATGAGGAGTTAATTGATGTTGAACCTTGGTAAGATCAAAGGAACCAAGAAAGGAACTTTTAGATATGGAAATTTGATTGTTTGTTTAATTCTTTACTTCCTGAATGAGCTACCCAGTCTAGGTAAGATGCATTGGGCTCATAACATACCGATAGGTATGCAGATCAAGTAAGCAATCATCGGTCTTGGTACTGGCAGAGATGAGAAACTTGGGGGGTATTTTAAGACATTCTAAGAAAACATGAGGCAAAGGGAGAGAATATCAAAGAAAATTGTAGAGAAGTATTCCACTGATATTTGTTTCATAGTAAAAACTAATGAAACTCTTATGGAAGCAGTTGAACCTAGGAAAATATGGATTACTGATCTTGGGTATGAGGTGGATGATATAATTTTTGAGCTCTATACAAAAATGTTGCTAGATACCCCATTAGATGATAAGACAAAGCATTTTGGTACAACAAGAGAGAAGGCTTTTGAAGTGAAAACTAGTTTTAATAGGAAGAGAAGAGAGAAGAAAACATAAAATATGTCTGCATATGTACAAGATGTAATTTATAAGATAGACACTCAATTGGGTTCAAAATCCAAATAGGTGCCTAAACCGATAGAGGTTGGTATTACAGAAGTGAAGAAGCCACAAGTTCACATTTCCCTTATCACTTATGATTCTAATTCTAAGGTTAATGAACCTCTGTCTTTCAAAAGGGTACAAAGGAAGAATGTGGTAAAACCATCGGTAGATCAGAAGAATGCAGAGCCTAGGGGGAGACATGTTAGAAAGGTAATTAAGCCTACTGCACCTCCACCACTGGCAAGGAAGCCTATGCAAAAGAGGAAACTAGTTACATCGACAACCACAAGAAAAAAGAAGAAGGGTGATGATACTGAAACCGGTAAGACCATAATGACCTGTGCTGAGCTTATTGATGAAATTATAAAAGATGGAATATTGAAAAATGTATCAAAGTATTATGAATATTTAGAAGAGAATGAGAAAAATGAATTAGAAGAGGCTATTCTATTGTATATAGACATTTATAAGAAAGTATTAGTTTAACTTTTTAAGGAGATACCTTTATCCTTATATAATAAACTTGAGGCTAGAAGACTTGATGTTGTCAAGAGAGATAGGGAGATCAAGGAAGTAGGACAGTTTCTAGTAGTAAACCTTGATAGATAAGCCTTATGATGAAGAGAGTAAATGAGTTGATAAATGAGGCTAGTAAGGGATGGACCAAATTCTTTCAAAAAAACCCACACTTTCTCACATCTCAAGAAGAATTTGCAAGGGAAAAATCTTCCACCATTCTTGACAAATCAAAAGGGAAAGGTATTTTGGGCAATTCAACTCCAATTTTGACACAATCAGCAGTAACTATAGATATTCAGACACAACCGACAGTTAAGGAGAGTATACAGTCTATACCGGCATAGACAATTTTTGAGAAAGGAAATGTATAGCACACTATAAATACTATGGATAATACTCCACTAATAGTAATTGACGCTGCACCAAGTGGCGAAGCCATCAGTGCAAAAGAGGTTGAGATGGACAAGGTAAAAGAAACTGAGTCCATACTAGCAGGTAAAACTAATTCCCTGACAAAATTTTTGGCAATTAACACTTCTTAGGTTTAGAAGAAATCAGTCTTTGAGTTGAGTCCGACTAAATTGATGATGATGGCTACTCAGAAATTACTGAAGGAAGGTACTACAGATAAAAGAATAATTGATCAATTGGTCACAATGTTGCACAAATTAATACCTGACTGTCAAATTGAAGATGGAGAAATCCCTTCCGGCAAGCTCAAGACTCTAACAGAGCATATCTCCAACAATTTTCAATCTCTGAGGTAGATTACAGACCGACAAGCTTTGGATAAATTCATAGCAGCTAAAAGAATAGCTTTTGATCATATTATAGAAACAAAGAAGAAGAAAATTGAGGATAAACTTATTTCTATTGAGGTTTTTTTAGAACAATGTACAAATATCTACAGAGTGTGTTGTAACATAGAAAGTCTTACGGCTAATGTAGATAGCAGATTGAAGGAGTTATATGATAAGATAGCTACAATTACTAACTCTTTTGATGGACTGACTACACTGACCACATCTATTGATGGACATATTTTGTCCTTGGAGAACCAAATTTTTGCTTTTGAGAAGGAGAGAGATAAAATCATGTGAAGAGCAAGAAGTCTAAGAGGACTGGTAAGTCCTAGATTAGATTCATTGGGTGTTCATAAGAGAGAGTGCATGGATATGATAGCTAAACCCACACCAATAGATGTCCAAGAGAAGGAAACACATGCCCACTTACTAAGTGGATTAGCATCCATTTCTGATACGTTCACAACCGTTTGGGATACATATCTTTAGTTATTACAGAAGGCATACCCATAAATCTTGAAGATGACTAAACTTCAGTGAAACTAACAATATTAATTTATTATTTTATGGAATTATTCCAATTCTTCCACCAGTCTTTGGCATTAGTGTCTGTTGCCCCCATATTTGGCCTACCTAAAATTTGAACTTCAAATCACTCTTAGTGTCGAGTAAAGGTCCAATGGGTGTTATGTGTAAACAGTGAATAGGCAATCCAAGGTCATTGTCAGCCAAAATACGAAAAATGGAAGAATTTTGAAAATTATCACAAATTGAGGGAAATCACTTGATAGTTAGGATCTAAACATCATTTTATATCATGTGGCCAACTTTCACCTGAACCTA
Organism: Cryptomeria japonica; assembly: GCF_030272615.1. NCBI lineage: Eukaryota > Viridiplantae > Streptophyta > Pinopsida > Cupressales > Cupressaceae > Cryptomeria > Cryptomeria japonica. The sequence continues at coordinate 54,165,594 of NC_081405.1, forward strand.
GTTCATACTTTGTCATATTTTAAACTTTCAATTTTTGGTGTCTGTTGTCCCCAAATGATTAAAATATCTCATTTAAGGTTTTGTCATGAGGCGTAAATAGTTGTGTGAATCTATTTCCCTACTGTTGATGCATGTTTCAAATTTCAAGACCTAACTCCCTACCATTTGAAAGTTATACCATTTTTCTCCAGCCAAAGCGTTATATTTAAAATATTTAAATTATTTCTCAAATGATAATTTAATATTTTAAATTATTTTATTATGTTTGATCATTTGCGATAAGAAAATCGTTTTCAGCCATCGGTGACATTCTTCCTTGATTCATTCTCAGCGAAAAATGGTTTGTAATGTGTAAAGGGTAGCTTGCTAAACCAGAAGGTTAGAAATGCTCACTTTTTGAGCATTCTTAACCTCATTTTTCAACCTTTTGTCAAAAAGGTTAGAAATACTCACTTTTTGAGCATTTCTAACCCGTATTTCTAACCTATCACAAAAAGGTTAGGAATGCTCAAAAATTGAGCATTTCTAACCTCATTTCTTAACCTTGTGGGTCCCACTTTGTCAAGAGGTTAGAAATGCTCACTTTTTGAGCATTCTTAACCTCTTTCATAAGAGTTTAAAAACGAGCTTCAAATAACGGGTTATGAACGTTCATCAATGCGTTGAAGGTAAATGGTTTCACCAGATGTTGAAGTTGCAGCTGCTTTGATTGACATGAATGCACATCATGGAAGCACAAACAACGCACGTGAATAGTTTGACATAATTCCTCAAAGAAACATTATCTCATGGCATGTGATAATCGCAGAAATGTGGTCTCATCTACGCATGAAAATTGTGGTAGACGTTAACTCCAGCAAGGTGGTCTCATTAAATGCAATGATTGTTGGATATCCACAAAATGCAGACTGTGGGCATAGGGAGAGCTTAGACAATGCACATGAACTGGTTGGTAGAATGCTCCAAAAGAATGCCACGGTTGTGGCAGATGTATGAAATGGTGGAAGCATAGACATAGTTCTAGAATAGAGTATGGGAATTTATCAAAAGATGGAGGATGTCGGCTCTATGTTTCTATTTCAAGTTCTTTACTTAGCATAATTGACATATATACAAAAGAGGAAGCAGTTGTATGCATTTGAGGAAATGTTACAAAGGAATGTGATCTCATGTAGGTCTGTGAGGTGTTAGATAATACATTAACAAGTTGTGAGATAGTTGACAAAATGCTTCAAGAGAACATAATCTTACTCCAAGCCATTGTAATTAGAAATGCTCACATTAATATTCATGTGAATGCCCGAAGGAAATATGAAATCATGGACAAAGCTAGTAAATTGTTTGACCAAATGTCTTTAAGACACATTGTTTCAAGGCATGCATCAAAATGGTTCATATTGTGCACAAACTGGATTTTGATCCAATGTAGGTTCCAGAGGTGCTATGAAGAATATTTAAAATCACAACAATTTTAGTTTTCTATATTATTGTAATTATTGTGACTTTTGGTCAAAGGTTTTGTTAAAGTTAGGATTTTGACTTCTATTTTGTAAAAGTTAGAGTTGGTTGTAAAAGTGTGAAAAACTTTCATGTTCTATCTTAGTTGGTTACTAACCTGGAAAATTAGTTATAACAAGGGTCTATATATATGGGACTCATAGCTTTATAATAGGGGAGGACATTTTACAGAGGGAAAACTTTGCTGGAATTCCAGGAGAAACTTGTAATGACATTTTGATTTGCACTATGTATATAAAGGATTTTGGACTTGTATATTTCCAAAAAGGATAATGAAGAATACGTCTGAGTTCGTATGTTCTAAATGTATTCATGTGTTATTATTGCTGACTTCCTGTATGTCAAATTGGTAGTCTTTTTATGCATATGTGATCTGTACGATTAATGTGATGATTCACAAGCAACCTTTGGTATCTCAGTTTTAATGTGTTGAAGTATCTTATCTCTCCGTGTGTTGAGATTTGGCATTCTTCTTTATCGTCATGTCATGGCTAAGCATATTACCTTATAAACTCCCCTTGTAATTTGTTGCTAATGTTGGGAAATCTCAGTTGATGGTCATATGTCTATTGTTGGGGTTTCTATCTTTATTCCTCTTTAGTTTTATGTTTTCCCCTTTATGTACTTTCAGGTTAAAAGTACACAAAATCCTAAATACCCCTATCATACGAGGGAGCTGCCCCTCTCAAACGCAGAGGAAGATTGTGTTTCACATAATGATCTCTCCAACTATTGGAACGTTTGTCACTACTCATCGGGCAAACAGGGTTAGTTTCAGGTAAATGACCGCAGTGACAAATCTATTTACCAACAATGTCAAAGGGGGAGTATGCATATATGTGAAAAATATTAGAGAACACTAGATAAAAACACATCAAAAGGATATCAGGATATCAGATGGAATGTATTGCTCAGGAAGAGCATATCGACAGGGAATCCATTTTTCACATGAGGGTTAGTGCAGGATCAAGGGGGGCCAAAAAGTGGCGATATGAAAAAAATAGCCTTCCTCACTCGCCTAAAAACGCAAAAATCCGTGTTGACTTTTTGCTTAGCCTGGGTGTCAATACACCTTGGCCTGGTAATTACCTATGCAAATCGGATATCCGATTTTTATTTGTAATTTTATTTTAAAAAATATATTATATGTTAGATATTATATAATATATATAATGTAATAATGTTTTATATAATATATATAATATAATACATTATTACATTATATATATTATATAATACGTATTATATAATATATTATTATATTATATTATATTATATTATATTATATTATAATATAATAATATATTATATAATACAATATTATATTATACATAATATAATATAATATAATATAATATAATAATATATTATATAATACGTATTATATAATATATATAATGTAATAATGTATTATATTATATTATATATTATAATATAATAATATATTATATAATACAATACAATATTATATTATATTATATATTATATATAATATAATATAATATAATATAATATAATATAATATTATATTATATAATATATTATTATATTATAATATATAATACAATACAATATTATATTAAATTATATATTATAATATAATAATATATTATATAATATAATACAATATTATATTATATTATATTATATTATATTATATAATATTGTATTGTATTATATATTATAATATATATAATATAATACAATATGTATTATATAATATAATAATACCCGTTAATGGGTCTTGGAGGGTTAGTCCCCTATCCGAATCAATAAAAATTGAGCCAAAATGGGAACCGCTAGCTAAGGAATGGATTAAAATCAACTTTGACAGGGCAGCTAAGGGAAACCCGGGTATCTCTAAAGTGGGAGTAGTGGCAAGAGACGATAAGGGGATCATCCTATTCAAAGGGGCTCGAAGGCTTCGGAATGGGACAAACAACGAAGCGGAAGCACAGGCGGCACTAATGGCTACAAAATTAGCTATTAACATGAAAGTGTCCAAACTACATTTGGAAGGGGATTCCCAAGTAGTGATCAATGCAATAGTGAAAGGCACCACCCCTTCCTAGAAATTAGCTCATTGGATAGAGATAATATGGGAAAAACTCATCGCATTCGAAGCTTTTCGGGTTTCCCATGTCCAGAGAGGTGTGAACGTAGTGGCGGATCTCCTCTCAAATGTTGGATGTGATTTGTCAGATCAAGTGGCCAGATGGTGGAAGGGCAATGGGAGTGTATGGCAGTGGTAATAATGCAATTTGTGGAAAGCTAAACAAGCAACCAGGCTTGATGGCTCGCAAGGATGAGAAATCAATGCCACTGACTTGGTAATAAATGTGATAGTTCAAAGCACAGATATTGGTCTGAGACAATGGCAGAGGTTAGGAAATTTGATGTGAAATATCTTTCCATTTATTTCATAGATCATGCATTTAAACCATGTCGCAAATGATGACAGATTTATTACAAACTCGATTATTGCGCATTGCATTTGCCAAAATCCAGTTTAATTAAGCTTGTTGGTGTTTTCCAGTTTAGTTTTCTGGTTTTTTGTAGGTTTCAAGCAACAATCAATGGAGGCAAATTTCACGCTTCGCATAGAGAAGAAATTGGTCCCGTTTCTGGGAAAGGTCTCGGATAAACATTTGCAAGGTCTCTTCAAATACAAGGATGATAAGCTGTGGAGTGCAGCTAGATTGATGCTGGGGGAGGAGTTGGTGCATATCCATTTCTGGTACAAAACAAACATGGAAGTCTATTCCCTGATAGTGGCATGGGTGTGCGAATTCGAACCTGAAGTGGAGAAAGTCAAACTAACAATGACAAAGCTCATTGATGGGGATTTCCTAATCAATTTGGACTCTATTCGGGAATGGGTGATTCCCCAAACCAGAATCTGCATCTTGGAAGGAGAAGCAAACAAGGAGATTCTACTGTTTGTCAGAGGACCTGAGAGCCGGCTAAAGGAGCAATGTAGGGAACGAGCTCGTATTGGCTGGGAAGCCATGAAGCTTTGTGTGAAGCTGATTCAAATAGACGAGGTGCTAAAGGCCTTGAAGGTGGTGGCGCAAATGGAGGTGGGAAGAGAGCTCCAGGACCGCTACGAGGAGGGGAGGGCGGTGCAGTTCCTAGCCAGTCTGGAAGGTGACCCAGACTTTGGGAACCTGGACTGCATCCCGAAGATGAAGACAAAAGTGGCCAAAGGGAAGGTGTTGGCGGACATTGATGACATGGAGTTGAAGAAGCCGAACCAGAGCGACTCGGACTGAGCGACTATGGTGCAAATTATAGAGATTTTTTGCTTTATGCTTCTTTGAATTTCTGTTAAAAAAACTTTTATGGATTACTGTAATGTTTCGTGCATTAATGCATAGTATTGGTTTACTTCTATTTCTTGTTTGCTGAAACTGCAAAGTAGGTTCGAACTGTTTTTTTGGGCTGATGTTGATATCTTCTTTGCCCTAGCAGAGTGTTGAAAATTTTCTGAAAATTAATATATCCAAAATTACCGATCAAAATAAAAAATATAATAATATATTATATAATACGCATTATATAATATATTATTATATTATATTATATATTATATAATATAATATAATATTGTATTATATTATATTATATTATATTATATTATATATAATATTGTATTATATTATATTATATATTATAATATATATAATATAATACAATACGTATTATATAATATAATACATTATTATATTATATAATGTATTATTATATTATATATGTTATTTAAAAATAATTTAAGTATAGAAATCAGATATCCAATTTTCTGAGACTTTTATATTTCGACAGTGACAGTCCCGTGAGTCATTTTTAACTCATGGGCCATGTGAATTCATCAAAATCCGATATCCGCTCCATCTGATATTGAGTGTTTTGACAAAAAATTGCTAAAAATTAGATTTAGAGGTAAGAATTTTATCGTTTTGAATCATTTTCATTCATTTTTTGTATTTTTTGTTAATGTTTATTTGATTTTTCATAGAAAATATGGTTTTTTTAATGAAAACTAGGTTTTTTAAAATCAAATACCTAATTTTTTAAATTTGTTAACTAAATTTAATTGTTTACATTCAATTAGGTTAAAAATGGGGGATTGCAGAAGTATGTCATAGGATCCCTCGTCTAAACCCTCATTTGCCAAACCCCCCCTCAATTTAAGATTTGATTGCACAAAATTTGAATGAATTGAGGGGGATTGCAGAAGTATGTCATAGGATCCCTCGTCTAAACCCATTGTTTGATCCTCTCGCGTTGATCATAAAAAGTATGGAAACCATGACTGAGGAGCACGATGTCTCCCTTTTGTGGCGAGATTCTATGAAGGAAAAATATGCAGATGGCTTGTTGTATAAGGATATCAAGGATCTTGAGATATCCAAAGCCGAAATCGCCTCATTGTTTGTCAATCCCCATACTGGTCTGCCCGTAGATCCCAAAAAAAAAACTTTCTATCAAATGGTGCACAAATGATGGGATTGTGAAAAACTTTTGGGATCGTTGGTGGATGGTTTTCGACAAACCACCCAACAACAATCTTGATATCCCCTTCTATTTCATAAAAAAATTGTATGCTGAGTTTGTTTTACACAAACATGTGAACTACTTTGACATCCAACCTTTCCAGGGTGTATGTTTAGGTATGCCCCAAAATAGACCTAGGGCAGTCAAAGTAGTCCAGGGCCCATATGTCCCCCCTCCTCTTGTTGATCCTCCACTTGCAGTTCAGCATCCAGATATCATTTGTGAGGCAGCTTCACGGACCATATCAACTATTCACTCTTTGAGTGGCCTTTTGGTTTTTGAGGTTGCGTCAGTAGCTCAGCCTACTCTTGATGGTAGTGGTGCATCGAATGCCAGTGACACGTCATCCTCGACTCCACACATATGCATGCCCCATAGTTGTGTCATGTGTGGGCACGTATGCTTGGGTCCAGTTGGACGGCCCGTTGATCCTCCTGCAGACAGTGCAGATTATGAGGTGAATGAGATGCATGATGCACCAGATGTTATTACCCAAACTAGAGGATACCCTGGGGAGTCCTCACATGCTAGAGGTGAGGAGGCACCGTCATCATACATTGATGATGTATTGGTAAGCTTTGTGTTGTCACATTTCATGTTATATTTTAATTAAATATTTATAAATTAGATAATATTAAGTACTAATTTTTATTTACATGGTCTATTTAACAGTGGATGACCGAGGATGAGTTGAGACAGATTCAGGAGGGCACCTTGTTGGCCATTTCATTTAGCCTTGATAGCTTGACGATACATATATTATTGCACCTAGTCGTTTGTATTTTATTGTACATGCATGCTCATCATTTATATCGGTATTAATTAGATTATGTAGTAACTTTCATGTATATCTTATTTTACTCTTGTAGGACACAAGCAGCACGAGTGCAGGGCAGTGTGATTTAGGATCTGGTAGTGTAGTTGGAGACAAGCAAAAGGTAATTGAATGCAAATATGATTGAATGAATAGTTTAAATAACTTATAGTGATTATACATGTCTACACATAGATTGATAGTTTCATATACTTGTGTATATATACAGAGAATTCTTGGCTTCACATCCTTGATGAGTACACCCAGTATACCTGAAGAAGAAGAAGAAGAGATACCTCGAGTAGATGTGTGTTTATTTTATTTTTTGATTAGTATATATAATTTGTTATTATCAGTGACAATTATATGCTAACTTGTATCAATGTCATGTTTCTGAACATATGTAGGTTGTGTATGAAAATATTCAAAACATACCTCTTCTACCAAAGACATACATCAAGAGTCCTGCAAAGCTGAAGAGAAAACGTGGAGATGAGGTAAACATGAATAGTTCAATTATAGTTCATTTTTATGTTAACTTTTCAAATGTGAATTATATAATATAACTAATATTAATCATGGTTTGTTTTTCTTGTGCAGGATCCTTCAGAGCCAAGCAGTGTGGCAAAGAGGATCAATTTTGATGATCCATCAGTAGCTTAGGATGTTATAGATAGTTTTGGGATGCTTACATGTCTAGTTGGCATGTATATTTTGTATATGGACATACATTCATGTATTTAGACATACATTTTATTTCAGTTGGCGTTTATGCCATATTTGTGTATGGACATACATTTGTAATCATTTGACATTTTTATATATACAGAAGTTGATATTCGATCATATAAATTGTTGCTCATTTGTGCGTGGTGTTATCATGGAAATCTTTAATCTTAATTCCAATAATTAAAAATGGTTAATAATGGCTATTTAATGAACAATACAATTCATTTCATTTCATCATAAGTGTTGTTTTTATAATGAACAATATAATTCATTTAATGAACAATACAATACAATTCATTTAATGAACAATACAATTCATTTAATCAACAATATAATACAATTCATTCAATGAACAATACGATTCATGAAAAATACAATTCATTTAATGAACAATACCCTATGCATGCTCCTATTTTTCCGCCCCACTCGATCAACCGCTCAGGGTCATACCCTACCGGTGTCGTCCCTTGAGCGCCGTAAGTGCTCAAAATTATCAAACTTTGACGGGACCTAACTCGGAATCCATTGAACCTGCGAATGATCTATTTGAACCTACGGGGCCACAAGAGGGGTCCCTACAAAAGCCTATCTCAGTTTTTCAAGTTGCCCTATGGTTTTATTGGGCAGCAATTTTTTGGTTTGCAAAAAAATCGTCAGTCTCACTTAATGGAATGTTGTCCCATGGCCGATTTCTCGTTCTGCTTGTCGCGATGATGAACCGTCAGGTTTGACATGTCCAGTTAGGAATTATTACCCTACGCATGCTCCTATTTTCCCCCCCCACTTGATCGAACGCTCGGGGTCATACCCTACCGATGTTGTCCCTTGAGCGCCCTAAGTGCTCAAAATTGTCAAAATTTGATGGGCCCTAACATGGAATCCATGGCACCTACGAATGATCCATTTGAACCTACAAGGCCATGAGAGGGGTCCCTACAAAAGCCTATCTCGGTTTTTCAAGTTGCCCTACGGTTTTATTAGGGCAGCAATTTTTCGGTTGGCAAAAAAATTGTCAGTCTCACTCAATGGAATGTTGTCGCGTGGCTGATTTCTCTTTCTTCTCATCACGATGATGAACTGTTAGCTCTGACATGTCCAGTTAGGCATTATTACCCTATGCATGCTCCTATTTCCCCCCCCCACTTGATCGAACGCTCGAGGTCATACCCTACCGACGTTGTCCCTTGAGCGCCCTAAGTGCTCAAAATTGTCAAACTTTGATGGGCCCTAACTCATAATCTATGGCACCTGTGAATGATTTGTTTGAACCTACGGGGCCATGAGAGGGGTACCTACAAAATCCTATCTCAGTTTTTTAAGTTTCCCTACAGTTTTATTAGGGAAACAATTTTTCGGTTGGCCAAAAAATAGTCAGTCTCACTCAATGGAATGTTGTCGCATGGCCGATTTTTCATTCTGCTCGTCGCGATGATGAACTATCAGCTCTGGCATGTCTAGTTAGGCATTATTTCTCTATGCATGCTCCTATTTTTCCCCCCCACTCGATCGAACACCCGGGGTCATACCCTACCGATGTCGTCCCTTGAGCGCCCTAAGTGCTCAAAATTGTCAAACTTTGATGGGCCCTAACTCGGAATCCGTGGCACCTACAAATGATCCATTTGAACCTATGAGGCCACAAGAGGGGTCCCTACAAAACCCTATCTATTAGGGTTCCCACAGATACTAAGAGGGGGGGGTGAATCAGTATCTGACCGGTAATGAAATTTTCTTGAAACTGAATATGCAAAACATAAAGTAACAGTATACCGGTATGCAAGAATTAATGTAAATAACAGAATCAAAAACATCCACATGAAAAGAACACCATAACACTAGATTTTTAATGAGGAAACCCGGTGTGGGAAAAACCTCGGTGGGATTTGTGACCCACAATATTCACTTACTGGCCAATAAGAGAATATTACTTACAATAGGGGCCTGCACATGCAGGAAGGCCAACTGCCTAGAGCACACTGCTCAATAAGAAGTCACACTGACTTACAATGAGGATTTACACAAATCCAATATTCTGTACTACTTTACAATAGCATCTTCAATGCCAGATTCAGTACCTGTTCTTGCTCTGTTCTTTACATATACCCTTGACCTACAATTCGCACATTAGGTCTGCCTTATAATTTATTTTTGCTTCCTCTCCATATCCTACAAATGTCTACAATAATCTCTTTTATATACAAGAGTCATTTTACAATTTGTCAAGTCGGCTTACAATAATAAACAAAATATTTCATATCAAAAATCCTGTCGGCCTCAGTGTCGGTATACATATTTCCTTTTGTGCCGGTGTACATCTTCTGTGCCAGTGTTGGTGTAGATTAATCTTGCTGAAGCCGGTGCACTGTCTTGTTTGAATAATGCTTTGCCGGTATAATGTCTTGCCAATGCCATAGGATTGCAAGGTTGCCTGTGTAATGCTTTTGTCGATATAATGTCTTGCCGGTGCCATAGGATTGTAAGGTTGCCATCAATGAAAAAACCTTCAATCGCACACAATGTCTCATTGGAGTGTCCATATGCCAACAATCTCCCCCTTTGGCATTGATGGCAACACTCATGAGAAATTTCAAAAAGATATCCAAAAATGTGTACACCAAAATTGTTACCAAAAATGTGAGAGCTCCCCCTGAGCATGTGATCCCTATGTTTTGAATTTTCTCATCTACTACTCCCCCTTTGGCATCAATGACAAAGGTTAGTAGATTTTGTAGTTGTACCAATTCATAACCTCAACCTTGTAGTTGGGTGGTTATTATCTAAATAATATCTCCCAAAATTAAGTTTATACCATCCATAAACTTCTTGTTGTCTTTTATTGCTGTCTCAGTTCTGTATACTATACCAGTGAGATGCTGCAAGTGCTTTGCCAGTGTTTTGTTTCCCTATGTTAGTGCCTCTGATATTTCCTTCTGCAGAGATGCTAAATAGTCCAATCTTGGACTTATTTTAGAACTCAAGAATTTTGCCTTGTTTATTATTTTCTCTTTCTCTCTTTCTAATTTGAGCAATTCTTCCTCAAAATTTGTTATCTTTTCCTCAAAAGATGATAATGTATCAGGTGAGTTAAAAAAATTATCTACAAGTTTATTGATCTCTTCCTGTACCTTGCTCATCTTTTTGTCTACATTTATGGTCAAAAAGTTTATCTTACAGGTGTCTTTGTACAGAGTTTTGTGCTCTTTCAATAAATTGCACAGTTCTGGTAGAAGTGTGTCAAATTCCCTGTTACACTTCTTTATTCCTTCCTCAAAGAATTTCTGTTTCTCTTTTTCTATACTTTCCTTTACAGATTCTACCTTTGTTTGCTCAAAATTTTCAGAAATATATTTACAAAGTGTATCCAACTGGCCTAAAGAATCTTTGTTGGCTATATTACAATTGGGAGCTATTGATTTCAAAATTGGAATTGAATCATCTATCGCTTTATAAGCTTGTGAGCTATAATCAGTTATATTCTTGATAGATTCAAGCAATACCTCTATTACATTTGATGGTGACCCAACAAACTGAGTGTCAGTGGAAGTGACCATGCTAGTATTGACATCTGGTAGGTCTGTTTGTGTCTCCATCTCTTTAAGCACTAGTTTTCCTGCATCGTTTCTTACCAGTGGCATCTATTCTAGAGCCTTTAGCTCTGTTGGTTTCTCTGTTTGTGTTCCAAATTCCATCTTCTCCTCTGAATCTACTACCGGTTACTCTTTGTTTCCTGCTGCTGGTTGCTCTTTGTTTCTTGATTTATCTGTTGTATCCTTATCTACCACTATGTTGATTTTCTGAGTATCAACATTCACAGTATATAGGACTTCAAGATTAGGATTATTATCCTTTGTGTCCATACTCTCAGCTACTAGTTGATCTTCTACAGTTGTTGTTTTTACTGGTGGAGTATTTAAAGAAGGTGGGGGTAAGTTGTCTCTGATCTTGATACTTGGTGGTCCACCAACTTTACCTTTCCCTTTATCCTTGTCCTTCTGATATACCAGAATGGGCTTGGGATTCCTATATTCTTCTTGTTTTTCTTTTTCAACCAAGAATGTATCCCAACCATTTTCTGTTTCCTCTAAAACTTCTATAACTCTACCTACCATTAGTGAAATTTGCCGGTGTGTAGTGGAAAAAACTGTTCGGTTGGCCTGAGCTATCAGATCATCAATTTCCTTAGGTGAGTTAACTGGGTATACTGCAAGTAGTTTTTCTATTTTAATTTTCTTATCCAATTCAATTATTCCTTGCCTTCTGGCCTCAAGTCTTTTATATAGTTCATCAGGAATTTCATTTAGGACTTGCAACAAAAACTTTTTATACATGTCCATGTGTAATATGAAACTCTCTTCAACTTGTCCTTTCTCATCATCTGATAGGGTGTCATAGATTTTCCCTATGTTTTTCAATTTTCCTTCCTCTATGATCTCATTCAGTAATATGTCAAGAGGGGCCAAGTTAGTGTTTGTCTTCTTCTTCTTTTTGGGGGTCAGCCTCTTCTTAGGTGTGGCTTTCTTGACTGGAGATCTCATGACTTGTTGCTTCTATCTTGTCCTTCTAAGTGAAGGAGTGGTTACCGGTGAGGGGTCTCTTTTCCTAACAACTCTTTTGAAAGTTGCTGGCATATCTCCTTCTGAGGAAGTATCTACTGGTGATAGATGAGTTTCAGGTTGTTGGGCTGCCAACTCATCTTTTGTTATGCCAGTTTTCTTTAATACATCTTCCTTTATGGCTTTTGCTTGTCTGGTTCCTTTTCTCACAAATGCCTCAACCTTTTTCACTCTCTTTTTAGATTGAATTTGACTTTCGATGGTCTCAGCACTACCAAATACTTCTTCCTTTGGTTCATTGGGGGCTTCTAGAAGTGCTTTGGCATAAGTTTCCACTATGTGTTCATCTATTTCATACCCCATCTCTATTACCCAGATTGTCCTTGGGATGACTGCTTCCATCCAGATCTCATCCTTTTTTATTACAAAACATATATCATCCTTGTATTTGTTGACAATTTCTTGTGATAGTCTGATTCTTTTATTCATTCTGACCTTTAGTGCTTGAAAATACTCATTGATATTCTTTTCTCTGTTTTCACCCATGTTGTTGAATAAGTTAGACAATTGTTTTCCTACTGGTAGGTCAAATCCAAAGTCCTTGTTGCCTATACCAGGAGCCTATTTGGTTATATGTAGCATTAAGCATACAAGTAAATTTCCAAATCTAAAGGTTCCTTTCTTATCCTTCTTGATTTTTTCTAAGTTGTCAATTAACTCATCCTTTAACCATTCACAGATATCAATTTTTACATTGTCCTTAACCATGTCATAAGCACTCTTTATGGATAAACTGGAAACTGAGTTAAGCCTATTAGCATGAGTTGCTTTGTAACCTAAAATCATGCTAACAAATCTAACATTTGTATCGGTCACATCATTAACCCTCAATGATCTTTTGTCGGATGTTGCACTGGTTAATTTTGTTACTAAGTCATTGGAAACCTTCTTGGTTTTGTCGAGTCTACTACCGGTGGAGGGTAGCCCTATTACTGCTTTCATGGCTTCCTTTGTAATTTTATGCACTGAGTCAAGCCAAAAGAATGAACCATGTACCCTGCTTAAAACTATCCTAACCGCTTCCTTGGGAAACTTAGGAATGCAGAGGATTTCAGTGAATCCTAGGGTTTCAACAATTTAATGTTCAGGTTTCACATTCCCAGAGTTGTCACATATAACAGACTTATACATATTTTTGATTTCTTCATCGCCTAATTCCTCTATGTTGCAATGAATATACATTCTAGGGTCTTCTACATAAACAACACCTTTTGGAATTTTTGAAAAAGCACCTGTGTTGTCATCTTTCTTAGCTACCCCGGGATCTAGCTGAAACATGGGGCTAGGTCATTTTATAACTTCGACTACTGTAGGGTTTGCTATGAATTCAGCTGTAGAGGAGGATGCCATGATGATAAATACCTTTTTCTGCCTTTGAATGGATTGATTGCTGAAGTGCTTTGCCTCTTTGCTCAAAACTGCCTTAGCTCGGAAATCTTCGCGCTCTCTGAAAGTTTGAATTCACGGTGAATTGAAATAGAGCCAAAACCTTATTTTATAAAGTCTTTTCTACTACCTACCACATTAATTTCTTGCTGGTAATGTATTAGCTCAACTTTATTTGCCGGTAATGAATGATTTTCAACTTCTTTTCTCTAACCGAGGGAATAATAGCACATGTGTCATTAGATTGCCAAACCCTCAAGATAATTTTCTTCAATTTGATGAAGAACATCCTACCAGTGGAGCATTGCTCTATCCTGCCGGTGGAGTATCATATTGTCCTACCAATGGAGCATTTGTTGGTTCTACTGGTGGAGGAGTATCCCCAATATTTAGATCACCTTTTCAAATCAATTGTTTTGAGAATTCTTGCTTAACCTCTTCAACCTTTTCTTTACCTTTCAAACTAGTACTTTTGTTGTCTACCAGTGTACCTTTACTTCTAAAAAATTTAGCAATATGACCAATCTTGTTACATGCATAACAAGTTACATTATTTTTCTGAATAGCTTTCCCATAACCTATGCCGGTTTGTGTTCTGCATTTATTTGATAAATGACCAAATCTTCCACAAACATAACATCTTACATTCATTCTGTAATTTTCAGAGTTATGACCAATTTTGTTGCATTTGGTGCATTGACTAGTGGGAGGATTGATGTTTTGATAATTCCTAGATCTACATTCATTTGCCTTATGACCATATTTATTATAGTTAAAGCCTTTTCCATTGAATTTGTAAGTATTAGAAGGTCTTACCAGTTTGCTGTGATCCTGGGTATTTGCAGTACTGGAGCTTTCTCCAACTTCAAATCCAATTCCAGAAGTGTCACCTTTGGGTTTTTGATTCTTAAATAAGGTACCAAGTTCTTCTGAGCTTTTCTTGAATTTTTCTTTGTGTTGATTTGCAGTTTCCAATTCCCTTTCCAAGATTTCTTTTTGTCTCATTAGTTCATTTGAGTCATTCTGAGTATGCATCAGATCTGTTTTCAACATGTCATTTTCATAGCTAAGTCTTGTGTTCTCATTTGCTGCATCACTTAGTCTTCTGGTCAATTCTTCTTCATTCTTCTTTCTGTCCTCAATCTCTTTGCAAAATCTCATAGTCATATCCTGCATTTCATTTTTTGTTGTCATGATCTCTTGTTTCAATTTGCTTATCATATCATTTAGTGATTCCTTTTCATCATTCTCATTTTGCAATTTTTCACAAAGTTCTCTTCTCTTATTTCTTGTAACAGTAAGATTTTCTTGAAGTGCCTGAATAATGTCCTGAGCTGCTTTTAAATCATCTTCTAATTTGATATTTTTCAACTTCTCTGCATCATAGTCAGTAAGAGCTCCTTCAAGTAGCTTCATCAAATTTTCCATCTTTACCAGTGTCAAGATCTTCCTCAAGCTATTAGGCTTCTGAAAATAGAGGACTAGGCTCTGATACCAATTGTTAGGGTTCCCATAGATACTGAGAGGGGGGGGTGAATCAGTATCTGACCGGTAATGAAATTTTCTTGAAACTGAATATGCAAAACATAAAGTAACAGTATACTAGAATGCAATAATTAATCTAAATAACAGAATCAAAAACATCCACATGAAAAGAACACCATAACACAAGATGTTTAACGAGGAAACCCGGTGTGGGAAAAACCTCAGTGGGATTTGTGACCCACAATATTCACTTACTGGCCAATAAGAGAATATTACTTACAATAGGGGCCTGGACATGCAGGAAGGCCAACTGCCTAGAGCACACTGCTCAATAAGAAGTCACACTGACTTACAATGAGGATTTACACAAATCCAATATTCTGTACTGCTTTACAATAGCATCTTCAATGCCAGATTCAGTACCGGTTCTTGCTCTATTCTTTACATATACCCTTGACCTACGATTCGCACATTAGGTCTACCTTATAATTTATTTTTGCTTCCTATCCATATCCTACAAATGACTATAATGATCTCTTTTATATACAAGAGTCATTTTACAATTTGCCAAGTCAGCTTACAATAATAAACAAAATATTTCATATCAAAAATGCTATCGGCCTCAGTTCCGATATACATATTTCCTTCTGTGTCGGTGTACATCTTCTATGCCAGTGCTAGTGTAGATTGATCTTGCTGAAGCCAGTGCACTGTCTTGTTTGAATAATTCTTTGTCGGTATAATGTCTTGCCAGTGCCATAGGATTGCAAGGTTGCCTGTGTAATGCTTTTGCTGGTAGAATGTCTTGCCGATGCCATAGGATTGCAAGGTTGCCATCAATGACAAAACCTTCAATCACACACAATGTCTCATTGGAGTGTCCATATGCCAACAGAGGGGTCCCTACAAAATCCTATCTCAATTTTTTAAGTTGCCCTACGGTTTTATTAGGGTAGTAATTTTTCGGTTGGCGAAAAAAATGTCAGTCTCATTGAATGGAATGTTGTCGCGTGGCCGATTTCTTGTTCTGCTTGTTGTGATGATGAACCGTTAGCTTCGACATGTCCAGTTAGGCTTTATTTCCCTACGCATGCTCCTATTTTTTCCCCCCACTCGATTGAACGCTTGGGGTCATACCCTACTGACGTCGTCGCTTGAGCGCCCTAAGTGCTCAAAATTGTCAAACTTTGACGGGCCCTAATTTGGAATTTGTGGCACCTGCGAATGATCCATTTACACCTACAAGGCCATGAGAAGGGTCCCTAAAAAAGCCTATCTCAGTTTTTCAAGTTGCCCTACAGTTTTATTAGGGCAACAATTTTTCTGTTAGCGAAAAAATCATCACTCACTCAATGGAATGTTGTTGCATGGCCAATTTCTCATTCTGCTTGTCGCGATGATGAACCATTGGCTTCGACATGTCTAGTTAGGCATTATTTCCCTACGCATGCTCCTATTTTTCCCCCCACTCAATTGAACGCTCGGGGTCATACCCTACCGGCATCGTCCCTTGAGCGTTAAAATTATATATAAACAAGCATTACACTGTAGACACATAATGATCATGAATATTTCCATGTATTGTATACACATAATTACCATTACACTTGCATGTGACATCCATGAAGGGATATGCAAACATGATTTTTTTTTCATGGACATTGTATATCATCAATATTTCCAAGCATTAAACTGTAGACACATAATGATCATGAATATTTCCATGTATTATATACAAATAATTTGCTCATGGTCATTGTATATCATCATAACAATGTTACATCAATTCACATCCATATACAAATACAACATCCCACTTCATCTACATCAGACATCCTCATGTCCTAAGAGAAAAGCTTGCGTACAACAATGTCTATATATAAATGAAGACCAAAATAAGTAACCTTTTTATACCGAATGAATGTGCTACAAGAAACAAATTATAAAACTTAATACAAATTAGTTTGGCAAATTGTAAATAGATCATTTCAAACATTTTTAAGACACACAAGATTGTATAATTATGAAACTTATCAGTTTCTCTGCAAAGTATACAAGCATAACTTTGAAGAATGACGTATGTTGATTAAAGCCCTTCTCACTGCATTTCTCTGCATGGTTGAAGACGATGGTAGATATGGTCATTTCTAAATAGCAATACATTCACTTGACTTAATGTTTATGCATAAAATTTTATCTCATTAATGCACAAAAGAATATGTACTATCACCAAGAGAAGGTCTTGTCAATGGCGAATGATCTAGCATGAACCTGTATATCATCAAAAATCATAATGTGATGTACTATTGTATATCATCAATAAAGACCTGCATGAGCATAAAGGTTTTGCGATAATTATATCATCAAAAATTGTCAGATAGTGTTCTCTAATAACAAAAATTTTAAAGCTCATCAAATGCATGATAATAAGTCATGTTGCAAAAATACGTCCCTTCCGATTATATCGTGTACCCGCTATGTGCATGCAAAAACTGTGTTGCCAAAAAAAAAACGTTCATCAATAGACCTGCATTTTCAACCCATCCTTAATATACATGTAACAAACTTGATCATTAAGGTTTAATGATCATTGTTCGAAATGAAATGAATGATAAAAAAAATAAGGCACCATTAAAGACCTACTACTCAAGTGTGCCTGAAGGGTCATCTCTTTGTTTAAGAGTATCCAGTATTGCTTCATGATCAACAGTAGTCACTGTCCATAGCTCTTTGGTCTTTGGTTTTGCTTGATGCTTCAACAACTTGACATTTGTAGCTATAATAAGGTGTGAATACATTATAATGGTTTTGTGTCTCTCATAGTCTTCAAATGCAGGTATGCCATTCTTTCTAATCATGTATGTTTGCAACCAAGTTCCCACAACAACAACTGAACCTGTAGGATATGTGAACCCGTCATCATCTATCACTGGTTGTTTTAGCTTTTGTTTTAACTGTACACATCGTCCTAACCTATATTCTGATCTCTCTTCATTCCCTTATGATGCAACAACTGCAAAAACATGTCCTGGCTGTACAAGATCTGATAGATGATCATACTCAAGTGAACTTTCCATGTCATTGTTTGACAAGGATATTGTTTGAGATAAAAGAGTTAGATAGTGGGGAACCCACGTATCAACCCACTCACTTGACTCGCACTGATCCCAATCATATTGAACACAACTTTGACAAAAACAAGCCAACGCTCGTGTCCAAGTGGTCCATGTACTTGCATCTGAGATGAGAAATGAATGCATTTTTGAAGAATCTTTAATTGTTTGACAATCCAATCTATCTCCCACTGTTCCCTCCTCAACCAACCAAAAGAATCTGCTCACTACTGAATCAAGAGTACCTCCATGTGACAATCCTAAACTACACCAATCAACAATAGAATGTGCATCAAAGAAATTTGCACCTGAAATCCTTAATTTCTCCTTAACTAGAGCTCTCTTCAAACATGCACCTACTCCATCATGCTCTCCCTTCCCATGCCCTACCTCAAAAAAACACCAAATATGAGGTTTACGCCTCTCCACATGCATTCTACTCAACCAATAAAACATACGGGCATTCTTGAATTGACCTAACAATTATCTGGCCATATTATATGTCGGTCAATTGCAATATCTTTCTCATGCAAGAACTCAAAAAAATTCTCGAAAGAATGTTGCACATACTCGGAGGAGTGTGATCTATCATCACTCATATAAAAATGATACTCCCTGATTATCTTCCTGTCCTCTTCTGTACTATGAGGAGCATGTCTATATGCAATGTGAACAAAAATAGCAATCTGGATTGAATTGTAGTACTGAGACTGTACCTCATTCTATGGTTGCAATGTATAGTTCTCTGTAAAATCAACCACCGATACAATAGTGTCAATCGAGAAAGAGTTCTTACACATCCTGAACTATTGATCCAACCACTGAGACCTATGGGTGTGCCTTGTATACTTGTAGAAAAGATTTTCCTTAAAATCCAAAATAAAATCAGCAATACTCACTTCTCTTGAGACTAATTCGCATCTAGAACCTTTACCTCCACTCTTCAAAGTATATTTCACTGTCTCGTATCTTTTTTTCTCAACATAATTATTTCCAAACTTGTGTTTTCTGCCATCATGAAAACATTGTACCACACTCCTGCAACATCTCATTAGTATGCATCGTAGAACAAATATGACATAAAAGTTCATGGTACTTGCAACAACAGGTATTGCGAATCTTAAGAGGAACACAATAAAATGGTTTCAAAGATTCAAAGGCCATTTGTGATATTTGCAAAGTTGGATGTAATTCACAAAAAAAATTGTACAACATTGTTTGGCTTGATTCCAAGAAATGTTTGGGATCCGATGTGCGGTCTCGGTTGTTGATTCTTAATTTCTAAACGTCTTTTACATTGGGTGACACTCTAGAATTAGAGTGCCAAAATTGTTTAATCTCTTCCTTCACATTGTTAGTAAAATTTCTATCAACACGTGGAAGCCTCCCACCAAATGCCCATGTATCTTGTTGAAGTAGACCGTCAAGTCTTTGTCTTCGTGCAAGTGCTCTATCCAAAGTTTTACGGTTTATGTTAAAATCAACACAAGTTTGTCTCATTTGATGAGCCTTCCTCAATTGATGGCCTACTAAGGAGGTTTTAATCACTCTTTGAGTGGCTCTCTTATCTCTTTCTTTGGTATTCTTTCCAATAAAATTGAGAGCATCAAATAGAATTTTTGAAATAATAGAATTTCTCTCCATCTTCTTGTTCATACGAATCTTCAATTTGTTTAGCAATGGTCTCATCTTTATCATCTTTAGCAATTGAACAAAGAGATGGCATTGCTCGGTCAATGTCTTATTGCTAAAATTTTGGTTGAAAAGTTGTGGAGTCCACACTCGAATAGTTCTTGTTGATCTCTTGCCTTCAAGATTCGCAATAATGTTCTCATCGATTTCAAATAACCATTTTGGGGTTCTTGAAGGTCTTGGATTTGGAATTTGTCTTTCATCCATGAGAGGGTCTTCATTTCTAAAGTAATTAGGTGTTACATATGGCTCACTTGGTTGAGCAATTCCACCTTCAACGTTAAATTTTTCCATATTTTCACCTCCTATGTCAAAATTTTCCACATGTTGAGCATTTTCATTATCACTTTCAACATTTTCAAAATTTTCAATATTTTCACTTTCAAAATCTACATTTTCATTTTCAATAACTTGTGGCACATTTTCAAATTCAATTTCCTCTTCAGTTGAATTAACATTAGCAATATTTAACATACCTTGTCTTCTCCTCCTATGAAATTCTCTATCTCTTTCTCTATACACTTCAATTTGGTCATTTGAAAGTTTTCTTTTGCATTTAGACTTCCGACAACTACTACTCCTCATTTCCCTCCACACATGCTCCTTTATGATTGACAATGTAAGTTTTCACTTTAAGAATCTCCCAAAAGAAGAAATTTGTCTCTAGCTGTCTGCAAACCCGAGATCCTTGATAGAAAATAGAATATATGCAGACTATGGGCTGTTGGAATCTACAAAATGGCCCACAAACACTTTTTTTCTCGATTTTTTGTACAAAAATTGGATATCAGATTTTATCCGATATCCGATTTTAGTACAAAAATTTGTGGTCCCCAAAAAAATTCCCGTTGCCACCATTTATTTAGTAAACTGCCACATTGCATAAATTCGATATCCGATTAAATCAGATATCGGATTTTATTAGTCATATTTTAGAGAGAGAAGGAGAGGGAGAGAGGGCGAAAGAGAGAGAGGAGGAGAGGGAGAGAGAGAGAGAGAGAGAGAGAGAGAGAGGAGGAGAGGGAGGGAGAGAGAGAGAGAGAGAGAGGGGAGGAGAGGGAGGGAGAGAGAGAGAGAGAGAGAGGTCATATGGTGTCTTAGGACACCATAGGACCCATTAAGACACCAAATCATGTTGTTAGGGGTCATATGGTGTCCTAAGGGGTCATATGACCCCTATGGACCCCATATGACCCCTATGGACACCATATGACCCCTAATGACACCATATTGGGTCGCTTTGGGTCATCTTGTGTCCTAAGGGGTCATATTGTGTCCTGAGGGGTCCTACGGTGTCCCAGGACACCATATGAGCCTTATGGACACCATATGACCCCTAACAACACCATAGGACCCCTTAACTCACCAAATCATGTCTTTAGGGGTCATATTGTGTCTTACGGAATCGTAGGACACAATATGACCCCTAACGACATGATTTGGTCTCTTAAGGGGTCCTATGGTGTTGTTAGGGGTCATATGGTGTCCCATGAACCCTTATGACCTCTTAGGACACCATATGGACCCTAATGAAACCATATTGGGTTGCTTTGGGTCATATTGGGTTGCTTTGGGTCATATTCTGTCCTAAGGGGTCCTATGGTGTCCCAAGACACCATATGACCCCTATGGATACCCTATGACCCCTAACGACACCATAGGACCCCTTAAGACACCAAATCATGTCGTTAGGGGTGATATTGTGTCCTACAACCCTGTAAGACATAATATGACCCCTAAAGACATGATTTGGTGTCTTAAGGGGTCTTATGGTGTCGTTAGGGGTCATGCGGTGTCCATAGGGGTCATATGGTGTCTTGGGACACCATAGGTCCCCTTAGGACACAATATGACCCTTTAGGACACAATATGACCCAAAGGAACCTAATATGGTGTCCTTAGGGGTCATATGGTGTCCTAAGAGGTCATAAGGGTTCATGGGACACCATATGACCCCTATGGACACCCTATGAACCCTAACGATTCCATAGGACCCCTTAAGACACCAAATCATGTCATTAGGGGTCATATTGTGTCCTACGACCCCGTAAGACAAAAATATGATCCCTAACGACATGATCTGGTGTCTTAAGGGGTCCTATGGTGTTGTTAGGGGTCATATGGTGTCCATAGGGGTCATATGCTCTCTCGGGACACCATAAGACCCCTTACGACACAATATGAGCCCTTTTCCCCTATAGTATGACCCAAAGCGACCCAATATGGTGTCATTAGGGGTCATATGGTGTCCTAAGAGGTCATAAGGGTTCATGGGACACCATATGACCCCCTATGGACATCCTATGACCCCTAAAGACAACATAGGACCCCTTAAGACACCAACTCATGTCGTTAGGGGTCATATTGTGTCCTATGATCCCATAAGACACAATATGACCCCTAACAACATGATTTGGTGTGTTAAGGGGTCCTATTGTGTTGTTAGGGGTCACATGGTGTCCATAGGGGTCATATGGTGTCTACGGACACCATCAGACCCCTTAGGACACAATATGACCCCTTAGGACATAATATGACCCAAAGCAACACAATATGGTCTCATTAGGGGTCATATGGTGTCCTAAGAGGTCATAAGGGTTCATGGGACACCATATGACCCCTATGGACACCCTATGACCCCTAACGACACCATAGGACCCCTTAACACACCAAATCATGTTGTTAGGGGTCATATTGTGCCCTATGACCCCGTAAGACACAATATGACCTGTAATGACATGATTTGGTGTGTTAAGGGGTCCTATGGTATTGTCAGAGGTCATATAGTATCCATAGGGGTCATATGGTGTCTTGGGACACCATAGGACCCCTTAGGACACAATATGACCCTTTTTCCCTACAATATGACCTAAAGTGACCCAATATGGTGTTACTAGGGGTCTTATGGTGTCCTAAAAGGTCATAAGGGTTCATGGGACACCGTATGACCCCTATGGACACCCTAAGACCCCTAACGACACCATAGGACCCCTTAACACACCAAATCATGTTGGTAGGGGTCATATTGTGTGCTACGACCCCGTAAGACACAATGTGACCCCTAACGACATGATTTTGTGTCTTAAGGGGTCCTATGGTGTCGTTAGGGGTCATATGGTGTCCATAGGGGTCATATGGTGTCTTGGGACACCATAGGACCCCTTAGGAAACAATATGACCTCTTAGGATAGAATATGACCCAAGGCAACCCAATATGGTGTCATTAGGGGTCATATGGTGTCCTAAGAGGTCATAAGGCTTTAGGGGACACCATATGACCCCTATGGACACCCTATGACCCCTAACGACACCATATGACCCCTTAAAACACCAAATCATGTCATTAGGGGTCATATTGTGTACTATGACCCCGTAAGACATAATATGACCCCTAACGACATGATTTGGTGTCTTAAGGGGTCCTATGGTGTCGTTAGGGGCCATATGGTGTCCTAAGGGGTCCTATGGTGTCTTATGACCCTGTAAGACACAATATGACCCCTAACGACATGATTTGGTGTCTTAAGGGGTCCTATGGTGTCGTTAGGGGTCATATGGTGTCCATAGGGGTCTTATGGTGTCTTGGGACACCATAGGACCCCTTAGGACAGAATATGACCCAAAGCGGCCCAATATGGTGTCATTAAGGGTTATATGGTATCCTAAGAGGTCATAAGGGTTCATGGGACCACCATATGACCCCTATGGACACCCTATGATCCCTAATGACACCATAGGACCCCTTAAGACACCAAAGCATGTCGTTAGGGGTCATATTGTGTCCGACAAGCCCCTAAGACACAATATGACCCCTAATGATATGATTTGGTGTCTTGGGACACCATAGGACTCCTTAGGACACAATATGACCCCTTTTCCCTACAGTATGACCCAAAGCGATCCAATATGGTGTCATTAGGGGTCATATGGTGTCGTAGGAGGTCAGAAGTGTTCATGGGACACCATTTGACCCCTATGGACACCCTCTGACCCCTAACGACACCATAGGACCCCTCAACACACCAAATCATGTCATTCCGTAAGACACAATATGACCCCTAACAACATTATTTGGTGTCTTAAGGGGTCCTATGGTGTCGTTAGGGGTTCTATGGTGTCCATAGGGGTCATATGGTGTCTTGGTACACAATAGGACCCCTTATGACACAATATGACCCCTTAGGACACATTATGACCCAAAGTTACCCAATATGGTGTCGTTAGGGGTCATATGGTGTCCTAAGAGGTTATAAGGGTTCATGGGACACCATATGACCCCTATGGACACCCTATGACCCCTAACGACACCATAGGACCCCTTAAGACACCAAATCATGTCGTTAGGGGTCATATTGTGTCCTACGACCTCGTAAGACACAATATGACCCCTAATGACATGATTTGGTGTGTTAAGGGGTCCTATGGTGTCGTTAGGTGTCATAGGGTGTCTAGAGAGGTCAAATGGTGTCCCATGAACCCTTATAACCTCTTAGGACACCATATGACTCCTTTTCCCTACAATATGACCCAAAGCGATCCAATATGGTGTCATTAGGGGTCATATGGTTTCCTAAGAGGTCATAAGGGTTCATGGGACACCATTTGAACCCTATGGACACCATATGACCCCTAATAACACCATAGGACCCCTTAACATACCAAATCATGTCGTTAGGGGTCGTATTGCATCCTACAACCCCGTAAGACACAATATGACCCCTAATGACATGATTTGGTGTCTTAATGGGTCCTATGGTGTCGTTAGGGGTCATATGGTGTCCATAGGGGTCATATTGTGTCTTGGGACATCATAGGACCCCTTAGGACACAATATGACCCAAAGTGACCCAATATGGTGTCATTAGGGATCATATGGTGTCCTAAGAGCTCATAAGGGTTCATCGGACACCCTATGACCCCTATGGACACCTAATGACCCGTAATGACACCATAGGACCCCTTAAGACAACAAATCATGTCGTTAGGGGTCATATTGTGTCCTACGACCCCGTAAGACACAATATGACCCCTAACAACATGATTTGGTTTCTTAAGGGGTCCTATGGTGTTGTTACGGGTCATACAGTGTCCATAGGGGTCATATGGTGCCTTGGGACACCATAGGACTTGTTAGGACACAATATGACACCTTTCACCTAAAATATGACCCAAAGCGACCCAATATGGTGTCATTAGGGGTCATATGGTGTCTTAAGAGGTCATAAGGGTTCATGGGACACCATATCACCCTTATGGACACCCTATGACCCCTAATGACACCATAGGACCCCTCAAGACACCAAATCATATTGTTAGGGGTCATATTGTGTCCTACAACCCTGTAAGACACAATATGACCCCTAACGACATTATTTTGTGTCTTGAGGTTGTAGGACACAATATGAACCCTAACAACATGATTTGGTGTCTTGAGGGGTCCTATGGTGTCGTTAGGGGTCATACGGTGTCCATAGGGGTCGTATGGTGTCTTGGGACACCATAGGACCCCTTAGGACATAATGTGATCCCTTAGGACATAATATGACCCAAAGCAACCCAATATGGTGTCATTAGGGGTCATATGGTGTCCTAAGAGGTCATAAGGGTTCATGGGACACCATATGACCCCTATGGACACCCTATGACCCCTAACAACACCATAGGACCCCTTAAGACACCAAATCATGCTGTTAGGGGTCATATTGTGTCCTACAACCTCATAAGACACAATATGACACCTAACGACATGATTTGGTGTCTTAAGGGGTCCTATGGTGTCGTTAGGGATCATATGGTGTCCATAGGGGTCATATTGTGTCTTGGGACACCATAGGACACCTTAGGACACAATACAACCCCTTTTCCCTACAATATGACCCAAAGTGATCCAATATGGTGTAATTAGGGGTCATATGGTGTCCTAAGAGGTCATAAGTGTTCATGGGACACCATTTGACCCCTATGGACACCCTATGACCCCTAACGACACCATAGGACCCCTTAACACACCAAATCATGTCGTTAGGGGTCATATTGCATCCTACGACCCCCGTAGGATGTAATATGACCCATAATGACATGATTTGGTGTGTTAAGGGGTCCTATGGTGTTGTTAGGGGTCATAGGGTGTCCATAGGGGTCATATGGTGTCTTGGGACAACATAGGACCCCTTAGGACACAATATGACCCAAAACAACCCAATATGGTATCATTAGGGGTCATATGGTCTCCTAAGAGGTCATAAGGGTTCACGGGACACCATATGACCCCTATGGACACCCTATGACCCCTAACGACACCATATGACCCCTTAAGACACCAAATTATGTCGTTATGGGTCATATTGTGTCCTAGGACCCCATAAGACACAATATGACCCCTAACAACATGATTTGGTGTCTTAAGGGGTCCTATGGTGTCGTTAGGGGCCATACGGTCTCTATAGGGGTCATATGGTGTCTTGGGACACCATATGACCCCTTAGGACATAATATGATCCCTTTTCTATATAAGATGACCCAAAGCGACCCAATATGGTGGCATTAGGGGTCATATGGTGTTCATAGAGGTCATAAGGGTTCATGGGACACCATATGACCCTTATGGACACCCTATGACCCCTAACGGCACCATAGGACCCCTTAAGACATCAGATCATGTCGTTAGGGGTCATATTGTGTCCTACGACCTTGTAAGACACAATATGACCCCTAACGACATGATTTTGTGTTTGAAGGGGTCCTATGGTGTCGTTAGGGGTCATATGGTATCCATAGGGGTCATATGGTGTCTTGGGACACCATAGGACCCCTTAGGACACAATATGACCCCTTAGGACACACTATGGCCCAAAGCAACCCAATATGGTCTCATTAGGGGTCATATGGTGTTCTAAGAGGTCATAAGGGTTCATGGGACACCATATGACCCCTATGGACACCCTATGACCCCTAATGACACCATAGGACTCCTTAAGACACTAAATCATGTCATTAGGGGTCATATTGTGTCCTATGACCCCGTAAGACTCAATATGACCCCTAACGACATGATTTGGTGTCTTAAGGGGTCCTATGGTGTCGTTAGGGGTTATATGGTGTCCATAGGGGTCATATGGTGTCTTGGGACACCATAGGACCCCTTAGGACACAATATGACCCCTTAGGATACAATATGACCCAAAGCGACCCAATATGGTGTCATTAGGGGTCATATGGTATCCTAAGAGGTAATAAGGTTTAATGGGACACATATGACTCCTTAAGACACCATATGACCCCTAACGACATGATTTGGTGTCTTAAGGGGTCATATGGTGTTCCAAGACACCATATGACCCCTAACGACACCATAGGACTGCTTAAGACACCAAATTGTATCGTTAGGGGTCATATTCTCTCTCTCATTCTATCTCTGTGTGTGTGTGTGTCTTATGTCTCTCTCTCTCTTCCCTCTCTCTCTCTCTCCCCCCCCCTCCCCCTCCCCCTCCCCCTCTCTCTCTCTCTCTCACTCTCTCTCTCTCTCCCCCCCTCTCTCTCTCTCTCTTCCTCTCTCTCTCTCTTTATCCCTCTCTCCCTCTCCTTCTCTCTCTCTCTCTATAAAATATGACTAATAAAATCCGAAATCTGATTAAATTGGATATCGGATTTCTGCCATGTGGCTGTTTACCAAATAAATGGTGGCAATGGGAAATTTTTTGGGGACCACAAATTTTTGTACTAAAATCGAATATCGGATAAAATCCGATATCCGATTTTTGTAGTCAAATTTTCAAATTTCGGCTCAGGAATGCTTTGGTATTTGGCTTGGAAGTGACAAGCCTGGAAAGTAAACTGAAAAAATGTGTTTTGCAGTATTCCTTGATTTTCCAAACTTTACATTGGTGGCTGATGACTTTTTTTGTAACTAAAATTTATAAAATGAAAAGGGTTTTTTAAGGACGTTCCCAGCTTTCCAACAATATAATGCTTGTCTTATTTTGACTTTAATAAATAATAATTATTTATTTTCTAATTGAATTCTGACAATAGTCTTGATTGATATACTGATTGAAAAACACTCATAACTTTCAAACGGTATAACATTTTTTGAAACCGAAACATGCTTTACGTCCTATGCTTCGTCTACTATAGGGAAAAATTAAAAAAAATTAAATTTCATAAGGTTTTGACTAAGTTAAGGTGGTCAGACGTAGGAGTTTCTAAATTTTTGAAAAGCTGTAGTAAAAAATTCATAAATAATTATTTAATTTATAAATAATTAAAAAAAAAAATGTGTCACATTTGGACATGAGTCTAATACTTATATTATAAATATTATAAAAAAATATTAATCTTTGATTGTGATTAGGGTGGTTAGACATACGTCTACTTATTTTTTTCCTGAAATTTTAGTACCACTGCATTGAAATTTGAAATTTTCATCAAATAGGATTTTTTTTCTTCCAAAAAACAACTAGTAGCTTAGAAACTACATTCAATTTTCTATATATTCTCTTCTTACATATTTTAAAAATAATGTTCACAACTTATTCAAATTTTTATGTCAAGTTGCATAACTCTGATTTTCTGAAATTTCATTGCCACTTAAGGGTCTGTTTTGGCACACCATGATCTTGCACATACCCATGAGTGTTGCCATCAATGCCAAAGGGGGAGATTATTGGAAATTGACACTCATTGGATTCATTTTATTGTTATTGATGGCAACAAGATCAGATGGAATTCATATACTGGCACTAGGAGGCATATATCAGCAGATACCGACTTTGGAGCATTCAGGGCTACACCGACATGGGCATCGACATCAATACTTCATTGGAAGACAACATCAAGGAGGATTTACTTAATAAATCATTTTGTAAATATTGTCAACACCGACATTGAATATGTTTTGTAAATGTATTGTAAGCCGACATAAGGCATTTTATTTGTAATAGGTATATAGGTCAATCTGCTAGGTTATTTTTGAGAGACATGATAGAGAAGATATAAAATGTATGGATAAAGGAAAATATAGCAGAACTGTATGATGAGAAATATATGTATGAATATCATTTTGTATGCGAATGAAATATCCTGCAATGATTTGTAGATATCTTTGAAATCATCCTTGGAGGAGAAGAGATATTGGTAGTAGTTCAAGGTTTATGAAGCGGTATAGAGCAGAGACAATATCAAAACTCTATTTGGCATAGCAGATGCATTCTTGAGTTCATTTTTAGTAATTTACTTTAGCGGAAAGCTTGTAGTTAGTGAGGCTCTTTAGTGATGAGAAATATGCTCTAGGCAATGTGCCTTCCTGCATGTGCATGCCCCTATTATATGTAATATCTTTTCATATGGCCAGTGAACTGATATTGTGGGTCACAAATCCCACCGTGGTTTTTCCTCATTGAGGTTTTCCACGTATAAATTTTGTGTGTTATGGTGTTCATTTATGTGGATGGTTAATTTGCTTCTTGTTATATGTGTATGGTATAAAAGGTTAAAAACTGTTCATACCAATAGAACACTGATTCACCCCCCCCTCTCAATGTTCTTGGATCCCAACAGAAAGATCTATGTAAATAACACTACCATTAAAAAACCAAGTTCACAAGTCCAAAAAAGGAGTAGTTTTAATGTATAGAACATGGTCATAACCTGCACTACCTGCAATACCCTTATCATGTCCACCAGGTTGATGATGACACATGAAATTTTGTAAAAACATGTACATATTTTAGTTAGTGACATAAAAGAGTATAAAATATAAACTATTATTGAACTTTTTTTATAATTAAAGATTTCATTACTGCTTACTCGCATGTTTTTTGTTGCTTGCATCAATTGATTCATCCTATCTTTTATCTCATCAGTCTGAGGGGTCGTGCATACCTAAACAACAATCTCTTTATTAATTTTTGTGACAGACATTTTTATCACTTCTACAAGGTTTGTGAAAATTGCATAGTCCTCATAGCTTAATACTATGCTAAGGTGCTGATGTAAGGGAGGTTCCTTTCCCTTTCCCTAAACATTTGTCTATGATAAGAATATTATTAACACTATCAAAATTACTCCAAAACACTCAAAAAAATAACATAATAATGTAACAATTTGCTTCTATCTAATTTGTACAATTACAATGAGGTTTACCTGCTTGGTAGAAGTGTCGGGACCTACATCCCTGTCTATGTTATGTGACGGATCCAGGTCGCCTTGTGACAAAGAAAAAATATAAACACGTTAGCGAAATGAAACCAATATACTTAGTGAAAAAACCTAATAATAAGATGGTATATTGGAGTCATTAATTGGAGGTTGGTTTAAATGGTATATAGTACATACCACCCCCATGTGAGTAAATTTATTTGTATCTATATGATTCAAATTGTAATCAATTAGCAGTTCTTCCCCTACACTTATTGATTTTATCGCACATACGAATACACGATTTCCCTCATGTGCCTCAAATATGCAATTGGGTTGTTTATTAGTTGAACCAGGTCGCGTACTATTTATAAAACCTGTAATATTCCCTTTGCTTTTGTCCTTCCATCAATGTATGCAGCCACTCGTTTACTTTGATGATTACCTTTCTGTTGTATATAATTTGCTGACAGTGCATACCTACGCATTCTTTTTTTAATATCGAACAATCTGCAAGCAATTTTTGTAATTCTAACAAGGTTCTACATACTCCATCAATTCCAGAACTTTATGTCGTCCATGGAAAATAGGCCCAAACCATGTAACAACGAAGGTTCTATGTGATATATCCTCTCGTTAACACAAAAAATGGTATTTATTGGAGAAAGTTCCTTGGGTACCCATTGTTTCTCTAGATGTTTGTGTTAGGATTCCCACAGATACTGAGAGGGGGGGGTGAATCAGTATCTAACCGGTGATAAAAATTTCTTAAGTTAAAACATGCAAAACATAAAATAACAATATACCGATATGCAAGAATTAATGCAATAAACACAATCAGAAACATCCACATGAAAAGAACACCATAACACAAGATGTTTGATGAGGAAACCCGGTGTGGGAAAAACCTCGGTGGGATTTGTGACCCACAATATTCACTCATTGGCCAATAAGAGAATATTACTTACAATAGGGGCCTGCACATGCAGGAAGGCCAACTGCCTAGAGCTCACTGCTCAATGGGAAGTCACACTGACTTACAATGAGGATTATACTAATCCAATGACTTGTACTCCTTTACAATAGCATCTCCAATGCTAGATTCAGTACCCGTTCTTGCTCTGTTATTTACATATACCCTTGACCTATAATTCACATATTAGGTCTGCCTAATAATTTTCTTTATGCTCGCTACATTATCTCCCTAAATGTCTACAATGATCTCCTTTATATACAAGAGTCATTTTACAATTTGTCAAGTCGGCTTACAATAATAAACAAAATATTACATAACAAAAATCCTGTCGGCCTTTATGCCGATATACATGTTTTCTTCTGTGCCGGTGTAGAGTGATATTGTTGATGCCAGTGCACTATCTTGCCTGTGTAATGCTTTGCTAGTATGATGTCTTGCCGGTGCCATAGGATTGCAAGGTTGCCATCAATGACAAAACCTTCAATCACATAAAATGTCTCATTGGAGTGTCCATATGCCAACAATCTCCCCCTTTGGCATTGATGGCAACACTCATGAGAAATTTCAAAAAGTATCAAAAAATGTGTAGTCAAAAACTGTTTACCAAAAAAATATGAGGGCTCCCCTTGAGCATATGATCCCTGTCTTTGAAATTTCTCATCCTACTACTCCCCCTTTGGCATCAATGACAAAGGTTGTCAGGATGTTAGTAGAGTTTGTAGTTACATCTATCCATATTCTCAACCCTGTAGTTGGGTAGTTATTATCTGAAAAAGATTGCCCAAAATTAAGTTTATACTATCCATAAACTTTTTACTATCTTTTATTGTTGTTTCAGTCCTCTTCATAGTACCGGTGAGATGCTACAAATGCTCTACCGATGTTTTGCTTCCCTATGCTAATGCCTCTGAGATTTCCTTCTGCAGAGATGCTAAATAGTCCAGTCTTGGACTCAGTTTAGATCTCAAGTGTTTTTCTTTGTTTGTTATTCTTTCTTTTTCTCTTTCTAGTTTGAGCAATTCTTCCTCAAAATTTTCTAGCTTCTCTTCAAAAACTAATAATGAATCCGGTGAGTTGACAAAATTGTCTGCAAGCTTATTTATCTCATCCCGTGTCTTGCTTATTTTCTTGTCAATATCTACAGTCAAAAAGTTTGTTTTACATGTATCTTTATACAGATTTTTATACTCTTTCAACAAACTACATAGTTCCGGTAGAAGTGTGTCAAAGTCTCTGTTACACTTCTTTATTTCTTCATCAAAGAATTTCTGTTTCTCTTTTTCTACCATGTCCTTTACTGATTCTTCCTTTAATTTCCCAATATTTCCAGAAATGTATTTACATAATGTATCCAATTGTCCTAAAGAATCTTTATTATCTACATTACATTTAGGAGCAATTAACTTCAAAAATGGTATTGAATCATCTATTGCTTTATAATCCTGTGAACTGTAGTCAGTTATTTTCTTTATAGAATCTAATAATACCTCAGTCACATTAGTTGACTTGAATGTTGATGATGATCCAAGAGTCTGAGTGCCAGTGGAAATAACCATGCTTGTATTGACCTCTGGCAGGTCAGTTTGTGTTTGCATTTCTTTTAGCACTGGTTTCCCTGCTTCACTATTTACCGGTGGCACTATTTCCTTGTGAGCCTGTTTCGAAGCCTATAGCTTTGTTGATTTCTCTGTATGTGCCTCAGATTCTATCTTTTTCCTTGTATCCTCTGTCGATTTCTCTATTTCTCCTGTTACCGGAGGCTCTTTAGCCATATCTGACTTGTTAGTTGTATCTTTATCAACTGTTATGTTGATCTTTTGGGTATCAACATTTATAGTGTATAGGACTTCAGGATTTGGATTGCTATCCTCTACATCCATACTTTCTGCTGCCGGTTGGTCTTCAGTGGTTGTGATTTTCATAGGTGGGGGTAGGTTGTCTTTAACCTTTATGCTTGGAGGTCCACCAACTTTGCCTTTCCCTTTGTCCCTATCCTTCTGATATACTTTAATAGGCTTAGGGTTCCTATATTCTTCTTGTTTTTCCTTTTCAACTAGGAATATGTCCCAACCATCTTCTGTTTCCTCTGTAACTTCAGTAACTCTTCCTGCCATTAGTGAAATATGCCAGTGTGCAGTAGAGAATACTGTCTGGTTTGCCTGAGCAATCAAATTATCAATTTCTTTGGGAGAGTTTACTGGATACACAGTAAGTAGTTTTTCTATTTTTATTTTCTTATCTAATTCAATCACTGCTTACCTTTTGGCCTCAAGTCTTTTGTATAAATCATCAGGAATTTCATTGACTACTTCCATCAAAAACTATTTGTACATGTCCATATGCAGTATTACACTTTTCTCAACTTGCCCTTTCTCATTAGCAGATAGAGTGTCATAAATTTTCTCTATGTTTTTCAATTTTCCTTCCTTTGTGATTTCATTTAACAATATGTCTAGAGGTGCCAAGTCAGTTTTTGTCTTTTTCTTTTTCTTAGGGGTTAGCTTCTTCTTAGGTGTGACCTTTCTAACCGGAGATCTCACTGCTTGTTGCTTCTGCCTTGTCCTTCTAGGTGAAGGAGTGGTTGCCAGTGAGGGATCTCTTTTCCTAACAACTCTTTTAAAAGTTGTTGGCATGTCACCTTTCGAAGAAGTACCTACCGATGATAGATGAGCTTCAGGTTGTGGAGTTGCCAACTCATCTTCTGTTATGCCGGTTTTCTTTAATACATCTTCCTTAATGGCCTTTGCTTTTCTGGATCCTTTCCTCACAAATGCCTCTACCTTCTTCACTCTTTTCTTATACTGTATTTGGCTTTCTATGGTCTTAGCACTACCAAATACTTCTTCCTTAGGTTCTTTGGGGGCTTCCAGAAGTGATTTAGCATAAGTTTCAACTATGTGATCATATGTCTCATAGCCCATCTCGGTTACCCAAATTGTCCTTGGGATGACTGCTTCCATCCATATTTCATCTTTCTTAATAACAAAGCATATATCATCTTTGTACTTATCTACTATTTCCTGAGATAACCTTATTCTTTTCTTCATTTTTGTCTTCAATGCTTGGAAAAAGTCATGAATATTGTTCTCCTTGTTCTCACCCATGGTATTAAACAGTTATGTCAATTTTTTTCCTACCGGTATGTCATATCCTAGTTCTTTATATCCTATACCGGGAACCTGTTTTGTTATGTGAAGCATTAGGCATACTAACAAATTTTCAAATCTGAAAGTTCCTTTCTTATCCTCCTTTATCTTTCCAAGGTTGTCTATCAGTTCACCTTTTAACCATTCACAAATGTCAATTTTTGCATTGTCTATTACCATATCTTACGCACTCTTAATGCATAAACTTGAAACTGACTTAAGTCTATTAGCATGAGTGGCTTTGTAACCTAATATCATACTTATGAATCTCACATTGATATCTTTTACATCATTAACCCTTAGAGATCTCTTATCGAATGTTGCACCTGTTAGGTCTATTACTAGGTCATTGGAAACTTTCTTTTTTTTGTCTAGTCTTTTACCAGTGGTCGGTAACCCTATGATAGCTTTCACAGCTTCCTTGGTGATCTTATGGATTGCGTCTAGCTAGAAAAATTCTCCATGAACTCTGCTTAACACTATCCTAATCACATCCTTAGGAAATTTAGGAATGCTAAGGAATTTTGTGAATCCTAGGGTTTCAATAACCTTGTGTTCAGCTTTAACATTGTCAATATCATCACATATCTCAGTTTTATACATGGTTTTGATTTCCTCATCTCCTAACTCTTCAATGTTGCAGTGGATGAACATTCTAGGGTCTTCAGCATATACAACACCTTTAGGGATTTGAGAAAATGCACCTAAGGTATCATCCTTCTTTGCTATCTCGGGGACTAACTGAAATACGGGCCTAGGTCTTTTAATTACTTCCACAATAGTAGGGTTTGCTATGTATTCAATTGCAGAGGTGGATGCCATGATTAAATACCTTTTTCTGTCTAGGATGAATGCTTGGAGTGTGCTTGCTTCTTGCTTGAAATGCCTTAGCTCGAAATCTTCACGCTCTCTGAAAGTTTGAAATCACGGTGAAATGAAATGGAGCCAAAACCTTATTTTATAATGTCTTTTCGCCATCTACCACATTAATTGCATGTTGCTTAAGTATTCACTTAACATTGTCTGCCGGTAATAAGTAATTTTCAACTTCTTATCTCTAACCGAGGGAATAATAACACATGTGTCATTAGATTGCCAAACCCTCAAGAAAATTTTCTTCAATTGGATGAAGAACTTCCTGCCGATGGAGCACTGCTTTGTCCTGCCAATGAAGCATCACTCTATCCTGCCGGTGAAGCATTTGTTGGTTCTACCGATGGAGGAGTATTCCCAATATTTAGATCAGCTTTTCTAATCCATTGCTTTGAGAATTCTTGCTTAACTTCTTCAACCTTTTCTTTACCTTTCAAACTAGCACTTTTGTTGTCTACAGGTGTACTTTTACTTCTACAAAATTTAGCAATATGCCCAATCTTGTTAAATGCATAACAAGTTACATTATTTTTCTGAATAGCTTTCCCATAACCTATACCGGTTTGTATTCTGCATTGATTTGATAAATGTCCAAATCTTCCACAAACATAACATCTCACATTCATTCTGCAGTTTTCAAAGTTGTGACCAACTTTGTTGCATTTTGAGCATTGACTGGTGGGTGTATTGATATTCTGATAATTCTTAGATCTACACTGATTTTCTCTATGACCATACTTATTACAGTTAAAGCAGCTTCCATTGAATTTGTAAGCATTAGGTGGTCTTACCGGTTTGCTGTGATCCTGAGTATTTGCAGTACAGGAGCTTTCACCAACTTCAAAGCCAATTCCAGAAGTGTCACTTTTAGGTTTTTGATTCTTCAGTAAGGTGCCAAGTTCCTCTGAGCTTTTCTTGAATTTTTCTTTATGTTGATTTGCAATTTCCAATTCTCTTTCCAAGATTTCTTTTTGTCTCATCAGTTCATTTGAGTCATTTTGAGTATGCATTAGATCTGTCTTCAACATGTCATTTTCATAGCTAAGTCTTGTGTTCTCATTTACTACATCACTTAGTTTTCTAGTCAATTCTTCTTCATTATTCTTTCTATCCTCAATCTCTTTGCAAAATCTCATAGTCATATCCTACATTTCATTTTTTGTTATCATGATCTCTTGTTTTAGCTTGCTTATCATATCATTAAGTGATTCCTTTTCATCATTCGCATTTTGCAATTTTTCACAAAGTTCTCTTCTCTTATTTCTTGCAACAGTAAGATTTTCTTGAAGTACTTGAATGATATCCTGATCTTCTCTTAAATCATCTTCTAATTTGATGTTTTTCAACTTCTCTGCATCATAGTCAGTAAGAGCTCCTTCAAGTTGCTTCATCAGATTTTCCATCTTTACCGGTGTCAAGATCTTCCTCAAGCTATTAGGCTTCTGAAAATAGAGGCCCAAGCTTTGATACCAATTGTTAGGATTCCCACAGATACTGAGAGGGGGGTGTGAATTAGTATCTAACCGATGATAAGAATTTCTTAAGTTAAAACATGTAGAACATAAAATAACAATATACCGATATGCAAGAATTAATGCAATAAACAGAATCAGAAACATCCACATGAAAAGAACACCATAACACAAGATGTTTGATGAGGAAACCTGGTGTGGGAAAAACCTCAGTGGGATTTGTGACCCACAATATTCACTCACTGGCCAATAAGAGAATATTACTTACAATAGGGGCCTGCACATGCAGGAAGGCCAACTGCCTAGAGCTCACTGCTCAATGGGAAGTCTGACTCACAATAAGGATTATACTAATCCAATGACTTGTACTGCTTTACAATAGCATCTCCAATGCTAGATTCAGTACCGGTTCTTGCTATGTTCTTTACATATACCCTTGACCTATAATTCGCATATTAGGTCTACCTAATAATTTTCTTTATGCTCACTACATTATCTCCCTAAATGTCTACAATGATCTCCTTTATATACAAGAGTCATTTTACAATTTGTCAAGTCCGCTTACAATAATAAACAAAATATTACATAACAAAAATCATTTCGGCCTTTATGCCAGTATACATGTTTTCTTCTGTGTCAGTGTCGGTGCCGGTGTAGAGTGATCTTGTTGATGCCGGTGCACTGTCTTGCCTGTGTAATGCTTTGCCGGTATGATGTCTTGCCGGTGCCATAGGATTGCAAGGTTGCCATCAATGACAAAACCTTCAATCACATACAATGTCTCATTGGAGTGTCCATATGCCAACAGTTTGTACCTCAAGGGCACCCGAATGTCACCTTTGGTCTCGTCATCATAAGAACATGACCCCCCTTGAGCAAGGAAAAATTCCATGCATTTATTGAATTTTCTTGTAATCTTTTGACCTCTAGTTGATCTCCCTATTTTAGACCTACTACATGTCTCACTTTCATCGACTATTCGTATATTTCCCTCACTCGAGGAAGACAGATCTAACAAATACCTATTTGGTGGTACCTGCACTCTATCAAATGAGAGAGTTAGTTGGTAATGAGAGAGATATTTTTCAAATGAGGGCAATGTTGATGAAGAAGTTGGCCCTGAAGTTGACGTTGAGATTAAAAATTGAATATTTCCAACTAGGGCCTCAAGTGTTGATAATTGTATTATATTTTCTGCTAATGTCGAGGTTTGAAGAACTGAGGAAGTTTTCTTTTCTAGTAATTTTTTTAAAATAAACTATTTCTATAGGGTGTATTGACTTATACCTATTGATCCATGAGACTGTGCAAGATCCTCGTCAAAGGGGTTCAGGTTCCTGCATATGTAATTCAATTATCTTATGTTAACTAAAAATTACATGTTACATATTGTACACATAAATCTATCCACTTAATTAAATGAATATTTAGTATTTATTTAATTATTTAACCATCGATCAACAGTTAATTAAATTGATATTGAATTAATTCATCTTAAACCTCTTCTTCTATTAATTAAATAAATTATTCAATTTATTTAAATTAATTGATTAAACCACTCTAACAATTAATTAAATGAATGAAGCATATTTGTTTAAGTTAACCTCTCTCCACATTTAAATAAATATTTATTTATATAAATCTCTAAAACCCTCCCACTTGCATTCTCCTACAAATGCAAGTTGCACAATTTTAGTTGAAATAAATAGATTTTATTTCTAATTAAAATCCTATTTTCTCTCACCCTCCAAACCCACTTGACTCCTAAACCCCTTCTAGATTCTTCTAATCCATTCCAATTTAGTCTAATTCATCTCCTAATTATTGTCACATTCCTAAGAAAAGAGAAGTCACTTCTCAAATCCTCCAAAGTCTTTGAAATGCAGTAAAGGATTTTTATTCTTCAACAAGTTAACGCCCAAAGTCTTCTAAACCATTTATGGCTCTTACATAACCATTAATGGTTAAACTCAACTCACCCACATGGTTAGAGGATTTTCCTCTAACTCAACCCTCATTAACTTATGGGTCTCTTCAAGCATTCATTTCTTTGACCATGGTTATTCCCATTAATTCTTGCACAAGAGTTTATCCATTGGATAAAGGCATTATTCATTGGATAAAATCTTTATCCACTACCTCAAGCCTAACCAAACCCTCCTAGGGTAACCTTCATGTCATCTCAAGCATTTAATGCTTCTTCCCTCTCCTCTCAAGATATCTCATGTTGACACTTTTCATCATGGGATTGGGTTGAAAGCCATCACATGGATCACAAAACCATCAATCCTAGCCCTTCATAAGCTCACTCAATCTTGACCATCCATTGCCCTATTTCCCCTATAAATAGAGCTCTCATTCTTCATTTTAAGGATCATAAGTCTTTTATGCATCAAACTTATAGTCATTTCAAAGAGAACTAAGAAGAATTTGCATTGTTATTATACTAAGATTTACATAGACTAATTAGGAGCTTTCTCATAGTAAATCATCCACACTTGCATAAACATTTTTTTTCATTTTTACAACCATCTTGAATCTTCATATGACATCCATGGATACTTCTAAAAGGTGAGATCTACACTCATGTGGGACTTGGAGAGGAGAGGGACAAGGGAGGAACATCTATGAGAATTTTGGGGAGCATCTTGGGGGGTTTTCTTTCCCTTTTTCGTTTATGTATGTTCTTTGTTGTGTGGTTTATATCTCTCTTGATATGCATCTTAAGATTTTTAAGTTCATTTGTTTTTCTATTTGGTTGTGACTAATCTAATAACATTTGAACTTGTGTTTTGTGCCTTGTGCCACCCTTTTGACATGCATAATTTGGTGAGCCTGACGTGAATCGAACACACAACGTTCTGATTCTGATTCTAACTTTGTTTTTTGTGATTTTCTTGAATTTTCATGCATAGGTTGCACTTTAGCGCCTTTGTTCCGCGTTTTGGTGCCTTTTCTAGAGAGTTTTAGTGCTTTTGCACATCAATCAACACTTTTGTAATGATATAGCCCTTTTGATCTCTCTGTCTGTTAGTTTTTAATTCTGTCAAACATTTTAATATAGTGCTTTTGTTAATGGTATAGTGTTGTTGTTTATAGTGTTGTGCTTTTGTTAGTACTTTGGCACTGTTGTTCGAAGTAGCACTTTTATTCTCACAGAGGAGCGCATTTTTTCTAGAGAGTTCAAAATTATAACCGAAAAGTTGAATTTAGGCTTCTGGAAGCCCACATAAGATTTTGGATTTTAGTAACTTGTTTATTTGCAGGTTTTTAATGATTTCTTGCAGGTTGGAGGAGTTTAATTTAGGATTTTGATTTTGTTTTATCTTCTTTTCAAAAATTGGTTAAAAAGAATTCACATTTCCTCTTTTTCGGTAAAAAGAACCTCACATTTTAGTTTTTGGTGCTTTAAAAACAAATCAAAACTTGTCTTTTGGGCTTAAAAAGAACATCATTTGCAAAAGCTAAAAATTTACAACAAACTTAACATTTATTTTTGCAAATTCACACATCAAATTTGGGCTATAAAAAGAACAATCAACTTGTCCATTTACTTACAAAAGCGATTTACTTTTAGGAAAATGTTCTTTCATTTTGTTGACTAGGATTTCACGTTCCTAGTTAGAAAACAAATTGATTTTTGGGATAAAAAGAACACAATGTCTATTGGAGCAACATCTCCAAGTAGAAAATAGATCACATTGCAATAAAAGGTTAAAAACAAGCGTCTTTTGTGTTTGGCACGCTTCTGCAAATCTGTAGAGTGGTCCCAGTTCTAACACACACTATCCTCTCCCTTGGCTCTCGTGGTCTTAGGTGCAAGAGAAAAGTGTTAGTAATGCTCTAAATTTTCTATTTTTAAGAGAGGCCTGCCAAGAGACACGTCACTCTTGGGACAACCTTGTACAGTAAATCCTTCGAGCCGCTATTGAAATCAGGTGAGAGTGAGAGTTGTAGCCTTGGGTGTAGTTGTTCCTAAAATGTAACTTGCCGAAGGACGTATGGGCCCCACCACGAGTTACAAGGCTCTTAAGTGAGTCACTGTAGAATGCACTTATGTCCAAAGACATCCAACATTACTAGACACCTCTTATTTTACAAGCCCACACATTTTATTGACTGATGATATTTGTGAAAAGTTCAGTGCAAGATCATAGGGTTTTTTGCTCCCAAGATACTCACCATACATATTTCCTTGAGTAGAAATAGGGATTTTTGAAAGGCTACTTGTAGCTTGATGAAAGTGGTGACTCCCGCATCATAGGGATCATCTATCTATTATACTCGCACAAGACTTAGTGTATCACATCCTTACCTGCCACGATGAGATACATAAGGTATGTAGTACCAAAGTCGAAGAAATATCAAGATGTGGGCTCAAAATATCGCAACTGGCCAGGACCTTAGGGATAAAAAAGTGTTTGAGTTGTCTTCGTCTTGTTTCAAACCAGTAAAAATTTGGGCCAACTTTAGGCTTTGGGAACATACATACATTTATAAGGGTCAAAAGTTCATGATTGGGTTGATTTAGACCCACACCTATTGTGCCTTTTATTGAAAAGGGGCAAGATTATATGCTTGTGTGCTTGTCGTGTTTTCTTGTCAAAGGATTCAAAACAAATTGAAACAAAGTATCCATACAAAAAATATACATCAACATTGATAACAAATCTACATCAACAAGCGAAACAATGTATCAGTTTGTATGACCATCACTCATATCTTGAGAAAAATAAATCTTCATCAAAAGACGAAATTGAAGAAAAGACAACTTGGTTCAAGGGCCCTTATCAAAAGAAGGAATTTTTTCTATATCAATAGACAACTCTTTCTCTCACATAGAGTATTCTTGCATCATATGCGCCTGTACCTTTAGAGTAAATCCAACTAATTTGACAAAGAGACTTTGAGAAATAGAGCTTTCACTCTGTATAGAGATTTTGATTATCACAAGAACGAAGGGGCAAGATCAATCCTACTTTCTTTCCTAAACATTGTATCACATACAACGAAGTTTGAGAGGAACCACCAACCCCTGTAAGAGAGGAAGAAGTAGAAACCCCGTTCATAATAGAAGAATTTAATTGAGACACATATTCTACCCACTTTCACATCCAAACATGAAAAATTCACTCAACTCTCAACACAAAGAGGTCTTGTCCTTAGTTCTTTTAGATATTGATTAAACAAACCAACAAATCATTTTTAGGGTGTCTCTACATCTAGGATCAATCATCCTAAGAGGCATTTCTACACATCTAGATAGGTTAAAACTAGTTTATGAGTGCATCCTCTCATTACTAGGTAGCTTGTATTATAACACATCTTTAACCTTGCTATACCTCATCACATCAAATTGTTGAAAAACACAAAAGCAATTCACAAAGAACTTTGTTGATATCCAACCTTTAGTATTAGAGATCTATCTTGGAACTTGCAGTAGTTAAATCTTCTCTTAGTATTATCATTTGTATCTCAATCTCTTGCTCATTACTCTGGGATTATACCAAATGAGATCTCAACATATCATTTTCATGAACCAACCTACCACATTCTTCAAATTTGTTCTTCATGGATACAATAATATTTTCTTCCTTTTTCTTTATGTCCCCAATCTCCTTAGACATCCTCATAGTTATAACTTGCATTTCATTCTTCATAACCATGTTATCCTGACTCATTTTTTGACATTGTTCCTTAAGTGCATCTTTCTCTTCATAATCCTGTTTTTGCAAAAGTTCCTTCCTTCTAGCTTGAACAGATGATAGCCTCTCTTGTAGGACAAGAATGAATTCCTTAGTAGAATTCAATTCATCTTGTAGCTTTAAGTTCTTCAACCTTTCAACATCATAATCTTCAGGTGTCATCTCAAGTTGCTTCTCCAAAGCCATATTCATGGATTATGGTTTTAGGATCTTCCTCAAGCAGTTAAACTTCCTCTGAGGCACAAGGATTTGATACCAATTGTTGAAAACCAATAACACTGAGAGGGGGGGTGAATCAGTGTTATACTGGAATAGTAAATTTTATCCTTATTAAAACATGCATATACCAACCAATATACTAGTATAAACAGAATTGAAAGAAGTAAAGCAACTAATAAGCCACACACATAAATGAGAATCATAACACACAAATTTATACATGGAAAACCTCAAAGAGAAAAAACCACGGTGGGATTTGTGACCCACAATATCAATCCACTCGCCATATGAAGAGATATTACAAAATATGAGGGGTCTGCACTTGCAAGAAGGCTTACAGCCTAAAGCACACTGCTCAATCACAATAGGAGCCTCACCGACTACAATCCGAATAAGTGTGAATTGCTGAGATAGCATCTTCTATGCCAGAATACAGTTTTGGTTTAAGCTTTATCTGTTCTAGCCTGAAACCCTAAACCCCTTTACTGGAATAACCCTTACAATAATTTCCCCACATACATGATCTCTGATATATTTCACATCATATTACATTCACACATCACCATGTCCATTGTCTATCTATATCAAAATGATCTATCAAACTATCCTATATACCCTATACAAATTTTTCATGCCTTATGTCGGCTTACAAAGATATATACAATATCAAATTACATGTCGGCTAGATAACATAAATGCATAAACATTAAAACCAATTGTCGATACCGGATCCAAGATATGTCATCTTGCATTTCCAGTGACCAAAGAAATCCTTCTGTCTTGCCAGTGCCAGTGCCGGTGTAGAATCTGTGAAGTGTCTGTTGATACACCATACAATCAAAACATGAAGCTAGAATACAAAATCTTGTTGCCATCAATGAAAACATAGTGAAACCAACCAATAGAGTGTCAATTGCCAACATATACATGTCTTAAAAGTAGATATGAAATTCTAATTTTGATATTTAAATATATATTGTGGAGAATAATACATTATTAGAATTTACATTACAATCTTTTTATGAAAATTCATTTTAATAACATCTCCAAGATTCACATGCATTGTATACATCCTTCAATCATCAAACATAAGGTTGTTGATGCTATAGGTCTGATACCTTCATGACAATTCATCTTATGTGTGGCCTCCTCATACTGCATTCCATTGTTCATGCCCATATATCCTCTATCATTTATTGAAAGCATAGTGGTACCTTCACTTATCACACTGTTATCCATTGCTTATCTCACTTTTATCTCTGTCTTTGATCTTTTCACTATCTTTTCATTGCAGCAGACTATTCTTTTCATTGTGGATGTTTTCTTTTAGGGAATAGGAGCAGGTAGGCATGGATATAGTTTCGGGGATGGCAAATGTTTTCATAGGTTTTAAAAAGTAATTATAATATGATGAATTGTAATTCCATTTTAATTTTTTGATTTGGTTTTCAACTCCAAAATTTTTACCTTTTGTATTTTTATGCACCAATTAGAGAAGGTTGTCCAATATTGAAAAAAGTGGGAACTTCCTCCACATCCCCAAGTCTCTAGGTTCAAGACATGACTTGGACCCTTGGGGATGTATCCCTATGGGATGATGGATGGCACACTATAAAGCAAGTAGGCAGAAATCTTCTACTTAGGAAATCTGGATATTACTATATTTTTCTTTTGAATATAAACACATTTGGATTGCAACATCGTTTGCATAAAGTGTAATTATTTTGGATCCATATGAAATGCATATCCCAGATTTATAATTAAAACATCAATTACTCGTCTTCTTCATTCACTATGGAGGTCATCTTGGGATGTTTGACAAGATGCAACAGTTGTAGCCTCCTATTGGAAAAAGGAAAATATTTAAGGTGGATGATTCCATGTTGCAAGTAGATGGAGTAGGAAAGATGTTCTAAGAATTAGATAATTAGTAGTTTTTTAGCAGCTCTTATTAATGAAAACAAGCATTGTGTGTTGCATTATCAATTACCTATACTCTTGGATTTCTTGTAGTGCCAGTTTCAACTGGTCACTGCATTTGGATGAAATGATCTGACTATGATTACTAGGTGAACTCTCGTAGTAAGAATTTGTTGAATGTAAAAAGAGGATAAGTTTATGAAACTATTATATGACAAATAAAGCAAGAGTAAACCATAATTTTTTCCTAAGAAAATAGGAAGATAATTAAGAAAAATCACAATTGATTCCAAGAAGCTCATCATTGATTAATTTCAATTCTCATATGTCCCCTAAGAACTTAAGAGAAAATTCCTTTTGGATAGCATCTATGAATGATCCAATTACTTTTCAGCAAGGTTTTTATGGTCTGTTGATTTAAGTCAAGTCATTTTAATTT
This sequence comes from Cryptomeria japonica, assembly GCF_030272615.1. Classification (NCBI taxonomy): domain Eukaryota; kingdom Viridiplantae; phylum Streptophyta; class Pinopsida; order Cupressales; family Cupressaceae; genus Cryptomeria; species Cryptomeria japonica. The sequence continues at coordinate 54,210,382 of NC_081405.1, forward strand.
TATGAAAGTAATCCATAATTCATGTATAATCCATCTGAAAGTAATTGGCAACATGGTACTATAAATCTTAAAACACATAAATAGATCCCCAACATAGTGTATAGGTAAAGATCATAGTGCATTGTGCAACATAAGCAATAAGAACTAGTATACTTATATTTTAAAAAAATTATGTATAAAATACTGATAGATATCAGTACCAAGACAATTCAAAAAAATCAATCTAATTTATGATTTTTAAATATAAATCAAATCCAATTTTTGGTGTAAAGTTTCAGACAACCTTTTTAGTAAATTATTTTTTTGGGCATTTCCTGGAATCTTTGAAGGATGTCTATGCCTTGTTCCAAAGCTTCCATTTTGGCACAAGCATGGAGGGTGCTAGAAAAGATTATGGAATTTGGATTTATACCTACCAATTTACTTTGACTCCAAGAGATGGCCTCTTTGATCCATTATGTTAAATAGTTTACTTGTCTTGTCTATGTTTCCATGTCTAATTAGGCATTAACACATGCCTTGTCTATGCTTCCACATTTTGCATACATGGACAGCTACATATGCATTGTATGTGTTTCAGATTTTGTATATATGTCTACTTGGGCAGTTACATATGCCTTGTTTATGCTTTCACATTTTGTATGCATGAGCAGTCACACATGCCTTGTTTATGCTTTCGCATATTGTGTGCATGAGTAGTTACACAAGCATTATATATCCTTCATAGTTTGGAAGCATATATGTAACATAAATCCCCCTTTGGATGTCCATACCTTTTTCCAAAGTTCCAATTTTGGCACTAGTAGGAAGGATACAAATATAGTTTGTGAAATGTGGTTTTACATATGCCAATTGCATTTCCTTGAAATTTTGAAATTTTTAATAAATACTTTTTTTTGGATATCCTGTAACCATGAAATTCAATCAAATGAGATTTCTTTGAGGCATTTTGTCAAACTATTTGTGTGCATTCTCTAAATCCCCTTTCCACTATGCTCTAATGGATGTCAATACCCTGTGTTTCAAAACTAACAAATGTTGTGAAATGTGGCTTTACACTTGCCAATTGCATTTGCTTGAAAGTTTCAACAACCTTTTAAATAAATCCATTTTCTGCAATCATGGAATCTCATGAGATGACATCTCTTTGAGGCATGCTGTAAAATATTTTGTATACCTTATCTATTCTTCCCCATTTTACATAATGTCTACCTAAGAATTTCTATCTGTAATATATGACAAAAAAGATTCATTTCATTATTCTTTGATGGATGTCCATGACCTGTTCCAAAGCTCCCATTTTGGGATGGCGGAAGGATAATGGAAAAGGTTAAAGAATTTTGGTTTACATTAGAATTGCACTTGCTTGAAATTTTCCAAAGTATTTTCACTGAACCAATTTTGTGCATATACTGCAATAATTGCAGTCCATGAGACCACATTTCTTGAAGGCTTGTTTTCTAAACAGTCCAAATGGGTAGCCATCCAAGTGCACTGTCTTCATCCATGTTTTGTATACATGTTTACCAAGGTTGTTGAAACTTGAAACTACAACATCTAACGAAATTTATTCCCATTATACTATTATACTATAATGAATTTATTTTGTATTTACAATTATATGACCAACAATTATTGCTAGGATTTTTGGGCATAAACTCAATTGCAGATGCACAAACCCCTTCCATCGCACCTGCGTCGCCTGCATTGGCCCAAAAAATTCTAGATAGCTAACGACATGAGGGATTTACATTGTTTGTTTGGGTGTTTACCCAGAATGCTAGAGAGTTGGCTTATCTGGCTTGGAGAGAAATATTCCTTTGGACGAGCAGTGTAGATTCCTGCATTCCTTCCACACAGTGGAAAGGGGAATGGGAACCACAATGGCAATGATGTCGGCAATTACGAAAATGAAATATTTGAAACCATTACGAAATATTTGAAATGGTGGAATGGTAAACAAAAATGGAAAAAACCAGGGAACAAAAGTAATGGGACCCATCGGCAAGACACACTAAGTAGTCAAAGCTTAGTGTGTGGGGTTTAAGGGCGGCTGTAGCTATTTTGGCTCCAAAATAATCAAAATGTACACCATGATATTGACAACTAAAAAAATCATAGCCTTAAATCATGAAATCAACAATCAATAACGTGCATATAACCTTCGTGTTATTGACAAAATGTGTTTTTTTGGAGCTAGAATAGTTGTGTCCGGGTTTAAGGGTGGCCCTTAAAGCGCTCTTAAGGCAAATATTAACATCATTGTTTAAGGATTAGTTTAGTGCAAGTAGATTTCTCTTCTTTTTTTAAGGCCAAAGAATCATAGGGGAAAAAGGGACACGTTTTCAACTCACCTAATTTGAGAAAAAAACAAAGAAACACTTGTTTTTAAATGGGCAAATCCAATATGAACTATATATGACTTAAGTGATTCTTTGGACATGTTTATGGATTAGTTTTCCTACTGTAGACACCTAAAATTGTCATGTCTAATTAAATAAATATTTTATTTATTTAATTATCTAAGCTTAATTCTTCTATTAATTAAATAAATCTTTATTTATTTAATTAATTCATTTATCCTCTTCTAGTCTTATTTCTCATTTAAATAAATACATTTATTTATTTAAATTATCATTTTCCTAAATTAAATAAATATCTTATTTATTTAATTGATCCCACTTCTTCTATTAATTAAATAAATCTTTATTTATTTAATTAATTCATTAGCCTTTTCTACCCATGACACATGTCATTCATCTCTTAATTCATACACTACCTACCCCTTTCATTATTTTATTATTTCTTTTACCTACCCTCTAATCATAGCCGACCTCCTTTTACACCTCTCAATCTTATCCCTCCATTTCATATAGTGTCTTCTATATAAGGAGATGCTTCCTTCATTATCAAACCCTAATCATTCTAAGCATTCTAATCATTCATCCTAATCATTCATCCTAATAATTCATGCTAATCATCTTTTATGCAATTGACTACACTACGATCCTTCTTGCAACCACATTCCGTTCTTTGTTGAGCTCTTGTACATATAAAATCTGAGAGCAAATATATCAAGCAAGATCAATGGAGATAGGAAGAATGGAGATCAAAACCTTATTGGACATGTGATGGTATAATCTTTGTGATTTCATGTGATTTGCATTGTCTTAGGTAATCTTCATATGTTATGGTGGATCTTTGTTGATTGTTAGGCTAGGGTTTAGTGGTTGAATTCATTTAGCCTTTCAATATTGTTATTATTGTTATCCATTTTCACCATATACATTTTGGCACACCCGGTGGGACATGGATTTTTCTTAGATCTATGTTTTTTGCAGATTTTTCTGACCCTATATTGTTATTTTGTAAAACAATTTGGAGAATAACCTTGTGCAGCTAGGGTTTTGGACACAAAATCAAGATCTTGGAGAGATTCGATCATATCTCACAAACGGCTAAGAAATTTTGTACCAAATTGTTTTTGCGGGTTGAAGAAAGTATCAGGAGCTCTCAATCCAAAATTCAGAATTTTTGAAATACATTTTCATTTTATATTAATTTTTTATGATTTTTCATAAAAAATTAATTTTGAGAGCAAATGAGAGAATTTTTTGGATTTTATTATATTTTTGGAAATCTCTCATAATTATACATAGGATCTGTTCTTTGTGATTTTAATTTTGATGCAAAATATTTCCCTAAAAATTAGATCTTTAAAAATTAGGGTTTTTACTTATTTTGATCAGATCTCACAAACCGATTCGAATTTTGACATAAAATTTTTTGTGCAAGTTAGGAAAAATATCAGAAAGATTCAATAAAAATTTCAAAGTTTTTGGATCTATTTTGCATTTTGTATGAATTTTTTATGATGTTTGATAAAAAATTAATTTTGAGAGAAAATTAGCAAATTTTTTGGATTTTCTTACATTTTTGGAAATCCCTCAAAATTATACATAGGATCTATTTTTTTATGATTTTAAATTTGATGCAAAATCATTCCTCAAAAATCAGATCTTTAAAAATTAGGGTTTTTCATTATTTTACTCATATCTCACAAACTGCTTGGATTTGTTGCAGAAACGTTTTTGTGCAAGTTTGGAAGACTATCAAGACTCTCCAGTAAAAATTTCAGATTTTTTGGATCGATTTTACATTTTATATGAATTTTTTATGATTTTTAATAAAAAATTAATTTTTGGAGTAAATTAGCAAATTTTTTGGATTTTCTTACATTTCTGGAAATCTCTTGAAATTTTACAGGTGGTTTTTTTTATGATGAATCAGATCTTTGAATTGGTCAACAAAACACATTATTGAAGGCCCCTATTTCACAAAGTCTTTTGGATCTAAAATTTACCTAACTTGTGTGCTTGCAGGAAGGGGTGATTATTTCAAACAATCCAAACTACTAATAAATCTTTGTTGTAGATCCTTGGCAAGGGTTTTTGGATTTTTATTGTGTGCCTTGTTTTCATAGACTAGCAAACACTTCAATTGGTGCACTAAAATTGAATCATTGTCTTTTGTGTCTTGAGCAATAGGCTCTTTTTGTTTAATCTTTAGAGGGCCTGTCTTCCCGTGTGGTCATTAAGACTACTAGTGAGAAGAGAACGACCCAAGTGGTAGCGAGGAAAACCCACCTCTTCTGAACCACTATAAACAACTGTATTCATGGTGAAAACTATGGATAATGTGTGCTGATTAGTTCATACCGACACTATGTCTCCCCATAAACCCGTTTGATCAAATTTATTTGATCATTTGTAAGGCGTAACCCCTACCGGCTGGGAGCCTTCTGTATTTACAGAGCTGAAAGTGCCGCATGTATGGCCACACGAGCGGATGCCCTTACTAGCACCATTTTGTTTTAGAGGCCCAAATCCTTCTAGTTGTTGGGGCAGGAGGTCGGACCTCTGGTAGCGGCCCACACACATACGGTTCTTAGTAGAGATACAAAGTTCGCCATGGGGAGTTTTCATGGGGACTGATGCTTGGCTGACCCAAGAAGTGAGTGCCGAGGGTGGAGCTAGTGAGGTCAAGCATCTAAGTATCCGCTCTGAATAGCGTAGCCTCGGGGGTAAAACCTCATGTGGGATCAACAACTATTGTCTTGGTCAGCCATAAGAATTGTGCTTGACTTATTTTAAACATTCAAAACATTCAAAACCAAACAGCCAAACATTGTGTCTTTTGTGTTTTCAAGTGTATGCAAAACATTTTTACATCAAACAACACACTTTTCTTGGAGAGTCTAAACACTTGCAAACATCGAGTCCTCATCAACATTGTGTCCTCTTGTCACAAAAAACAGTCAAACATTCAGATTTGGTCACAACTTCACAAATTGGAAAAATTTTACAGTCAAGCAAACAAGAACAATCAGTTTCGAAATTCTTGAGCTTCCTAGGTTGTTTCTCTAGGTTTTCATGTAGCATTCAACTTATCTTTGGGTCTCACAAAATCCATCATTGCTTTACACCTTACATTACATTCACATTTGTCTAAACTTGAGTCAAAAGGTCACTTGCTTGTCCTCATCATACTTTGTCAACACACTACATACAACAACACTTTGCTAAGTGGTCCCTCATCAAGGTTTCTTACCTTTGGGTCTCATTTGGTTTTACTTAGAGTTAAGGTCAACTTACCTCATCAAGAGAAACTATCCTCTCTTTGGAAGTCACACCTACTCTACTACATACATACTTGGTCTTATACTTTGGACATTACAAGTACACTTCAGACTCATTTACATTTCATCCAACTCTTGGTCTTCCATACTCTTTCCATTTTTCATCTAGTCTCACACATCTTGGTCAATACCTAGTTCATGGTTGAAACCCGTCTTCAAAAATCTAGGAGAGAAACTAAAGAGGCTCAAGAGTCCGCAAACATGAGTTCTTATGAGTATGACAATGATATCTTTTTCAATTCTGATCATACTACATTACCTGACATGGATGTCTATAGAAACATTCCAAATGTTGAGAACACGGACACTATAAACAACAATGGTACACACAATGACAATGTGGACAACTTTTCAATACATTCAACAGATGTGGAATAATCCATTATGAATCCCCATTTCAATCGATTGGTTGAGGAAATAATGAGGAGAGATAGACAATACTTCTTACACATGATGGCAGAAAGTGGAGCCAAGATACCTCATGATTTTGACATGTCTCAAATAATGGAACATAGACCTTTGCAACAACCTCACTCCAATATGGATCAAAGGAGACCTAATAGTGGAGGAAATAGAGGACCACACATGGTACCTGAATCACCATCAGCTTTGCTTCAAAAACCAGAGGTTCCACATACACATGGTCAAACATATGATACTCACCTTCGCAAACCATTATGGAAGTCTTATAGAGAAAAATATGCTCAATCACATATCAATGCTAAGGATCAACCACCAAAACAATTGGATGTTCAAAGGCATGCTCAAAATTTGGACACAAGGAAACCTCATGTCAAATTTGGGGGCAATACAATAGAACATGACATGCCTGTAGAGTATGGTATACATGCACAAAATAGATGTGGTGTTCCTCAACATGAATCTATATCAAGTGGTCCATATATGCAACATCATTATAGACCTCCTCCATATGAACATGTGTATGATCAATATCATCCATATATGCAACATGCACCTCCTCCAATGGGTACCTCAAACATAGGATATGGTCCAAGAAGTTGATCTCCACCCAAGAGCAATTTGGAGCAACAAATCAGGGACTTACAAAAGAAAATGGAGGACATAAATACACTGAAGCCAACATACACAATGAGAGACATATGTCCTTATCCATTTGACAAGAGCATTCCAATGCCTCCTTTTCCTACACACTTTGTGACGCCTAAATTTGATAAGTATAGAGGAAAAGGGGATCCTAAGGGACACATAAGACAATTTTTCACAGCTTGCATTGAGGTAGCAGCAGAAGAGACATATTTGATGAGATTATTCCCACAAAGCTTAGGTGATCAAGCTATGGAATGGTTCTCCCAACTTCCACCTGGTATTAAGTCATGGGGTGACCTAGCAGAAGCATTTATTCAACATTTCTCCTACAATATAGAGATAGACATATCAGTCACTACTTTGTGCAACACCAAGCAAAAAGAGGGAGAATCTTTTGCATCATTTTTACAAAGATGGAGAAATCTAGCCAGCAGATGCTCTTGTGAGATTCCACAAAAACAAATGGTAGAGATGTTCACCCAAAATGTTAACAAAGAGATTGGTTATGACTTAAGGAAAGCTTGTTTGTCTACCTTCAAGGACGTTATCGAAAAAGGCTTAGCAACAAAAAAGGTCCTAATTGAACAAAGAGTTATTAAGATATTTAAGGAAAACAAAGATGACTTTAAAGGAAAAGACAAGCCAAGATTTTGGAATAAAAACAAGAACACAGTCAATGATGGTGTTGTTGATGCCAACACAGTGCGACCCAAATTCATTTTTTCTGGATCAAGTTCTGCAAACAATCAAGTAAATACTCAAACAACTTCCAGATCACGAAGGAAGTACACTCCATTGGGAGAACCACTTGAGTCAGTTTTCAAGAAGCTTGTGGCAAACAAGGTAATCACAGTTCCAGATTTTCCTCCATATGAACCAAAGGTTAAGCCGAATTGGTGGAATGATGATGAGTATTGTGAATTTCATAAGAGCAAGGGTCATAAGATAGGAAATTGTCATTGACTGAAGAACATCATACAGGATCTCATTGATAGAGGTGACATTGAGATTGAGGGACATTCGTCTAATCAAGAACATGAGATGTTTAAGGAACCATTCCCAAAACATGACAAGGGAAAAGCTAAAGCCACAGATAACCATGCCAACTATACTAGAGCACCTTACAACTATGATTCAACTATCAATAATATCTCGATGGACAATTATGTCTCTACCATTATCATCAAGGACAAAACAACTGAGAATTCTACCCAGAGACCCAAGATTGTCCTAAAAGGTATTGGATCTTCTTCCGAACCTACCTCTGAGTGTCATGTTACAACTCGCCGAAGTAAATTCACTTTGCAAGGTGCTCCAACTAAAAACACCGCTTCTTCATCAACCAAATCTGAGTATGACCTTGTAGAACAGTTAGGGAAGACACTCGCGCTCATTTCAATCCTTGAGCTATTACGCATATCTCCCGCACATAAAGCCATTCTTGAGAAAATATTGAGAGATACTGCTGTTCCTACTGATCTGAACGTGGACCAGTTTCAAGCCATGGTGGGATACCTTTCCATTCCACACTCCCTTACTTTCACAGAAGCCGATGATGCCTCCATAAGTCAGCCACATAATGCACCACTACACGTTGAGGCCTTCATACACAAACATCGAATAAAATGAGTCCTGATAGATGGAGGAGCTGGTCTAAACATTTGTACATTGAGCACTATTAAACAATTGGGATATTCTGATAAAGCTGTGAATTATACAAATCAAATCACCATTAAGGCATATGATGACGAAGAGCGTTCATCCAAGGGCACAATCACCTTACCTCTCAGAGTTGGGCCAGTTACAAAGGATGTGGTTTGTCAAGTACTTGATCTGGATCTCACATACAACATATTGCTAGGACGTCCTTGGATTCATGAAATGAGGGCGGTCCCATCTACATATCATCGATGTATCAAGTTTCCACACAATGAAGTTGAAGTGACTGTCAAAGTGAATCCAAATCCATTCATATATTGCAACAATCTGCAACCTTGGTCAGAAATAACAATCCCAATCAATCGAGAAGCTATTCCTTCATCAGCATATGTGGATCCAGAATCCTTGAAAGCTTTTACATCAAAACAAGCAGAGATCAAAGAAAATTTCAAGTTTAAAGACATGGGATGTGGTGAGTATATATTTCATGTTGAGCAACTCCCATTATCTCCTAAGGTATCCTGTCAACAGGAACAACCTACAAACAATTTGCAATGCCAAAGAATTAGGTGTGAACCACCTAGTGTTGTGGCTACTAAGTCCGAATGCAAATCTCCTCTAGTGGCGCAAGCATCTATTGATATCAATATTCCTAAGAGTGGTTCCAACAAAGAATCTATTGAGCGTATCGCCAACCCTCTTGAGAACTCACATAGCCTTACCATTTCATCCACTCATTCCATTTCCACTCCACTTCCAGACTTGGATCAACAAGAATTACAAAAGCCCTTACTCATTGGGGATCAAAAATCAAGCTTTGAAAAGAAAAATCTAAAAGTCAATAATAAAGAAAAGTCCTTTAGTCTAAATCAAAATCAAAAGCTATTGGACTCTACAAAAATCAAAGTCAAGGATAAAAATCCTATGAAGCAAAAAGAGAAAGAGTTGATCTCCCCTAATATCAAAATAACTGGGGGCAAAAGTTCTACAATTCTAAATCAAAAAGCATACTTGTTGATCGTAAGTCTCCATCATGCTATCCTGCTTTCACTTATTTTCACAATCATAAGCCTTCATCACTCATCCACTTGTTCCGCACATCCTTCCCCTTCTAGCGATACATCGATCTTTAATGGAGCTTCCTCAAAGGACTTTGTTATCAGGGATGCCCGAACTTCTTTAGGTGACATGCATACAGGCCTGTGTAGTCCACACACTAGTAATTCTATCTCAATTCCTTCATCAAGGAAGACAAACACTCAAGCTACACATCATTCAGTCAAGGAACAATACATCTACAATCATAAAGTCAAGCCTCACAAATTTGAGGTAGGTGACTTGGTTCTCAGAGAAAATCCTAAAAATCAACAAGACAGAGAGAAGAAGGGCAAGTTCGAACCAAACTGGCTTGGTCCTTACACCATCACAGCAGTATATGGCTCTGGGGCATATCAGCTCTCAACTACAGAAGGTGAACCTTTGGAGGATCCTATCAACAACATGCACCTTCGCCGGTTCTACACATAGCTCTTCAGAATATCCTAATTCAAAAATACAAAAAAAATTATAAAACAAAAAAATCGTTACTTGGTGAAAACCTGGCAAACAGGTGCCTTGTGACACAAAAAATATTGAAAAATCAAAAAAAGTAAAGAAAAATAATTTCGTCCAACAGTGAAAACCACTTCGGTGGCGCCCTGGGCAAGTACCATGGTGAAAACTGGGTTACCAGCGCCATGCGTAGAGACATTGCTCCTCCCTCCTTCAGGATTCTTTTTCATCATTTCACTTTGCACACACTCACAACCTATTCGTTCATAACAAACTTACCCATTCCCATCATGGCTTGTCAATTGATCTACCCAAGATTGGTTAGCCATTCATAATAAACATTCCTTTTCCTCCCTTTCCATCAATAATAAATCAGATCCTATCTGTGGCTAAGGCAAAATCCTACGTCTAGTAATGGGTGTGGAACTGAGAACATCACATGTTTTGAGGAGTACAGTTTCTTCCAACTTTCTTCAGTCTATTCGCGCACAATCCGCAATAAAGCAACATTTGCATCACAGATCTGCAATAAAGTTTCATCTTCTCCACAATAAAGTATTAGTTTCATGGATTCATTCAGTTTTAGATAAGACACAGCAGCAACAATGGGCTTCAACAAATCAAATCTTTCAACAAACTCAGACAACATTATGGTTCAGTGCTATCTATCCTTTCTGTGAAAGTAAACATTGTGACCACAATCAAATAAGACTTATACAAGTGACAAGAGACACTAAACTTGAGGACTACAGTGGATGTTGGTGTCGAGTCTTGGTTTTCTTTTGATTTCATCTTTTTTTTGATGACATGTCTTTTAGCTTTTTCGGGATGTCTTTGACTAGAGATTCTATCTCCAGGATGTCTTTGACTAGAAAGGCGAGGATGGGGTATCGTCACCTATTTGTATTTTCTATCTGTGGATTGTCTCTTAGTAATGCTATGACTTGTCCAAGGATATGAGGACACTATGAGTCTAGTGTGAACTGGGGCATTCCTTGTTTGTGACTATCTTATCTCCATGCAAACGGGTACAATGACTTTCTAGGTCGAACATATGCCTCGATTGTGATAACCTATTTTTCCATAATAAAGCTCAATGATGATAATGCACAAGAAGCTCTTTCACTTTCATATCTTCTGTCTTCCATCTCCCTTTCTTGATTGACTTCCATCGTCCTTCTCAAGTCCGCGTAGCCTGCTATCACATGACTGAGTATAATGACACACCAAAAACATTTGCATTTCATGTAGCTGCACCTACATTACCACATATAAGTATTTCATACATACATATAGATATCACAACTACATCACATCCTGCACACGACAGCTGTTAGCACAATTTACATTTGCATTATCATATTCATCTGCATTACTTAAATTCACATTTGCATCATGCATACACATATAAAACATAAATGAACAAAAAAAAATAAAAATATTGCATTGCATCATATAGATATTTGCATCCATATCATAAGCATCACATAAGAACATCTCATCACATAGGTACACATGCATATAGCTGCCGCAAAGATGAATCATCTCATATATATATATAAAGTGTCATGATACAATGATGTCAAAATCATATGGCTACAATCACCCGTAGGTGTCTACATCATTATACAAAATGGTACAAAACTGATACAGAGGAACTCACTGATCACTCCTGCCAACACTATTGGTAGTGCTAATCCTATCCATGTCATGGTATCCCATGCCACATGTCCCACCCTCATCTCCAGTCTTGGATCCTAGAACACTCATCTAAGGGCATCCCTGTCTCCGTCTCGATCGTACGGAATCAACTCCCCATCGATCGGCACCCGCAGAATCCTGTAAACATCCTCCAGGGTGACTGTCATCTCACCCATCGATAAATGGAACGTGCACGTCTCATAGTGCCATCTCTCAGCTAGCGCAGTCAGCAAACCCATGTTCGCCCGAAACTTAGGCACATACAACACATGTCTCAAACCCATCTCCTCGATGGCAGCTCTATCCTCGAGCAACAACTCAGGTTGCAACCTCTGCGTCGATGGGAATCTCTTCTGTGACTCTAGCATCGGCAAATACTCCTGCAGTCAAACAACTCAATCATGTCAGTTATAGTGGCATTCACTGTTTATCACAAAATGCTACATTTTATCTAAATGCATATGGCTATTTATCCTAGTGGTACTCACTGTTCATCACAAAGTACTATGTGTGTGACACTCCCTGTTCATCACAAAGTACTATGTGTGTGACACTCCCTATTCATCACAAAGTGTTACTCACATTCACACTCCCTATTCATCACAAAGTGCTGCTCATATTTCAGTACTCCCTGTTCATCACAAAGTACTCTATCTTGGTACTCACTGTTCATCACAAAGTGCCTTGATCTATCCTAGTCTTCCTAGAGGACCTGCTTGAGTGTATCCTCTCAGCAGCTTATCCAATTGACAACATATGTTTATCACAGAACTGTCGATTTGACTTAGAAGACCAAACTTGCATTTTTCAACGCAAATGCGCTTACATGACATAAACGTGCTCAAAGACTGCATAGACGCGCCTGAAAAACACAGATGCACCTTCTTGACACAGACGCGCCTGGCACCAACGCAGACATGCCTAAATGTTTTTTGACACTTTTTGGACCCTAGTCTAAGCGCATTTATTACCCTATTCGACATGCATTAACAACAATAAATGCATCAAAGTACAAGGAGGTTTGGTGGTACTTACTGGCTCTCTTGCCTCTGCTGGCCTCTGAAATCGATGAACATGGTCGAATCTATGCACAAAAGCCATCGCTGCTGACTGCTCCTGCTCTATTTTCGCTCTGCAATATGCTTTTGTGGATGCGTAGATGACAATGAGGATGTATTTTCCCCTGTGGTCTATCTTATAGACTGCCCTAGCCCTCGTTTCCCAAGTCAGTCTTCATTATCCTGTGACTCTGTCATTTTATCTGGTCAGTCCATTCTAGCCTCTCTTTCTTATCGAGAGATTGTCTGTGATCTTTTCAGACATTTTCATCCAATCTCTCGAGGGGGCATATCATTCCCATCTTGGGGCAACTCTGTATCAGTTCATATTATCTTCTTTGAAACAACGTGACAAGCCGCATTGTCTCAAAGAGGGGCAAAACGTAGACACCTAAAATTGTCATGTCTAATTAAATAAATATTTTATTTATTTAATTATCTAAGCTTAATTCTTCTTTTAATTAAATAAATCTTTATTTATTTAATTAATTCATTTATCCTCTTCTAGCCTTATTTCTCATTTAAATAAATACATTTATTTATTTAAATTATTATTTTCCCAAATTAAATAAATATCTTATTTATTTAATTGATCCCACTTCTTCTATTAATTAAATAAATCTTTATTTATTTAATTAATTCATTAGCCTTTTCTACCCATGACACATGTCATTCATCTCTTAATTCATACACTACCTACCCCTTTCATTATTTTATTATTTCTTTTAGCTACCCTCTAATCATAGCCGACCTCCTTTTACACCTCTCAATCTTATCCCTCCATTTCATATAGTGTCTTCTATATAAAGAGATGCTTCCTTCATTATCAAACCCTAATCATTCTATGCATTCTAATCATTCATCCTAATCATTCATCCTAATCATTCATGCTAATCATCTTTTATGCAATTGACTACACTACGATCCTACTTGCAACCACATTCCGTTCTTTGTTGAGCTCTTGTACATATAAAATCTGAGAGCAAATATATCAAGCAAGATCAATGGAGATAGGAAGAATGGAGATCAAAACCCTATTGGACATGTCATGGTATAATCTTTGTGATTTCATGTGATTTGCATTGTCTTAGGTAATCTTCATATGTTATGGTGGATCTTTGTTGATTGTTAGGCTAGGGTTTAGTGGTTGAATTCATTTAGCCTTTCAATATTGTTATTATTGTTATCCATTTTCACCATATACACCTACAAACCCAATATGAACTATATATGACTTAAGTGATTTTTTGAACATGTTTATGAATTATTTTTCTTACAAATCCAATATGAACTATATATGACTTAAATGATTCTTTGAACATGTTTATGGATTAGTTTTCCTACGCTGCTTCTTCAACTAGATCTCATATAATTTAAGGATTTGCTGAGCTCCCATGGAGCTGAGTGTACAAAATAATTTATATCGAAGGAGACACATGTTAGAGGGAAATATGAGATAAAATGGAGGCGGATGGGATTTAGGGTAGCTCGCACCATAGTATTAAGATTTCTTTCGTTATTCATAATTGCCATGTGGTTTATATGAAGGCGTGACTTCTTAGTTTAAATGAGAGAATTTAATATGTTGGTGAATAGTCATCATATCATGGTTGATTTACTTGTTGGATTCATTTTAATTAGCCTTCGCATGAGTAGTCATCTACCTGGCGTACTCCTTACTTACACACAATTCCTAGGCTCATTGAGGCATTCTATTTTTCTTCTAACCAAGTTTGCAAACTTAGCAACCTTATCCATGTTATCAGCTAGAAATTTGTTTCTTTCATCTGATCATGCCTTTACTGTTGTTCACACGTTGGATTTCAATCAGAAAGACTGTTAATACTATTACATAATTTTCTGACGTCCATCTCAAAAATATGTCTGGTAAACCCTAATCTTGTATTTGTTGGGTGTATGTTGAACTACCAGGATTTTGTGATAAGCAATGGCATAGGAATATGAAAAAAGAGGGCATAAACTCTCTACTATTGTATCCAGTTAAGGAGGTTCTAATTTCTTCTATTAAGAGCGGATGAGTGCCCTCTCTATGCATTTCTTATCGATATTTATATTTACCACTTTATTATTATTATTTTATTTGCTTAAGTGTCTGTTGTCTTAATGTCTTACTGTCTATACACAATGTGACTAAGTGAAATTTGGTTAGCTTGGCTTGCATTTTTTTGGTTTAAATGCTGTTGTTTTGCAATTTTTCTTTTTCTTGTTTCTTTTCTGAGATCGTTCCAATTCAGTGGAGATTCGTTGGTGTAGTTTTTCTTTTTATTATTCCTAAATCTTATTTTTTTGTCCTGCAAATGTAGAGATACATGGAGACAGATTGTAAAATGCTTAGGCCACTTAAGTTTTCGAAGTCCATGAATGGGTTGGCCATGTTACAGATGCATTCTTTCAAATCCGAGTTTGGAGGCCTTGATTTGAATGGTCTTATTTGGATCTGTCCAAAGGTGGCGATCATATATTTTACTCTCATGTGTTTTGAACAATCTGGGTTTAGGGTTTTCCAGTGATTGTTAGATTTAGGGAGTCGAGCCTTTTGCATTGAATGACTCTTCTTCTCTCCTGCCATATGCAATTCATTAAATCTTGACTTTTAATGACAATATTTTCTTTCATCATTTTTTGGGTACACATTATATTGTGTTAAATGCAATAAGTTTCTCTCTCATTAATACAGAAGTAGGGAGCATAGAGTTGAAACTGTTTCTATATTCTTAACCCAGACAAAGTACCATATATGAACATTATTTCATTTATGCAATTAACTGATTGATTTACAAACACTTTCTCTCACATCAAGTATTAGCTCATTACCAAGGACTGACATATTCATAATATCTTATTCATATTTTGATCCCCATGCAAGGTAAAAGAAAATGTCACAATAGCTATATGAAATAGATTAGACATACGTCTGTCGCATAAACCCCTTTCTAGACACTAATTTCTACGATAATAGTGTTCATTAACAACATAATCCATATGTAGAAAGGTATAGTTCCATTTTGGCATGCTATTCATATATATCCATACACCTATGCTTAAATGTGGACATTCATACTCTACATTGAAATAAGGTTTTGACAAGCATTCGTATAATTAGCTACCCGTTTTGTAAACTAACCATGTAGACAAAGTCAACACAAGGTAGCGATGTTTATTGCAGTTGTTCTTAAGTTCTTTTTCATTCTTACAACATTTTCCCCTCAGAAGAAACACTTTACTTCCCAAACGTAACAGACTTTAATGAACAGATTGATACGCATAAAGTAATTCATATACATTCATAGATTCAAAAGAATACAAGTACCAACATTTCTTTTTTGGGGGTGCACCCCTATATCTATCCATAACGTTTTAAGGTAGTAATAACAATACATCATCACTCATAACAACTCATTTCATTTGGATCGCAAATATGTAAGAGACTATTTCCGTGACTCGTAACAACTCCTCTTCTTGAGCTATATGAATTGTTTGGTAGTGCATTCTAAAATGGCAAGGTGACTGGTTTTCCCTAGTTTTCCCTTTACATACAGTTGTCTTCAAGGTTGCAACTTTCACATTGAGTAACAAGACAATTCTAGAGCCAAGTCCAATGAGATTTTGTTCATCTCCCAACCATAGGGCTGGAAACTATCCCAACCTGAGGTAGGGAAGTTAATGGGATGACTAGGTATCACATCACTAGGGAAAGTTTCTTATGAATATAATAAATCTTAATAACTTACACAATTTATCAAAGTTGATGTGTCCCATCCTTTTATGCCACTACTATCATTCACCTTTCCGAGCAATTAGATAGTTTCCTCCTAGAGCTTCTTTTAAGTGGTAGATATTTCCATCTGTCCTTGTTCCTTCTACAATTAATCTTCAAGATCTCCCTTTGCTAATTTCACATCTATTCTCATGAAATGTAAGCTTGCAACCCTTGTTGCACATTTTATTGACACTAAGAATATAAGAAGATTATGTCTTAAACCCTTGACATAGAGAATATCCTTTGTTTTTCTCTTTCCATCACTAGTTATGGTTCCCTTACCATATATCTTAGCAGCCTCCTAACCAAAAAACTTGAATGGTCCAAAGAATCAAGTATCTCTCACTATTGTTACTATCAGACATGCTACCAAATTTTTCACATTTTCCAATATTATCATTCTTTATAACCATAAACATTGTTTCATCATTTGGGTTATCATAATTTTCTTCTTCAAACAAGTAACTACTTTCTTTGGAGTATGAAATTATTTTAGGTCTATCCCATTTTCTTTTATCATCTCCTTTCCTAAGGTTTTCTTCTTTGAATGTACACCTATATGAATAGTGACCAATTCTTCCACAACTAAAGCATTTGAAAGGTAACTTATCTTTATTCTTACTAATACCTTTCTTCAATCTTTTATAAAGTTTGCTTCTTCATCATCTAGATCAATAGTGTCTTCCACTTTCTTATTGGTTTTGAATAGAACTTCTCTTTTTATATTGTCCAAACTGATATCTCTCATTTGAAAGGAAGTATATGCTCCATTGTATGCCTCTAAATCCTTTCTTTCTTCTATAGAAAATACCTTAGGAACAAAAGATTTAGGTAGGGATTTGTGTAGCTTCTTTACTACCCCATCTTCATCTAGTTTTCCACTAAATCCTCTGATTCCACTAACCACTTCAGTTACCTAGTGCATGTAGCTATCAATATTCCCATCTTTAGACATCCTTAGACTCTCAAACTTTCTTTTGATTTTTGCAACTTGCTTTATCTTCTTGTCTCTTTCATATATGTTGTTGAGCTTCTCTCAGACTTCTTTAGCATATTTTCATTCCATCACCTTCAAGAGTTTTATATCAGAAAATCCACTTATGATTGCATTCCTTACCTTTCTATTATTCTCATGCATTTTGCTTACATTTGAAGTAGCAAGTGGTGTAAGGGGAGGAGTATGATAATGTACAACAGAGTTCCAAATTCCATATCCCATAGAGTTCAAATATTACTCTATCCTCATCTTTGAGAAGGAGTATTTTATGCCATCAAACTCAAGTATTAAGCTTCTTCTAGAGGAACTTGGCTCTGATACCTTGATTGTCCAGACATAATAATTAAAAATTATTACTTATTATACAAACTTTTTAACCTTATTATTATTAGCAGTGATGAAAGGTATAACAATGAAATACCATTCACAAGAGAACACTAAATTTATGTAGAAAATACAATACATGCAATGATTACAGTATGTTTTTAGGCTCACTACAAAGGAAATGCACTTCTCCTTGAAGGAATTGTAGGCTAGGGTATAGAACCCTAGGGAAAGATAGAAATCTTGTAATTTGAAGATCACTTCTCCAAAACAAGATATGATGAATACACAAATTAACAATAAATAGGCCTTAAACATTACTGCCTCCAACAATCTCTAAACATGATGTTTTCCTTGAATCTCTGTATTGGGTAACCAACTCCACCATAATCACCACATAATAACTTTGTCACAATTGACTTCTGTAAACAATACATTGATCCACACAAAAATCTATAATCACACACCTCTCACACCTTCAACCTCAATTTTATCTTCTATGTATATTGTCTTCTTCATTGCAAACATCAATTAGGTTGACCAAAATAGACGACAAGCATATGTCTTATCAAGTTGGGCACAAAAACATAATTGCGGTGAAAGCGATCCAATCCAATAAATAGAGAGGACCTTAAATATTATATCCTGTAAGGTAGTGGAAATTTGGGTTTCACCAATTAGGATAATAAAACCACCAATTGCACAAGATCAACCTTTAATTTAAAAGTGTGTAAAAATTACATATATTTAGCCACAATTCATTAGGGAAAAGAGCCAAGATACTAGTTAAATTTACTTGTTTGTTTGCTTCCCCTTTTAGAGTCAAAATTGGATTTGAAATGTAAAGTTGTAGGATAAAACAATGGAGAATTGGAGAAAAACAACAATAACATAATGTTCTAGATTTCAAATAGATCCACAGATAGAGATCTGGGAAGAGGAAGGGAATTAGACCCTATGGTTGAAAACTTTAAAATCTAGGCCAAATTGTCGAGACTAGGAGGGTAGGGTGACTTGGTCTTGCAACTTTCAAATAAACAAGTGGGATGTTTTATAGATCAGGGAGATGCAAAAGATCCACTATTAGAAGAGCGGGAAAAGTTCTTGATACCAAGGTAGTGGGGCTACCTAGTCCTCCACTTTTTGTGCCTATAAAAGTTGAACCTACTTGTCATTGTGTGTTCTTTCAGAATCTTTGATCACAACACCTAAATCAATTTCCTTCATGGAGAGGGAGAAAAAGGGTTGTGGATAGGGGTTTTCCTTGGGTCAAACCATAGTTTAGGAATTAACCTTAAAATTGAAATGATAATTGAGATGGAAATAGAATTGAATTGCATCAGGATACTTCTATTTTGGGGGAAAGGTTAGATCTGAATTTGAGTGCTTGTTATTGAGCTTGATACCTTGATGAAGCTTGCTTGAATCCTCACACAAGGGTTTAGGATGTTTTTGATAAGGATAAACGAGGTTTACAAGGACCCGAAACCTAAAGTTTTGCAATAGTCGGCCAACAGCCAAACGGACAAGAAACAACAACAAAACAAGGGAGAAACCCTGAACAAAAGAAAAAACAAAAACAAAAGAAACACAAACAAACAAGCCGAAGCAAAAAATCCCTCAGTTAAGTGAGAGCAACAGATCCTTGTTCTCTTGGATGGAAATCCCATTGATTTCCTCAAGCTCCTCCATGATGAATCTAGAGGTACCCTTGTTGCTTCTTCTCCTCCTGATTATAGAACTGGGTCCCATGGTTTTGGAGTCTCCAACAACCACATCATCACCACCAAGATATTTCACACAAGGGTTTAGGATGTTATGTAGAATGTATTCATGTAATTTTTATTATGGATTCCATCTTGAATGCTTGAACTTGACTTAATCTCTCCTTCAATGCTTGATAAATGTTTGATTGATTGCTCACTTGAATTGAATTTTCTAGAGTATAATTGATAGAGATATCCAACTTAGTATTAGACTTCAAATGAGAGGGGTAGGCTCCCTTTTATACTTAACCATTTAAAAATTATTTACATTTTTGTAATAGGCTAACATGGGACCTAAAATCCCCCCACTTGAAGTGATTGTTAATGGGAATGAATTTAGGTTCTAATTAGGATGACCAAAGCAACAAGGTGTCTTTCTCTTGTTAATCAAGACTTATATTTGAAAAGAGGACAAAAAAGGAGTTGAAAATGTAGATTTCAATAAGGTGTGAGTAGAATCAAAGAAAACATTAGGCACTGAAAGAGAGAATGCCAAGGTCAGGTCTAGGTGAGGACAAAATTGTATGCTGATATAGTTTATGATGCTAAATTTAGCCACAACTTTAGCGGGCATATGAGACTATTCCTATACTCATGGTAAAGTACAAAGTCACATTGGAAAAGATTCACCAAGATACCAAAGAGACAAGACACACCAAGCCCCTAGGGACTTTAAGATCTTTCTACTCTAATATCAAGATAAAAGGGACAACACATGAAAGGGAAAGAGAATGACTATGCTGGACTCTAAGTAATATTTGTGCTTACTGTGAGTCATGGAAAAGAAATTTTTAAATACCAAATTACAAAGCAAAAGGCTGAATTTTCAAAGTAATTTGAATATTAAATTGATTTGAAAACACGTCATTGGTATGTGAATAAAGTGTAACATTGATCGGAGTGTATGCCCCCATGTTAAAGAGGTTGCAGATGTCTTGTTGGGAGAAATAGATTTGAGGTCGAATTCATCCAAAAGGATAGGAACATTACCACAATGAGATGCCTCAATAAAGGAAAAATCAAAGGATAATGGTCACAAAACATATAGAAAAAAGAACATAAGGGATCCACTAACTGTAGAGTTAGTAATGCACTTGTGATAAATACTATATACCAAGAATAATTGTATTGAATTGATCTCATCCCCCAAAGGTAGTGTAACTAAAATCACAATGAAAGAAGAGCACATCAGATAACAAAAAAATGTCTTTTTGAGTCAACATGGAAGAGACTGAAATAGAGATCTCAACACTTTGCATCATCCCTAAGTACACATTTACGAATAATAGTATTGTTAGACACAATGTACCATAGAAAGTTGGGGGGGGGGTGAATCAGTGGTTCTCAATTCTTCCCTTTAACTATCCTATGTGAGTATACCGGTTCACAAATCAAGCTCAATGAAGACTTACCGGTTACTAGGGAGACCAACACAAATACAATCACATACAAAGGACAACTCATAACACCAGTATGTACAAGGAAAACCCAAGATGAGAAAAACATCAGTGAGCAATGCTGCTGGAGTCTACTACTCCAATCCAACCTCACAATCAAAACTTTGTTACAATGTTTAGGGCACCAACCCAAGGATCACCAACCCCTGCACCGAGCTACAACTCAGTGATCACAATGAAAACATCAATTACTAAAGTAGTTATCTTGTTACAAGAGAATCTTGTAACCATTTCATATACTTTACTTTGTCAGTGAGACACCTTCTCTACTACACCGACTCACTTTTCTGCTGCTCTCACCTACTACTTTTCTTGCTAGTAAACTCTACCAGTTTGCCTCTCTTCTATTCTTCTTGTACTAAATCTCCTTCTCATTGCTCTTCCCTTCACCAGTACTACACTCTGTCAGTTCTATGTCTGCCTACTATGCAGCTTTCTTCACCTCTTCTCTACCGGTATGGACACTACTGGTTCTGCACTACTACCAGTTAAACACTTCAATCCGGTTCAATCTCACACTCAGTCTCTTCTCAGATATGCTTTATGGAATTGACTAATTTTCTCTCACATGTAGAAGTAATACACTTCGCAACAACACAATATTCTTCTATTCAGCAGCAGCTTAACTATGTCTTTGGCCTACATATTTATAGACTAGTTTTCCTGCCAAAAACCAATTCAAAATTTGAGTGGTTAGGGTTTCCTCACTTACCTCAAGGCAAACCAAATCCAATCAGATCTTCCCCAATCTGATCTCTCTAATAGCCAACAGTACACCTATGTCATTATCACACCTTCTTGACCACACCTTCTATCTTTGGCAATTTGCTTTTTACCTTGTCGGTTGATCTCTTGGTTAGGCACTGTGATTGGTCTTGTTGTTTTTTTCAACCACCTAGATCTTCTCAACCACTCTTAGTTGTCTCTCAATTGTCCTCTAGACCTCGAGCCGCAAACCTCTACAACAACCTTGCAACATGTCCCATGATTTGTGGGATCTTCTATTAATGTCGACCAACTGCCAGCTTGACTCTTCATGTTGGTCCATATAGGATCACCAACCAAACACTCTATCAATTCCTCTTTTTTGTCAGTTTACTAACCCTGCTTGTATCTCACATTTTACTGGTTGAGTCCTCATGCTTGCACTTGTTGAACTACCGATGGAACACCCAAATCGATCTTTGGACATGTCTAACCCAAGCATGCACATTTCCACAAGGTGGGAAGACATCTACATCTTGTCGATATTACCAGTGGACTTCCATACCGGTAAGAACTCTTGATGACACTATGTCATCAACCTTCACTAGACTCCATCTCCAGTCAAGACACATTTCTTTGTTTGCATCTGCCCAGCTTTACCTTCTACTTGAACAACTTAGACCATATCTCAGCCAGTTTGTCAAGTTGACAAACCCATCACTTCTTCTTCTGTACGGGCATCTCAGCATGCCTTCTTAGTCTATTTAGTGCATATCCCTGATTTCATGCACTTGAGGCATTCCAATGGAGTGACACCTAATCATCATCTTTCTGCAATGTATTCATGTGACTTCCCTGTTTGAGCAACAAACCTTTAATCGGGTGGATGTGATCCGGTGATGGCACTTTTACTGCCATTCATTGCTTCTCATGATGACTGCATCTTCATTTGGAAGGATTCCTTCTATTTTGCAACTTCACAGCATACCTGTGATCTATTCATTCATATCATGTTGTGTTGATGCGATCTAGGTAACATTCTGCCTCTTCATCACAAAAAATAGCCAAGCATCCTGCTCATTGTCAACACTTCACTTACCAGTTGACATCCTTTCCTTACCGGTGATATATTGTACTAGTATTGATCACCTTACCATCTCATCCACACAAGTCAGGCACTAACATGTGTACCGGTGACTCCTAGGGTACTCTTCCTTACCTTACTGATGTTCTACAATAGAAGGTGATATCAAATATATCTCAACTTGTACTCCTTCTTGTTGATGTTGCACATACATCACTTTACTGATAGTCAACCCATATTGGTTGACATCAAAGACAACAAGATGCCAACAAGTATATGCAGGATATAATATGTAAAAGAATTGAGATACAAATAGAAAAATGTCACAATGGATTTTGCCTCTTTATTACCTTACACTAATGGAGTAACAAGGGTCATCCAAAGAGAACATAACACAAAAACATATCAAGCAACACATCATGGGGGAAGCACATTAAGAACACAAAAATACATTGATGCAGGAGCACTAGATTAGTTCTTTGGTTTATGCAAGAGCACCAGAGTAGTTCAACCGGCTAGAGCAGTTTGCAGTGGAGTTTCTTGGAGATCATTGCATTTGTTCATGTTTTTGGATTCTGAGTTGTGGATTTGGATTTATCACCTTGAGATCATTGTCTTAAACATATTCAGGATTTATGACATTGAGATCGTTGTATTGGAGTGTTCTTACCAGTTGGTCTTGCAGTGAGTAAAGTGAAGTTGAATTGGGTTGCAGATGGTTTTTGTAACTTGCAAATCATTGGGAGATGTTGTTTTGAGCCTGACTGATGTTCTTGCAAGCTCTAAGCCTTATTGGAGGTGTTCTTGATGATTTGGGCCGCCATATTATTGTTTGCACATTTCATCATGAATCAGTTGATCTTTGGCCAACTTGCTCGAGTTGATGTTTCTTGCAGATGGTATAAAGAAGAAGTTTGAAGATTCATTTTGTAAGACAAAGGTCAGAGGAAGAAGAGATCTAGAGAAGATGTAGTTTCCAGAGAGATTCTGATCTGAGGGGGATGAAGTCTGGAGGGACTAAGATCCAAATCAGTGCAAAATAGTGTAGAATGTTATTGAAGGCCGAATTGCTCAGCAAATGATCTGCAAATAATAGATTTGAGTTGTAAGAATTGTTTTGTAACCCTGGGCTACGGTCCAGCATGTGTAAATCCTAAGGGAATATGTAACTCATTAACTTTTATAAGGATTTCTCTTTTCTGTTTTCCCCATTACATCTTGTGTTGTGTAAACCGGTTACAAGGATATTTCATGTTGATTGTGTTATAGGCCACAAGGCAGGGTTGTGCTTCATTGGATTCCCTACATTTGTTGCATCAAGTGGTATCAGAGTTGGTTATGAACCTGTTGATGGAGGAAGAGTTGGTTTCCAACTAGTTGGTTGAAAAGAACTCAAGGCATCTTGAAGACTTGTTTAGATCACCAAGCATTGAGGTAGTATGAGGCTTGTAAGAAGATCACGAAACCTAGGAGCTTGAGCTTGAGGTAGTTGGTAGGTGGAGACTTGAACAGATCACCAAACAAAGGCAGACTGCAGGGTGGTCTGGTAGATTCGCTGAGGAGGGGAAATTAGAACATGTAGTCAGACCGTTGAAACTCTGAGACAGTTGCAAGTACCTACTGACAAATCACCAAACCAGATCAAGTGATGGGACTCACTTTTCAATTAAACCCGAGAGTTTGATGTAGGAGCACCGGAGTAGTTCATCCTGTTCATGCAGGATCACCAGAGTAGTTCAACTAGTTGGAGCAATTTGCAGTGGAGTTGCTTGGAGATCGTTCCTTTTCTTCATGTTTTTGGATTCTGAGTTATGGATTTGGATTGATCACCTTGAGATCATTGTCTTAAACATATTCGAGATTCATGGCATTTAGATTTGATTATGATGAGATATCGATTCCAGTATTGTTCTGCTATTGGCGTGTTCTTACCAGTTGGTCTTCCAGTGCATAAATCGAAGCTAAATTGAGTTGCAGATGGTTTTTGTAACTTGCAGATCATTGGGAGATTTTTTTTTGGGCATGATTGATGTTCTTGCAAATCTCTAAGACTTATTGGAGGTGTTCTTGGTGATTTGGGCTGACATATTATTGTTTACATGTCTCATCATTAATTGGTTGATCTTTGGCCAACTTGCTCAAGTTGATCTTGCTTGTGGATGGTATAAAGAGGAAGTTTGGAGATTCATTTTGCAAGACAAAGGTCGGAGGAAGAAGAGATCCAGAGTAGATGTAGTTTCCAAAGAGATTCTAGTCCGGGGGGGACTAAATTCCGGAGGGACTGAGGTCTAGATCAGTGTAGAACAGTGCAGAGTATTACCAAAGGCCAAATTATTGAGCAGATGAGATCATATATTTGAGTTGTAAGAATCGTTTTGTAATCCTATGCTGCGGTCCAGCATGTGTAAAGCCAAAGGGCATATGTAACTCATTAACCATTATAAGAATTTCTCTTTTCTATTTTCCTGATTACGTCTTGTGTTGTGAACCAGTTACTGATATATTTCATGCTGATTGTGTTATAGACTGCAAGGTGGGGCTATCCTTCATTGGATCTCCATGCCTTGTCTGCATCATACACAAAGGAGAATCCATGGTACAAATAAAGCTAGTCAAGCAAATCATCTACCTCCCAATCTTGCTTAACATCATTTAGGGATGGTGGAAATGATTTAAGAGGATCCACATCAAGCACAAGAGAAGAAGCTATTGTAAGTTCCAAATATGGACCATTCTCTAATGATGAATCACTTTGTTTGTGACTGGGAGCTAGGATTAAGTCTTTTGAAAAGTATGACAATAACTCATGATTAATCTCAACAAGCTAATACATATCATCAAAATCATTTATGATCATCAAAATTAACATTATTATTATTATCCATATCATCATCTAAATTAATCATAATAGGATCTTTAACATGAAAAGAAATTGAACCATCATTTTTCTTGAGAATTTTTAAGTTAGGTGATTTGACTTGAACTTCTTCCTTAGGGTTCAATGAAGGATGGAAAAATGGGACCCTCAACATTTGGTGTTCTCAAAGAGAAAAGGGTCTAAGAAGTAACCTCATAAGGCTTAACACAATTTATTCATCTTTATTCTCTCACACAATGATTCCTTTTAGTTTTAGTTAAGACTTGTGAAGTTTGAGGATCAATTGACATAGTCTTCTTTTCTTCCCTTATAGGAGGGAATGGAAGAAATTGCAATAGGTTGAGGGACACATGATACCAAATTCTTTCCTTTATAAGAAGTAGGAGGGGGAATGTGGACTATATAGGAGGAATAAAAGGAGTAGGAAGAAGACTAGGTATTTTATGAGGAAGAGGAATATCTATGGGTGTTGGATCTGTTGATTTAGTCAAGGCCATTATCATCTCATTTTTCAATTTTTGGTAAGATAAGAAAAGGATGTCATTTTGAGGCTTTAAAGGCTCAAGTTGTTTAGGCCAAAATTAATCAAGAGTGAAGCTTCCATGCTTCACTATGGGTCAGTAAAGGATATGTTTAATCATTATAATAATACCATTATGAGGGAATTTCAAACATTTATGAATGTAGAAGGGATAGCTCTCATGGAAGAGAGATAAGGATGTTACAAATTCACACGAAATTGATCCAATGTAAGAATAGTAGCAAAGGTGACATCTAAGAACTTAGTACCAAACTCAATAGGAAGAGTAATAGAACAAATAGTGAGGCATGAAAAACCATCATACACATTAACCATAACATAAATCTTAAAAATCATCTTTCTTCAGCTTGGTTGAATAATGAGGAAGATTCCTTTATTTGGAAATATGAACCTAAAGGCAATATCATTGTCTCTTCAATGTATGGTGTTCTTTCCCCTACCCCCTCAGAGAATCCTTTTTGGTCTAAATCATGGATTAAGGGTCTTATCCCTAAAATCATTTTTTTCTATTGGACTATCCTTCAAAATAAAATCTTGACCTTAGATAATCTTAAGGGTAGAGGATTTTCTTTCCCTAATAGATGTGTTTTATGTCTTGAGGAGGAAGAGTCTGTGGACCATTTGGCAATCCACTGTTCCTTCACTGTTTCAATCTAGGAAAGATTTCTAAAGAATTTTTGCATTGATTGGGTGTTTCCTAATACTATCAGTGAATTGTTTAATTCTTGGAGTTATGATTTGTCTAACCCCTTTTTGAAATCTTTGTGGCAACTATCTCTCCCTCACATTCGATGGGGGATTTGGAAAAAAAGGAACAACCATATTTTCAGGGATACTTCTCTCACCTAGGCTGTTGTTTTCCAGAAAATCCAAAGGGCTATTGTGGAGAACATTGGAATCATTGGGGATTCTTGCTACTCTGCCAACCCCTTGGAAGCTCACATTTTCAGTTCCTAGAATTTGAAGAGTGCTGGTAGTACTAATCCCAAACTAAACAAGAGACTTGCAGCCAGATGGCACACTCCCCCTCATGGTTGGCTCAAAATAAACTTCGATGGAGCTGCTAAAGGCAATCCTGGCCCTGCGGGATGTGGGGCAATTCTCAGAGATGAAAATGGTAGATGTAAGGAAATGATTGTTGTTCCTATAGGTTGCCAAACTAACCATAAGGCGGAAGCTATAGCTACACTCCAAGGTATTCTCCTATCCAAAAGATGGAATTGTCCCTATCTATGGATTGAAGGGGATTCTAATAACATCATCAAATGCCTAAAGGGAACCTCTAAGCCTTCATGGACTATTAATAATATAATAAAGGCTGCTAGAGATCTCATCAACACTTTTGAGAAATTCTTTATATCTCACATTTATCATGAAGCTAATGGTTCAGCTGACTGGGCAGCCAACTTGGCGGTCAATCACAAAAATATGGTTACCTGGAAGGGGCAAGAGGGCCTCCTCAATGATGTCATATCGATCATGGTTAAGGATCGATACAATAGTACCCCAAAGATCATAAGTGGACAAAATAATGATGAAACATATTAATAGGAGTGCTACGAGTAATTTTAATAATGTCAATACCATTTATTACAAGACACGAGCCACCTTTTCCCATGCTTTCTGGGTATATGTGGTAGTTTCGAGAAATTTACTGCCTAAAGCTCTCTGCAATTCTTGGCCTTCTGTTCTGAAAAGTGAAAAAATGGGAGGAAATAAACGTTGTTATGAACCCAACAACTGTAAGGAGAGGAAGCAAAAGGAGGTTATTTGGAACATTTTGCAGAAGGGCAAGGTTTCAAAGTTTATGGAGAGGCTCCATGGGAGGGATGCCACAATTACTAAATTCTTCTGCAAAAACTGGAGAAAGGGTACTCTAAAGATGGGAGATCAAACAATCTCCATTGATGAAGACCTCATCGCTCAGGTCACAGGTCTCCACAGGGAAGGAAGCAATTACTATAGAGACAAAAAATTGAGCAAGGAGGCTATTGAGCGATATCATAAAATGACAAAGGAGAAAAAATGCCTGGTTAAGCTAAGTAAAACTTACTATCTGCCTAGGGCATTTGTTAAGCCATGGAGAGAGGTTTTATTTGCTATTATGTGCTATGTTACCTTAGATGGTAGATTCACAAAGGTGTATGGCTATCATTTTGTTTTGCTTAATCATTTTAGGTATGTTGAAAAAGTTAATATCCCTTATTTCCTGCTGTGTTCTATGAATGCTGCCATTAAGGCCCATAAAGAGAACCCTAAGGGTGATTCAGCCATGCATCAAGGTCTAATGGTGTTAATTTATGATCACCTAAAAGCCAACCAAATTTCCCCCCCTCAACCTTCAATCTCCGAGTTTGAGGAGGAAGGGTCGAATTTTATTTTTCTATGGGAGAGGAGTCTGAAAGCGACTCGTTAAGTGAGTTAGAGGAGAGTCTGGATGACTCTGAAGCTGAAATTAGTAAGAAAAGAAAACAAGTGAGTACTAGGCCTTCCTCCTTGAAGGGAAAGAAATTTTTTTTCAGATTCATTCCTCCTCAGAGGAAGAGGTCTCTGAGGATTCTGAGAAGGATGTACCCTAGTTTCCTTGGAAAAAGAAAACAAAAATTTCTATTCAAACAAGGAACAAATAGAACAAACAGGAAGATAATGTTATTGAGCTGGAGGAACAAGTTTAGAGAAAGGATCCTGAAGTCAACCAAAATTTGGAGGAGGTGACCACAGGGGAAGCTTTTGATCAAAGGATAGATGACAAAGATGACAAAATCACTGGTGACGACTCCACCAAAAAGGAACAAGATAATTCTGGTGAGAAAAATCCCCCCTTAAATCCTCCCCCTAAGGGTTTGAAAGGTTTTGTGGACACCATTGATTGGTTAATCAATAGTAACAAGAAAGTTGTGGAGGATAATAAGAATCTTATCCATAGGGTTCAAATTCTGGAAACAATTAGTATTGGTGGAAGCAAATCTATAGTGGAATATATTGAGGATTTGACTAAAACTATTGCCAAAGTTGAATAAATCAGATATTCCTTCAACCCTAGGTTCGAGCGAATTGAGAAGGCCCTGACAAAGAGAAAAACTAATGATATTGGTATGGAGTAGAGAATGGTGGAAACTGATAACAAATTCAACAAAATTGAAAAGTACCTCAAAAGTATTGTTGAACAAAGTTTTAATATTTTGAAGGCTTCTGCTAATAATACCAAAATTCTCATCAGTAAATTGGAGGATGAGAAGGATTCCCTGGAGCTAGAACCAGACATTGAAGGTACGGGAGAAGTTAAAGGACCCATAACAAGAACCAGAGGCAAAAAGAAGGAAAACAAGCCAAACAAGGATATGGAAGAACTCAAAGCTGCTATGGCTAACTATGACCAGCTGGTCAATAAGGCTGTAGACCTTCTTAAGTCCTTATAGTTGTTTTGTGTTTTCTCTGGTTGTTCCACTTTGCTGTTCCTTTCTTTTGCTGTTTGTTTGGTTTACTGGCCTTTTTTCCAATCATTTTGTAAGCTTTATCTAGTAGGATGCTTTTTCATGAACTATTTTTTGCTCCTATGTTAAAGGTTTCAGGTCCTTAAAACCTGTTTTTCATAATAATCAGAAGATCAGATTTATCATATGTTACTTGATGCAATTGTTAAGTAAAATTATGTTCTTCATTAGTCTCATTTACCATACATACCAAATGAATGAGCATCCCTCGTGAGAGATTTTATTTGATCTTCACAACAATATATAATGGGCCATCAAGTGTAGCAATAGTTTCACTAGGATTCAAGGTAATGAATAGGTCTTTTAATGTTTAGGTTTGTCAATGAGGTTCACAATATCAATAAATTTTATACCAAGGTCATTAGGGGAGAAGACGAGTAGCTCAGACTCAACAACATTGGTAGATTGAGAAGGCAATGGATTGGTGAAGATTTGGAGGTTTTGGTTAGGAGGAACTACAAACTTATTTCCTTTGTTATTTACGCCAGCTATGGATATAATATTGTTATCAATAAAGTCTTGAATCTTATTTTTCAACTGGTAGTGTTTCTCAGTGTCATGACCTGGTTGATGATGATATTAACAAAAAAAATTAGGATCATGAGAAGCTTGCAATGGTTTAAAATGGTTAATTGGTTTGATGGGAGGTAGTTGCAAAACATTAGCATTCATGAGCCTCAACATTATAATATGAGAAGAATCAAAAAGAGGAGTTGATTATTTTCTAAAGTATTTGGATAAAGGGGTCACACCTAGTGTCATGAATACCACTTGAGTGTTGATGTTATCATTTATCTTGATGAAACCTTTGTTGAGTTTGAAATTCATAAACGATTGCTGAGATCTCCCATTCTTATCAACCAAAGCCATTAAAGGGGATGATTCAAATTGATTCACTTGAAGTTGATAATTATGAAGCACTATACACAATTATGAAAATATAAGTAAACTTAGAAAATAGAAGTTTATCTCTAACATCCTTTTGTAAATTAGCAACAAATATTATTTAAACATCATGATCAAGCATATGATAAGTAATTTGTAAAAAATATATTTATCTCATGTAATGGTGAAAATATTAGGGTTTCCACCATTAGATGTATAAAAAGTACTAATATTTAGACTTAGGGACCATTACATTAAAAGAGGTATGATTCTAATATATCTATCCACAAATCAACAAGGATAGGGCTGGGAATTCTTAGTATATTCACTCTGGCGGTGGGGGGGGCTCCTCCTTAAAGTTGAATTATGAAAAATGATGAAATGAGGGTAAATGTGATGGAATTGAAGTGAAAATGCATAAAAAATGAGCTATAGTGATCGAATCGAGCCACAAACCTAGATCTGAGAAATACAAGAGTGTTTGGATTTTTCCTAAAAAGAGCTCCTAAATGTCGAGACCAAAATGCCCATCGCTCTAGTCCTCTACACTTTTCGTCATCCAAAGGGGAACCTATTCGTCTTTGTAAATAAAGCTAATTCTAAAGATCACAATTTTTTATCTATTCCTGCAAACACTAGAGAAGAGAAATATTTTGGCAATAGGGGTTTCCTTAGGTGAAACCCTTGTTTTATAATTAACCATGAAATAAAAATGAAATGTAATTGAATTGCAGTAATGGAAATGATCTCCTTTTGAGGGAAATGTTGAATAATGTCTAAAACACTTATGTTGTACCTTTTAATGGAGTTTTATTTGTCTTCATAAGGAATTAGGGTTTCAATAAGTCTTCACTAACATAGAACATGAATGTCAACTCCAATGCATGATAGAAGACTAATTGCTTGCTCACTTAAATTTGAATGGTTGATTGTTTGAATTGATTGCATGAATCTCATATGTGGTTCTCAAAATGAGTGGGGTAGACCTCATTTTATACATTCTTGTTGAAAAAAAATTAATTTTCTAACACATGAGTTGACATGGGATCAATATTCCTACTCAAATGATGTTACCTCTGAGGGGCCCCAAATTGGGCTCTGATTGGGAGGACCACAGTGTTGATCACACTAGTCCCTGAGGACCAGGACTCCAGTGCCTTTGTCCTGACCAATCAAGGACCAAGAAAAGAGGGGTAGGAGATGTGCATTTTGAAAAAAATGGATGATTTTGCATGGTGTGAGTAGAATCAGGGCTTCGATTAGGCCTTGGGAAACAAACGCCAAGGTGAGAGCCCAAATGAGGACAAAATTGTAAGGGAGTACACTTTAGGATGCTACAATATCTACCAATAAAATGAATCACTTTTTCTTTAATTCCTTTCTTACAATGAATTAAATCAGTCAAAGTAATCTTAGGACCAATGTTATTTTGAAATTTTTGAATGAAAGTATTAGCCAATTGCTAGAAAGAAGTAGTAGAATAAGGAGACAAAGAACAATACAATTGAAAGGCTTTATCTCTAAAGGTTCGAGTGAATAATTTTACCACAAGTCTTTAATCATGAGAGAAATCACTACACAAGGTTTAAAAAGTCTTCACATGAGTCAAGGGGTCACCTTTTTCATTGTATAGCTATAGTGGAGGAATTTCCACATGTTTAGGAGAATCTGCATGGACAATCACATCAAATAGTAGGATAGCTACATCAAATGTGGGAACATTGAATTTGCATTCAGTTAAATAAGCCAATTTGGTGTTGTAAGGATGAAATAGTTTGATCTAGGTTATTGGTAGTTTCTTTGGTGGATGAATTAGAATATGACATATTGGATTGTGATGGAGGAGTAATACTGTTGTAAGTAACTAGAGGTTGAGAATAAGGAGGGGTAACATAATGGTATTTTGGTATGGGAGATGGTTGTGAAACAAATGGAAGACTCAGGAAATGAGGTTTGTAAGAATAGTGATTAATTGGATTGTCCCCATGAATAACATGTGTATAATTTGAATATTGTGTGGGAGTACTAATGATGGAAGATGTAAATGTAGGCATAGAAATAGAATTATTAACTGTGCTAGAGGGTTGAGAATAACCAAGGACTTCGATATAACTTTTGATTGGTATGATATTGGTATCAACTATATGAGAAAGGCCACACAACACATCTACACCCACCTTATCACTTTGAACCATTCTTTTCAATCCTTCAATCAAGGTAATTTCCTCACTATCCAGGTATTGTCAACACATCCATTTTTGAATATTTTCAAACTCATTATCAATCTTCTCCAATTGGTCAATAGTAACCTTGGTTAGTGATTCATCCTCATCACGAGTTTCCATGATGTTGGGTATGTCATGTGTGGGATTAGAGGAAGCACTAACATCCACATGAAATAGGATAGTCAATTGGGGTTCGATATCCTTAGTTTATAAACCTTGTGAAGCCCTATGTCTATAACTTCTTCTCACTAGAATATTGCATGTAGGAATAAGGGTAACAAAACTCATGCAAAAAGGGAAATATTGAATATAAATGTAAAATATTATTAAACAATTTAATTTGTTTATAAACTGATTGATTAACCAATGAATTAAGCAATGGCAATTCTGATATTAAACACTATATGCATATAAATATGAAAATGAAATGTCATAACAATTAGATCTAAGCATACAATTAAAAAGTTATGCAATCCAAAAGCCAATTTTAAAAGAATAAAATAAGGTTTTTATGATTTTAACTCTAAATTCTTGTAATTCAATTGCATATATGATCTATGAGTGCAAATATGAATGTTTAAGTGCATACAAATTAGATCTAAGAATGAAAATAAAAAATAAACATGAGGTATGTTGGGTTTGAACCAAAATGTAAGGTGGTGGAAATTAGGGTTTCACCAATTAGGATAGTAGAACCACCATTACACAAGATTGACCTTACATTTAAAAGGGTGTGTAAATTCAATAGATCTAGCCACAATTCAATTAGGGAAAAGGGTTGAGATACTAATTAAATTTACTTGGGTTTTTGGTTCGCCTTTTAGTGTCAAAATTGGATATGAATTGTAAATTTATAGGGTAAAATAATGTAGAACTGGAGAAAAATAGTAATAACAAAGTGTTCATAGTTCAAACAGAGCCAAAGATAGAGATCTAAGAAGAGGAAGTGAATCGGAACTTGTAGCTAAACATCTAGGCCAAATTGTTGTGACTAGGAGGGTAGGGCGGCTTGGTCTTGCAACTCTTTAACACACCAGAGGGATGTTTTGTGGATTAGGGAGACACACATAATTCACTATCAAAAGATTGAGTGAAATACTCAAGACTAGGGTGGTGGGGCTACCTAGTCCTTCACTTTTTGCACCTGTAAAAGTTGAACCTTTTCATCATCTTTTTTTTTAATCTTTAATTGCAACACCTCAATCAATTTCCTTCAGACATAGAGTGAGAAAAAAGGTTATGGATAGGGGGTTTCCTTGGGTCAAAAATTGATTTAGGAATTTACCTTGAAATTCAAATGAGAATTAAAATGAAAATAGAATTGAATTGCAGTAGATTGCTTTCCTTGTGAGGGAAATGCTAGATCTAAAATTGAATGCTTGTCGTTGAAGTTGATACCTTGATGAAGCTTGCTTGAATACTCACACAAAGGTTTATGATGTTATGTAGAATGTCTTCATGGAATTTTGACCATTGATGCCATCTTGAATTCTTAAACTTAACTTAAGCTCTCCTTAAATGCTTGATGAATGCTGGATTTCTTGCTCACTTGAATTGAATTTTCTAGAGTTTGATTGAGAGAGTTTTCCAACTTAGGCTTAGAATTAAAACAAGAGGGGCATGCCTCCTTTTATACTTAACCATCCAAAAAATTACTTTAATTTATCTAAAATGCCAACACAGGAACTAAATTCATGACCACTTGAATTGATTGTTAATGAGACCAAATTTTGGTCTTGATTAGGAGGACCAAGGTGGTGGGGTTCCCTACTCATCTTAATTAGGACTCAGATTTGAACAAGGTACCAGAAGGGAGTTGAAAATTTAGATTTAATAAAGGTGTGAGTAGAGTAAAAGAAGACATCAGGCACTGATGCAATACAAAAACCCCCTTCCTTCAGACTCACAACAATCAACACACATAAAACCCTTTCAATGACTCTCAGCTACAAACTCAACAGTCAAATTACAACAAACCAAATTATATGATCATAAAATTAGCATCCATAATTGTAACTATATCTATCCTCTAACCCTCTTGGGTCCTCACACCAAGTTTCAAGGTAACTAACAATCGAATCAGGGAGAAATTGTCAAAATTCTTGTTAGAACCCTAGTTAGCCTAGCTACCAAGTGACCCCGTGAACAATCTACAAAATATTTATAACAACTCAAAATTTAAAAATCATTGGCGAATGGAAGATAACACACCACTACACATCCACATGTGCTCACTTAAACAGTTTGTATCCAAACAGAAATATGTAAATACAGAATTAGAGCAAAGTACATAAACAGAGCGAATTATAGAAAATAAGCTTCCAATTCAGAGCCAATGATTTCAAAATTGAAAAAATAATTACAGAATTACTTTGTAGAACTCCCCATTCTCCCCCTCTAGTTCTTTATCCATTTCTCATACAATTTATACCAAATTCGAATTTTCCCGCAGTGACCTTTGGATGTTTGACTGATCAATTCCCTAATCTGATAAATCGCAGTCGAACACAAGTGTCAGAATAGAAATGTTGAGCTAATAGATAAACGTTGGGTACCAATATCGAAATAAAAAATCCAATTATGACTTTTTATCTCCCATCAGAATAAGAAATAAAGGTGGAGTAACAATTTCATGTAATCCCGATAGAGAAAAGTACTTCGATGTCACTTATTTTAGTATAGCTTATGCCAAACAAGACATGTGGATGCCTATCGAAATAACCTATCAAGGTTGGTTGAATAACATTTTACAATCCCGATAGTGTAAACTATCCCCATGACAACCTTATCGGATTAACTACTCCAATGATAACTTTTCACCACAATGATGCTTTATTTGGTTAACTATCTTGATGCCAATATTGATACCTTATCGTAATCACCATTCAAAAATGGCCAAACAAAATTTTGCAAATTCGATAGTATAAACTATCCCAATAAAAACATTGATACACTATCAGTTTAACCTATCCCGATAAAAATGATGACAACTTATCGGTATAACTTATCTCGATGACAAAAATGACAATATTTTGAGAAACTTTACAAATTTGGAAATCATGACTCCAATTTTCACAAATAGACCCAAAAACATGAAATAACATTACAAATGGTCTCAACAGACCTTATTGAATCAAAATAAACCTAACCCTAACTGGTAAGACTCAAAACTTAATTACCATATTCCAGTTGCTCCTACACCAAACACCTAGGCTTGAAAATTTTCCAAGTCCCTTGGAAACCAGATTGTCCTTGTCCATCTTTGACCTTCTGAGGTGTCAACCCTGCTTTAGTACCTTGAACTGGTTTCTCCATCAAGACTACTTCATTCTTACCATATTTGTCCTTTGAGTTTTGCCGAACACTCCCAGCTCCTTGTCCAATCACTTGTCCTTTATGCCTCACGTTCTCAAACATTGGAACCCCTAATCCACCATGTTTATCAGACCCAAAATGCTTTGTTATTGGAGAACATGACTAATTATCAATATTGTTTTCCACTATAGGACAAATTAGAGTCCCAACTAGGATTACCTTATTCTCCTTCCAGCCACCTTGTGGTTGCACATACACCTTATCCTTGATCTTTGTTTGGTCTATTTTAGGTATCAACACCTTACCTTTGTCATCCCTGACTAAAATATTCTGCAAACCTTTTGATTTGGCATCTCCCAACATAGGAGTGACTGCAACTTTTCTTAACTCATCTTCACTTACCTTCACTGACTCTTTCTTGCCAACCAAGATGATTTTTGTTGCCTTGCCTCTTGCTTCTTTAGTCTCCTGTAATGGGGTTAATACAAAGGTTTTTCCATCCTTCTTAATAGTGTAGGTGTTCCTTCTACCATCATATAGTGTTTTCCTATCAAATTGCCATGGTCTTCCAAGAAGTAGATGACAACAATTCATGTGTAAAATATCACAAAGTATCCTATCTTTATATTCCCTAATCTGAAACTCAACATAGGTTTGTTCATTTACCAAAAGTGACTAATTAACATTTACCCAAGATGCTTTGTATGGTGCTTCATGAGGAATTTTTCTAGTTTTAGTTTATCTACCATCTCTCTCGACACCATATTGTTAGTGGAACCTGAATCTATTACTACGTTGCACACTTTAACTTGACATTTGCACGTAGTCCTGAACAAGTTCCTTCTTTGAGTCATCTCCTTATCCTTAGATTCCTTGAAAAGTGTTCTTCTTAGCATCAATGCTTCACCTACTTGTGGAGCAACAATATAAAGGGCTGACACTTTCACCTTCATCTTCCTGGACAATTTGGACTCTATTTTCACCCCTTCTTTCACCACTTTATGTAGACCCTTGTCTCTCAGGACACTTTAATCCTAGGTGTCCAAACTCTTTATAATTATAGCACCTACCTGAAAATATATTGGAATTCCTACCTCCACCAAATCTGCCTCTTGTGCCTCTACCTCTGAAATCTACACCTTGCTCTTTACTCTTGTTTGCATCTTCTTGGTTTTCATTTGATTGTCTTGAAGTAGAAAATGTTCCTCTGACCCTAAGGGTGTTGCCTCTGCCCCTACTTGACTTATCTTGTCCTCTCTTCAACTTTTGTTCCACTCTAATTGCCAATTGAAAACACTCATCCACTGCCCTTGGATTTGCCATAACTAGTTCATCTTGAATGTTAAATCTAAGTCCACCAAGGTATCTAGAAACCTTTTCAACCTCATCTTCCATCCTACTTGATCTTATGCTCAACTTGTAAAATTCATCAGTATACATTTTGACATCCAACTCTTTTTGTTTAAAACCTTGGAGTTTCTTATACAATTGAACTTCATAATATTTAGGAAGAAACTTACCCTTAAGTTTAGCAACCATCTTGTACCAAGAAACTATTTTTTCCTTATCTCTCTTTCTCCTCTCATCTTGTTCATAGTCCCACCATAATAATGCATGTCCTTTCAGCTTTGTCTTTGCTATCTTCACTTGTTGCTCTTCAAGAACATCTTCACATTCAAAGTGATTGTCCATAACTACAATCCAATCTAGAAGCACTTCTTCATCCAAATTACCTCCATACATAGGCAATTCAACCTTCACCAAGTTTCAACGTGTTCTGACAATATAATCAGGGAGACATTGTCAAAATTCTTGTTAGAACCCTAGTTAGCCTAGCTACCAGGCAACCTTGTGAACAATCTACAAAATCTTTCTAACAACTCAGAATTTTAAAATCATTGGCGAATGGAAGATAAAACACCACTGTACATCCACATGTGCTCACTTAAACAGTTTGAATCCAAACAGAAATATATAAATACAAAATTAGAGAAAATTACAAAACCAGAGTGAATTACAGAAAATAAGCTTCCAATTCTGAGCCAATGATTTCAAAATTGAAAAAATAATTACAAAATTACTTTGTATAATTCTCCCTATTCTCCCTTCTGGTTCTCTATCCGTTGCTCATACAATTTATACCAAATTTAAATTTTCCCATGGTGACCTTTGCCTGCCTGATTGTTCAATTCCCTAATCTGATAAATTACTGTCGAACACAGGTGTCGAAATAGCAATGTCGAGCTGATAGATCAGAGCTAGGTACAGATATAGGAATAACAACTCCGATCATTACTTTTGTGTTGGGATTCCCATAGATACTAAGAGGGGGGGGGGTGAATCAGTATCTAACTGGTGAATAGAATTTCTTAACTTAAAACATGTAGAGCATATTATAACAGTGTATCGGTATGCAAGAAATAATGCAAGAAGGAGAATTAAAAACAACCACATGAAAAACACACCATAACACAATGATTTAACAAGGAAACCTGGTGTAGTGTAATGCCTTGCCAGTGCCATAGGATTGTAAGGTTGCCATCAATGACAAAACCTTCAATCACCTACAATGTCTCATTGGAGTGTGCATATGCCAACAATCTCCCCCTTTGGCATTGATGGGAACACTCGTGAGAAAATTCAAAAGTGTATCCAAAACTGTAATCCAAAAATGTTTCCAAAAATATATTACCAAAAATATAAGAGTTCCCCCTGAGCAGATAAGTCTTCTACCGGTTATTTTCTCATACTACTACTCCCCCTTTGGCATCAATGACAAAGGTTGCCAAGATGTTAGGGGAGTTGTAGTCTCACTCAACCTTGTAGCTGGGTAGTTAAAATTTGAAAAAGATCTGCCAAAATTAAGTTTATACTTTCCATAAACTTCTTTCTATCCTTTATTGTTGTCTCTATTCTTTTTAACTTACCAGTGAGTTGCTGCATATGCTCTATCGGTGTTCTCTATCCCTATACTAGTGCTTCAGATATTTCCTTTTGCATGAATGCTAGATAGTCCAATCTTGGACTCAGTCTTAGTCTCAAATTCTTTGCCTTATCCACTATTCTCTCCTTTTCTCTTCCTAGCTTAAGTAACTCTTCCTCAAAACTTGTTATCCTTTGCTCAAAAACTGATAATGTATCAGGTGAGTTAACAAAACTGTTTGCAAGTTTATTGATTTCATCTTGTACCTTGCTCATCTTCTTATCTATGTCTACTGTCAAAAAGTTTGGTTTACAAGTATCTTTATACAGAGTTTTAAATTCCTTTAATAAGTTGCATAGTTCCAATAGAAGTGTGTCAAATTCCCTTGTACACTTCTTTATCTTATTTTCAAAGAATTTTGCTTTTCAAGTTCCATCTTATCCTTTAATGCCTCTTCCTTTATTTGCTCAATTGTCACTATGTTCTCAGTGATGTACTTGGACAAAATGTCAATTTGACTTAATGAATCTTTATTGTCTATATTGTAGTTAGGAGGTAGCCTTTTCAAAATTGGAATTGTGTCATCTATAGCTTTATAAGCTTGTGAACTACAATCTGTGATCCTTTTGATTGAATCTAAGAGTACTTTAGTTATATTAGTTGATTTATAGCTTGCTGATGATGAACTAACATTATGAACTCTGTCGGTGGAGGAAGTAACCAAGCTGTTGTGACCTCTGGTAGGTCTGTTTGTGTTTGCATTTCCTTAAGCAATGGGTTTTGTACTTCTCCTATTGCCGATTGTACTGTTTCTTCATGAATTTGTTCCTGTACCTGTTCCGGAGCCTTTTGCTCTTCTTGTTTCTTTGTCTGTGTCTATTGTCCTATGTTATCATCTGCCAATTTCTCTTGTGTTTGATCATTTTGCTCAATTATTGGTGGCTCACTAGCCATGTTTGTCTTACCAGTTGTATCTTTATCTACCACAATGTTGATCTTTTGTGTATCAACATCTACTTTGTATAAGACTTCAGGATTAGGATTTATATCATCTATATTCATACTTTCAACTGTCGGTTGATCTTCTATAGTTGTTGTTACCGGTGATGTAATCAAAGGAGGTGGGGGTAAGTTGTCTTTTACTTTGATACTAGGAGGTCCACCAACTTTTCCTTTACCCTTGTCCTTGTCCTTCTGATATGCCTTTATAGGTTTGTGGCTCATGTACTCTTCATATTTTTCTTTTTCAACTAGGAATATATCCCATGCATTTTTTGTTTCTTCAGTTACCTCATTAACTCTTCCAACCTTTAAAGCAATATGCCAGTGTGCAGTAGAGAATACTGACCAGTTGGCTTCTGCAATTAAATCATCTATCTCCTTAGGTGAGTTTACTGGGTAAACAACTAGTAACTTTTCAATTTTGATTTTCTTATCAAGCTCTATAACAGCTTGTCTTCTTGCTTCTAGTTTTTTGAATAGTTCATCTGGTACTTCATCTATCACTTCCATAAAAATATTCTTATACATGTCCATGTGCAAAATACCACTATTTTCCACTTGTTCTTTTTCATCTGCTATCAGAGTGTCATACAATTTCTTTATATTCTTTAGTTTCCCTTCCTTTTTAATTTCATTTAGCAATATGTCAAGAGGGGCCATGTTTTGTTTTGTCTTCTTCTTCTTTGGTGTCAATTTATTCTTTGGTGTAGTCTTTCTAACTAGAGATCTCACTGCTTGTTGTTTCTGTCTACTTCTCCTAGGTGAGGGTGTGGTTTCCAGTGAAGGATCTCTTTTCCTTACAACTCTTTTGAAAGTTGCAAGCATGTTATTCTCCAAAGAAGTAGCTACCGGTGATAAGTGAGTTTTAGGCTATAGAGTTCCTAACTCATCCTCAGTGATACTGGTTTGTTTCAATACATCTTCTTTAATAGCCTTAGCCTATCTAGAGCCTCTTCTCACAACTGCTTCAACCTTTTTCACTCTCTTCTTAGATTGAATTTGACTTTCTATGGTCTCAGCACTACCAAATACTTCTTCCTTTGGTTCATTTGGTGCTTCCAGAAGTGCTTTAGCATAAGTTTCAATTATATGATCATCAGTCTCATAACCCATCTCTGTTACCTAGATTGTTCTTGGGATGACTGCTTCTATCCAGATCTCATCCTTTTTTATTACAAAACATATATCATCCCTATATTTGTCAACAATCTTTTGTGATAATCTGATTCTCTTCTTCATTTTGGCCTTAAGTACTTGAAAGTAGTCATGAATGTTCTTTTCCTTGTCTTCACCCATGTTATTCAATAGTTTTGTTAACTGTTTTCCTACCAGTATATCAAATCCAAGTTCTTTATAGCCTATACTAGGAACCTATTTGGTTATGTGTAGCATCAAGCATACAAGTAGATTATCAAACCTAAAAGTTCCTTTCTTATCTTTCTTTATCTTGCCTAAGTTGTCAATTAACTAATCTTTTAACCATTCACATATGTCAATTTTCACATTGTCTGTAATCATGTCATAAGAACTCTTAATGCATAAACTTGAAAGTGAGTTGAGTCTATTTGCATGAGTTGCGTTATACCCTAAAATCGTGCTCACAAATCTCACATTTATATCAGTCACATCATTAACTCTTAGAGACCTTCTATCTGATGTTGCACTAGTTAAGTTCATTACTAGGTCAGTGGAGACCTTCTTGGTTTTGTCTAGTCTATTACCGGTGGATGGTAACCCTATTACTGCTTTCACAATTTCCTTGGTAATTTTTTGAATTGCATCTAACCAAAAAAATTCACCATGTACCCTGCTTAAGACTATCTTAATCACATCCTTGGGAAATTCAGGAATGTAGAGGATTTCAGTAAATCCTAGGGTTTCAATGATTTTATGTTCCGATTTTACATTTCTGGAATTATCACATATAACAGATTTATACATTATTTTGATCTCTTCATCTCCTAATTCCTCTATGTTGCAATGAGTGTAAATTCTGGGGTCTTCAACATAAACAACTCCTTTTGGAATTTGAGAAAAAGCACCTACAGTGTCATCTTTCTTTGCTACCTTGAGAACTAGTTGAAATACGAGTCTAGGGCATTTTATAATCTCGACTACAGTAGGGTTTGCTATATATTCAAGTGTAGAGGTGGATGCCATGATGATAAATACCTTTTTCTACCTTAGGGTGAATTGATTGCTCAAAGTGTTCTTGCCTCTTTGCTTGAAATCCCTTAGTGCTCTTTGAATGTTTGAAATC
The DNA here is from genome assembly GCF_030272615.1 of Cryptomeria japonica. Taxonomy (NCBI): domain Eukaryota; kingdom Viridiplantae; phylum Streptophyta; class Pinopsida; order Cupressales; family Cupressaceae; genus Cryptomeria; species Cryptomeria japonica. The sequence continues at coordinate 54,252,754 of NC_081405.1, forward strand.
TTGGTGAAGTGAAATGGAGCGAAAACCACAAATTTATAATGTTTATTTGCCATCTACCACATTTAATGTATGTCGGTTAAGTAGTCACTTAACATTGTCTACTAGTATAGAAGTAATTTCCAACTTCTCATCTCTAACCGAGGGAATAATAGCACATGTGTCCTTAGATTGCCAAACCCTCAAAGAAACTTTCTTCAATTTGATGAAGAACTTCCTATCGGTGGAGCACTACTCTGTTCTTCCGGTGGAGTAATACTCTATTCTGCCGGTGGAGTGTTGATTGGTTCTACTGGTGGAGGAGTATTCCCAGCAATATTTATGTCTGACTTTCTAACCCATTGTTTTGAGAATTCTTGCTTAACCTCTTCAACTTTTTCTTTATCTTTCAAGCTAAAACTTTTGTTGTCTGCCAGTGATCCTTTACTTCTACAAAAATTTGCAATATACCCAATCTTGTTACATGCATAACAAGTCACATTATTCTTCTAAATAGCTTTCCCATAACCTATGTCGGTTTGTATTCTGCATTGATTAGATAGGTGTCCAAATCTTCCACAAACATAACATCTCACATTCATTCTACAATTTTCAGAGTTTTGAAAAACTTTGTTGCATTTTGAACATTGACCAGTGGGTGTGTTGATATTCTGATAGTTTCTAGATCTACATTCATTTTCTCTATGACCATACTTATTATAGTTAAAGCATTTTCCATTGAATTTAAAAGCATTAGGTTGCCCTACCAGTTTGCCATGATCCTGTGTGTTTGCAGTACCGGAGCTTTCACCAACTTCAAAGCCAATTCCAGAAGTGTCGCCTTTAGGTATTTTATTCTTCAGCAAGTTACCAAGTTCCTCTGAGCTTTTCTTGAATTTTTCTTTATGTTGATTTACAGTATCTAGTTCTCTTTCTAATACTTCTTTTTGCCTCATCAGTTCATTGGAGTCATTCTAAGTGTGCATCAGAACTATCTTTAACAAATCATTTTCATAGCTGAGTCTTGTGTTTTTATTTGCAGCATCACTTAGTGTTCTAGTCAAATCTTCTTCATTCTTCTTTCTATCTTCAATTTCTTTACAAAATCTCATAGTCATATCTTGCATCTCATTCTTTGTTGTCATGTTCTCTTGTTTCAGCTTGTTTATCATATCATTAAGAGATTCCTTTTCATCATTCTCATTATGCATCTTTTCACAAAGTTCTCTTCTCTTGTCTCTTGAAATGGTAATATTTTCTTGAAGTGCCTGAATGATATCCTGGGCTGCTTTTAGATCATCTTCTGATTTGATATTTTTTAGTTTCTTTGCATCATAGTCTGAAAGAGCAGCTTCTAGTTGCTTCATCAGATTTTCCATCTTTACCGATGTCAAGATCTTCCTCAAGCTATTAGGCTTCTGAAAATAGAGGACCAAGTTGTGATACCAATTGTTAGGATTCCCACAGATACTGAGAGGGGGGGTGAATCAGTATCTAACAGGTGAATATAATTTCTTAACTTATAACATGTAGAGCATATTATAACAGTGTACTGGTATGCAAGAAATAATGCAATAAATAGAATTAAAAACAACCACATGAAAAACACACCATAACACAATGATTTAACGAGGAAACCCGGTGTAGTGTAATGCCTTACTGGTGTAATGCCTTGCTAGTGCCATAGGATTGTAAGGTTGCCATCAATGACAAAACCTTCAATCACCTACAATGTCTCATTGGAGTGTGCATATGCCAACATTTTGATCTCCCATCGAAATAAGACATAAAATCAAAGTAACAATTTCCTGTAATCCTGATAGAACAAACTACTCTTAGATCACTCATTTTGGTATATCTTATGCCGAACAAGACATGTGGATGCCTATTGAAATAACCTATCAAGGTCGGCTGAACAACATTTTGGAATACCGATAGTGTAAACTATCCTAATGAAAACCTTATCGAATTAACTATTTTGATGACAAATTTTCACCACAATTATGCTCAATTGGGTTAACTATCTCGATGCCAATATTGATACCTTATCGGAATACTCATTCAAAATAAGCCAAACAAAATTTTACAAATCCAATAGTATAAACTATCCCAATAACAACAATGATACCCTATTGTTTTAACCTATCCCAATAATAGTGATGACAACATTTTACCCCAATGGCAACTTATTGGTGTAACTTATCCCGATGACACAAATGACAACATTTTGAGAAATTGTACAAATTTGGAAATCATGACTCCAATTTTGACAAACAAATCCAAAAACATGAAATAACATTACAAATGGTCTCAACAGATCTTATTGAATGAAAATAAACCTAACCCTAACTCCTAAGACTCAAAAACTAATTAACATATTCCAAGTGCTCCTGCACCAGGCACTGAAAGATGGAATGACAAGGCAAAGTCTAGCTGAGGACCAAATTTTATGTTGATACAATTTATGATGCTACAACATAACTTATTTCTATACTTGTAGGAACAATTCACATGCTATCATTCATCCTCCAAAGGTTAGCAACAAGGTAATATGTAGATACACCAAGCAACACACTGCAAGTAGGTCCAAAACATATATTCTAGATGAACAAGCCTAATTGATATTGTCACACACCATGGTAGGACCCAAAATCAATATAACATAAAATTGTAATGTTACAAAGACATCCAAGGATTCACCACACACCAAGGAGTAACACCACTTGACTGAACCAAATAAATTACCATAAAGCATAGATTCCAATCACCATGCATCATTAAATAGACCATCAAGTGTTATGTAGAGCACACCAGGATGTTCTATGAAAATATAGCAACATTCTATAATCCTTCCTTCACTTATTGATATCAATATAATACTGACAAAACATTATTGGTACTAAATACTTTATTTCAGAGAGCCATTCAAGAACAAAACATAATATCATTACTTACAGACCACACCATAATTTGATAATTGAACTAAGAAATAAAAAAATGTTGTAGAAAATGTCTTGAAGTTTACAACACCAAACAAATCATTGTGAAGAAACATGAAACATTTTTAGGACAACTTTTGATAGAGAATCAAATTGTTAGGCATAACCCTATTAGTTATAACACCAAGGACCAAAAAAGTTAGGATTTCAATGTACACATATCATAAATATTATATCCAAGTCTGCAAGACCATATATACAAATGTGGAGGAATACAGAGAATTCTTCTATGCACACATCAATACAACTTCTTATATCAACTTGCTCCATCAGGCTTCCAAGGACCAAACTATTCCAGAAACATAACATTCTCATTCAATACATCATCGTCATTATATTTTCATGTATCTAATCTTCATATTAATATCTCAACCCATTTGAACATCAACATACCATTACTGCAATCAGTATTACCAACAATCTTAATACAACCAAATTAGTGTAGACACCAGACACCAAGGAGGTGAGCATCCATAGAAAATTTGCAACCAATATTCATCTATTCCTCTCATCAACCTATTCATAGTTAAGAGAATATTGACAATGCCATACAACAATAGCCAATGTGGCCTTATAATTTCATCCTTAATGATAGATTATCAACCATAATCATCACATCCTTAATGATCTATTCAAGTAGCCATATAGTTACTTATGTAAATTCCCTCACTATTTCCATCAAACACTACATCAATACTTTACTCAACCAATCATATCATCAATGAACTCAACATTATAGGACAACATACATTGTTAGACATCAATTTGACTTCAATGGCAACACATATTGTCAACAGCTAGTTGTCACTGGCTTACATTTTGGCATCCAACATACTTCTATGATTTTGAGGATACTTCATTATTGCAGGGAAATTTTGTCTGTATCATTTTCTTCATTGGAGTGGTGAGTGTATTTTATCTTCATGATAGATGTAGTCCTTGGGGGTATTGGTGTTGACACCTCCATACATCACTTCATTCCTTACTTGTACATGATTTGCATATTTTATTTTTGGAGAGCAGTTTTGTCCCGCAAGGTTTTCTATGTTTCTTCGTTTGAAAGAGATTATTTGCATGATTAGTTTTGCATGGGTAGATAACATGGCCTAGTTTTTGGGACACATATATTACATTCTCTAATTGGTATTTAATTATTTGGAAAATAATTCTTCTCTCTCAGTTGCACTTAAGAAGAGTTGTTAGAGTAAATATGAATTTATCCTATTTACTCATGCTTACGTTTACATAGACATCATTATGTAATATTTTGCATTCAGGTGAATATTATTTACCTTATATTAATATTTGTAGCCAAGTACTTGATGATAGTTGTCTCTACCTACGCTTGCATATGATTGAGATACATGTTCATATCTCGTGATCTTCTACCTATCACCTTTGGATTAACAAGAATTACTATTGTACATTATTCATCATTTCAATAGTATATTATATCATCTAGTAAAATATTTTATTCTTCTCTATATGAAATTTATCTACAAGTTGGGATCTTGGTTTAGAAGAATCACTCTAACACCTCAAAATTTCTTTGATTACCATCTCTCATCATCTTTCCAAAAATATCCAAAAGGAATATCATCATCATATGAGGGAAATTTCAATTAATCTAAGGAAAAAACATATACTTTATTCTTATTCCAAAAATCTAAAGAAAATATATCGCTTCCTCTCTAAGGTCTATGTTTGTTACATGGTTATTAAATATTATTTTATGCTTTGTATAAATTTTTGGCTCCTTATTTAAATAAATATATTAAAACTTTTTCTTTTGTCTCCTTCATTTCATATCAAAGTGGTGCAGTCACCAGTTAGGAGGGATGTTAAAGAGATCAATCTGGACTGGGCAACAAGAGTAAACACAATAGAAACAAGAAACTATGATGAAGGCAATGTAGAAGTGAATGAATTAGATCATGAAAAATGATTGCAAATAACCGGTAACATCCGGGTTACAAGATCTGGCTCACTGGCCTGTTACAAAAATGCTTAATTACAGAATAGGTCACTTCCAGACCTCCAAATCTAAGATCAATCTACTATATTCTAGTTGATTTCCCTGTAACTAACTTCTAATACTCAATTAAAATGATTTATATGATCCAAGGGGATCCAGTCAGCCCAAAATTAATCAAATGCCGAAGAACAAGATCAAATGTCTAAAACCAATAGGTCGGCCTCCGCTAAACAGACTCCTCCAGAAAATATAAAGGATGAAGTGTAGATCAAAGCGAAGGTTGGCCACATGCCAAGGAACATCGGGATCAATGCATAGGACTCCACAAGATACCGAAGGGATTTGGTAGGTTCACCAATGCAAATAGTTCCAAATAGTTCCGGTGCTAGAAAACTATCTCGAAATCCCGAATCGATAACTTGCCAGAAAATGATCCAAATGCTCCGCGGTTTAGGAATAAGGAATATGATCATGTCCTCAAGAAAATTCTCAAGCAAAATCCAACTCCACAAGATCCAGTGAGCCAATGCAAGAAAATGTAGAATGAAATGATGAAACTACAAAACAGAAAACAAACAAAAAAGAAATATTTTTGGTTGATGCAAGATTGCCAAGAATAGGGGATGCTCCTGCATCAGAAATCCAAGGTTGTTGAAAAAAAAGTGAGTCTCTCACTTTTTCAGGGTTAGAGGAAAACCAAGGAGGTCTACCTCTACCTGAGTAATCCAAGATGAATCTTCAACTAGTTTGTCCTTCCATTTTACAAGATACTCCTTATATTGAATACTCCAGGTGCTACACCCAATCCTACTATCCAAAATGTCTTCAATCTGATCTAGCTCCTTCTAGGGCAATTGTTTCTCCAAGTCTGCAATACCATCCTCACTAAATTTTGGTTCACAATACTAATGTAGATCTGCAATGTTATATATAGGTGAAATACTCAAACTTCATATGCATTTTTCAGAACTAAACTTCCTCAAGATCTTACAAGGTCAAAACTTCCTCATCTGTAACTTGTTGTAGGTTCCAACTGGAAATCTCTCTCTTCCCAAATACACCATCACTTCATCACCAACTTCAAAATCCTTATGTATTCTCTTCTCATCTGCTTTCTCCTTATACTTGTTTTTCATGTCCTCCAAATGCTTCTTAACATGAATATGCAAGGCCTTCATGTGATCTACAAATTCTTATGCATGTGCACCTGGTTGTCTTCATTACTAACATCTCTTAGTTCTGTTATACCTCTAGGGTGTGCTCCGGTAACAGTTTCAAAAGTTGTTCTTCCAATACTCCTATTCACTGAATTATAGTAGGCAAACTCTTCTTGTGCAAGAATCAAATCCCAACTTCCTATTTTCTCTCCAACTAAGCATCTCAACAAATTTCCCAAGCTCTAGTTTACTACTTCTATTCATCCATTGGTTTGTGGGTGAAAAGTAGAACTGAATTTCAAATCTGTCTTCATCTTCTTCCAAAGTGTTCTCCAAGAATAACCAACAAACTTAGTATTTCTGTCTGAAACTATGCTCTTAGGTAATCCATGCAACCTTACCACTTCCTTGAAAAATAGCTCAGCTATATGCACTGCATCTGATTTTTTCTTACAAGGTATGAAATGAGCCACCTTCGAGAATCTATCCACTACCAAAAATAAAGAATCATTCCCTCTCTGTGTCTTAGACAATCCAAGTATGAAATCCATGCTTATAACCTCCCAAATTCTTTCTGAAACTGTCAAAGGCTTATACAATCCTGCATCCCAACTACTACCTTTTGTAACTTGACAAACTCTACAAATCCACACAAATTTCCTAACATACTTATGAATTTGAGGCCAAAAGTAATGCTCACTCACCAATGCTACTATCTTATCAACACCAAAGTGTCTGACTAATCCTCCACTATGATTTTCCTTTATCAGGTTCTCCCTCATATAATTCTTAGGTATACACAACTGAACTCCTCTGAATAACATCCCATCTTGAATGAAGAAATCCAACCTCTTGCTTCTATCTACCATAACCTGTTCTCTACATGCTTTCCATGGTTCTACAAAATCTAGGCCATCATCATACAAGGTCTTCAACTCCTCAAATCCTAATATTGTCACTCTCATCTCTGTCAGCAAATTCATCCTTCTACTTAATACATCAACAACTTTGTTAGATTTCCCATTTCTATGCTTCAACATAAAGGTGTAACTCTACGAAAACTCTACCCATCTCACATGTCTCTGATTCAACTTACTCTGACTATTCAAATACTACAAGGCTTGATGATTGGTATACAACACAAACTCCTTAGGAAATAGGTAATGTCTCCATTTCTTCAAGGCTTGAACTATGGCATAAAATTCCTAGTCATACACTGAATATCTCCTCCTGGAATTATTCAATTTTTCACTGAAATAAGCTACTACTCTCCCTTCTTGACTCAATATGGCTCCAATTGTAGTTCCACTTGCATCACAATCTACTTGAAACACTTTGTTTAAATCTGATAAAGCTAACATGGATTGCTTAGTCACTTTTTGTTTCAATAGTTTAAAGCTTTTGTTTGCTCTGTTGGTATTCTATTGTCATTGATGTCAACCGATATGGGATGACTACCGGTATAAGAGATGTATGTGAAACACTGTCATGGAGGAGTACACATTGAGATATCTTTGATATCACCTTGTGTTGCAGAACACCAGGAAGGTAAGGAAGAGAATATCATTCAGAGGAATGATCACTGAGGTCACCAATACACAAGTTAGTGCCTGACTTGTGTGGATGAGATGAATAGGTTACAGGTATAGTGTATCACCTATAAGGAAAGGATGTCAACTAATAAGTGATGTGTTGGCATGGAGAATTCAGATCAACCAAGTGAGTGGTTGTCAGCCGACAAAGCTCATAACCAGTGTATAAGCAGGATGATCAAGGTGCTTGGATGTTGTTTGTGATGAAGAGGTAGAATGTTACCTAAATCACATCAACATTGGAGGAGAAGAATGAACATGTCACATGTATGTTGTGAGGTTGCAGAATAATAGGACTCCCACTAGATGAAGATGTAGTCACCAAATGAAGAGATGACTAACAAGTGAATGTGTCTACATCGGATCACATGTATATGTTTGAAGATATGTTGTACAAATAGGGAAGTCAAATGAGTGCATTGTAGGATGTAGATGACAAGGTATCACTCCACTCATAAGTGGAACTTATCTCCTATTATGCATAGTGTGCAACATAGTTCCATGAGATAAAGTAGATGAGGCAGAGGTAGGTGTTTGAAGCCTCACACCGGATCTACTGGTGAATCAAAGGAATGCATCGAGGTCATGAAATTGGGGATATGCTTTGGACTGGTTGAGAAAACATGTTGAGATGTTGGTACAGATGAAGAGTGATGAGTTTTTCACTTTGACAAACCGGTGGAGATATGGTCCGAGCTGGCCAAGAGGAAGGCAATGTTGAGAAAATGTAGATAGAGGAAAATGGATTGATTGAAGATGGATTCTGTGGAAGGTTGATGACATGGTGTCATGAAGAGTGATTACCAGTATGTAAGTCCACTGATAATATGGAAAAGGTGCAGATGCAAAAGACTCCTGATTTGATGAAGTCATGCATATGGTAGGCTAGAAAGAGTGCTAACCGATTGTGTAGTCCACTGAAAGGGAAGAAAACTGCAAGGTTAGTATACCGGTAGATGAACCCAGTAATGAAGTTGGACTATGATCCAATTCATACAGACATAGTGGCTCAACCAAAGGTGTATGTCGACATAGATGCCATGAAGAGATGAAGTGGCAATCATGCCGAGGTAAGTGGAGTATCATGTAGAGATATGTGTCTCTATTGTTGTGCATTTAATATGGATCCCATGATTTGTGGAGAAAATCAGAAGAGTGTGGCCTGAGCATGAATGAACAACATAGACAAAGTAGGGAGTTGTTGGTGCCTAGATCTAAGCAAGAAGATCAGATTGAGAGAAGACCTCTAGAAGGAAACAACAAAAACATTAATGGAATCTTGACATAGGTAGGTTGAGAGACGAGGTCATGGTTGCTAAGATTAGAAGATGTATATTGGAAGGCGCATTAATGGTGAAGATGTACAGTTGGCTATCTGGGAGATCAGATCTGACATGATTTGATTAGTTTTAGTTTTCCTCGAGGTTGATAAGGAAACCCTAACCACTTGAGATTTGACTTGTCTTTTGGTGGGAAAACTAGGCTATAAATATGCAAGCCAAAGATATTGTTAAGTGCTGCTCAACAGAAGAAGATAGTGCTACTACGAAGTGATTGAGTGTTACTTCTACATGTGAGAACAAATCAGTCAAGTACTCAATGAGTATTTGAGAAGAGACTGAGTGTGAGGGAGAACCAGGTTGAAGTGTTCAACTGGTAGCATTGCAGAATCGGTAGTGTCCATATTGGCAGGGAAGAAGTGAAGGAAGTTGCAGAGAGATGTACAGTTGACTTTTTGGGAGATCAGATCACACATGATCTAATTAGATTTGTTTTTACATGAGGTTGATAAGGAAACCCTAACCGCCTAAGATTTGAATTATCTTTTGGCAGGAAAACCAGGGTATAAATATGTAAGCCAAAGATATTGTTAAGTGTTGCTCAATAGAAGAAGATAGTGCTACTGTGAAGTGATTGAGTGTTACTTATGCATGTGAGAGAAAATTAGTAAAGTAATCAATGAGTATCTGAGAAGGGACTAAGTGTGAGGGAGAACCAAGTTGAAGTGTTCAACTAGTAGCAGTGTAGAACCGGTAGTGTCCATACCGGCAGGGAAGAAGTGAAGGAAGCTGCAAAGAAGGTAGACATAGAACTTATAAAGTATAGTACTAGTCAATAGAAGAGTTGTGAGGAGAAGATCCAGTAGAGTAGAACAAAAGAGAGTGAACTGGTAGAGTTTACCAGCAAGAAAAGCAGTAGATGAGAGCACCAAAAGAGTGAGTTGATGCAATAGAGAAGGTGTCTCACTGACAGAGTGAGGTATATGAGATGGTTACAAGATTCACTTGTAATAGTATTATTAATTTTATATTTGAAGTTATCTTTGAGATTACTGAGTTGTAGCTCAGTGCAGGGGTTGTAGTTCCTTTAGGTTGTAGCCCATAAATCAGTGAGGGGTTGGTGCCCTAAATTAGGGGTTGTAGCTCCTTGGGTTGGTGCCCTAAATCAGGGGTTGTATCTCTTTGGGTTGGTACCCTAAACATTGTAACAAAGTTGATTATGAGGCTGAATTGGAGCAGTAGACTCCAACAACATTGCTCACCGAGGTTTTTCCCATCTTGGTGTTATGTGATGTCCCCTTATGTGATTGCATTTGTGTTGGTCTCCCCACTAACCTGTAAGTCTATTATGAGTTAAATCTAATAAACAGTATGCTCACATAGGATAGTTAAAAATAAAAAAAATTGAGAACTACTACTTCACTCCCCTCTCAGTGGTGCATTGTGCCTAACAATTGGTATCAAAGCCTAGGTACCCTATTTATCAAGCTTTCTCTCGCTTGCCCATAGCTTTTGGCTTAAGGACACAATGGTCTATTTAGTGTTAATCCCTACTCCAATTTTTGATGGTTCAAATTATTCTATTTGGAGTTTTAGAATGGAACTCTACCTATCCTCTTTAGGGTTTAATGTATGGATGACAGTTATTAATGGTCTCCCTAGGAATGTCAGTCCTCCCACTGGATCTGAAGAAGAAAGAAGATGCTTGTGCAATGAAGAATCCATGAATGCTATATACAGTGGGCTCACCGATGATGTCTCCTCACAGGGGGATAAGTGCAAATTGGCAAAGAGTCTATGGGATAGACTAAGGAAGATCTATGGAAATGAATTGTGCACCACTAGATGTGTTTGTGAGAATGAGAAGAACAATGTAACAGATACATGTGCAGATAATGAAGGCAAATCTACTAGCAGCCACAACATTGATGAAGAAGGAACCCACCTCTTCATGGCTCAAGAATCTAAAGATGAGGAGCACACATATGAAAGTGAAAAGTCAAATAGATCCTACTGGCAGGATGTGTTTGGCAGTGATAGTGAAGGAGAAGAAGAGGAAGCAAGAATAGATCTTGAAGGAGAACTTGTAAATGCTCTTGAGGAGCTCAGTAGAGTAAGAAATGAATACAAGTTATTCAAGAATGCTGCAGTGGTGGAGCAGAACCAGTTGATAAAATGCCTTGAAGAATTTGAGAAAAGCATCTTAGAGTTGAAGTCCCACAAGGAATACATCAAGGAGTGCCAGTGTGAAGATCTAGCATCAAGGCTAGAAGTTAAAAATGAAGAATATCAACAGCTTCTTGGAGAAATAGAGATTCTCCAAAATGACCTTGAGAAGTGTTAGGATGAGCTCAAGGTAAGAATCTAGTTTGATGGCAGCAGTGATGCCTTGGACAAAATGTTGAAGAAGCAAAAGCATGCCAATGATACTAAAGGTTTAGGAAGTGGTGTTGGTGAATGCCCCACCAGCAAGAATGTCACCCACAATGACATTATGTTTGTCTCCTCAAGTGGAGAAAACAAGGGCCAAACCTTCACAGTGAGAAATGTTCTAGAAGGTTGATCTAAACACAACTGATGAAGACTTGTAGATAAGAATGAAGAGTGGTGCTGCAAGAAGGAGGAACAATGTAGATCCCAAAGGTAAAGGGAAGATGGGAGAAGACAAATTCATTGGAAGTAGGAACATGAGAAGTCAACAAAGAAGACCTCCTACTGACAGAGGACAAAGAAATGCTACCACCCACAGAGAAAAGCAAGTGTTGGAGAAGAAGAGACCAGATGGAAGAGATTCCCATAATGGACAACCAAGGATCCACTCTCAAGGAAGGAGAAGTGGAGATGCTAAATGGGTAAGATCTCCCCATGCATGGTAGAATAATTTTTGTAAGTCTAATGCCATCCTTTACCGGTTATTTCTTTGCATGTAATGCTTATGGCCAGAGGGCATAAGAATGTAGAAAGAGATCTAGAAGGAATAATATAGGATCTCATAAACATCATGCACATGAGAAATATGTATCTAGGAGTAGATGCATGCATGTCCCCTCTCCCGTTTATGCTAGAAAGAATCCATTTGTTGTTCCTGATAATGTAAATGTCAAATGTTATAACTGCAATGGGTTTGGCAATAGAGGTTTTGAATGTAGGAAAAGGAACCTATAGTCACATGGAGGCTAGTATAGAAACTTTGCTTTGCAAAAAGGTGGATACAGAGCATATTGAAGTTAGAGATCTGCATGGAACCAAAGAAGAAATGCCCCTAAAGGACCAAGAGGTCCACCGGTTTCGGTTGCTAGTCACAACAACATACCCAGGAGAAGATAGTAAAACCAATATGTCAAGAGATTCCCCAATCATGAAGTTGGGATGGATGTTGTGTGCTACTATAGCACTAGTTTTGGTTGTGATGCAGAATCCAGAAATGAAAGGACCCATCAGCATAAGAAGGAAATAGCTGCTCCCAAGATTGAAAATGGGAAGAAGAATAAGACCAAGGAGGTATGGAGGAAGAAGACCATGGACCAACAGTGTGCATTCAATGCATAGGTGATATTTCCTAAGGCTTGGAGGAGATGTAGGACCTCAAAGGGAGTAGTACATTGAATATATCATTCACCCTCTCAGTGGAAGAGAACACATGGAAGACCATATTGCTGGTGGTACAAAGGAAGAAAATGAGATGATAAGTGTGTGTAGAGGCTACCTTGACTACACACCTACAAAGGAATGCTAGATCACTACTGTTGTGTCAAAGTAATAATAATTGGAATTAGAAACAAAATGACACAAAGGTTAGGAGTCACAAGATGGTGCTTTGGTAGTGATAGTGGACTGGTACAAGAGACCAGTATGTGCAGGATGTTACTGACATAAATGCTAACATGTACTTGCAAGTTATGTAGGACAATGAGGTTGGAGATCATTGTAATAACCCTGGTAGCATGGAATGTGGAGTTCATGTCTGAGGTGGTATTGGAAAAGACCTGAATAATATATGTTGGCCTGGTGGTTGATCATACAGGCATGCATGTTTATGGGATATTTTGGCAAATGCACACTTCAATGAGAAATTGTAGGTGATTCAAGGTATTGTAATTTATGGCAACCTTACAATCAACTGATACCAATAGGCACCAACACCGACAGATTCTACACCGACATATAGTTCACTGGCACTGAAAAGAAAGATTACTGACACCATGACTGACTAGAATTTTGTTTAATTGTATTTTATATTTAAATGTAAAATCCTTTTGTAATATGACATGGAGGATTGTAATAAGACTCATATAAGTATGAGATCTTGTAGATCATTTAGGATACATACAGATGGAAGGATTATTGCAGACCTAATATGTAAATTGTAAGGCAAATTTTGGATAAGGGTTTATGACTATTGCAGAGCTTAAACCGATATTGAATCTGGCATAGTAGATGCTGATCTGAAGCAGTACATGACATTCGATTTGTATAATCCAATTTTGTAAGTTAGTGAGACTTATTTTGTAACTGAGTAGTGACCTCTAGGCACTTGGCCTTCCTACATGTGCATGCCCCTATTGTAAACAGTAATATTCCCTTAGTGGCCAGTAAGCGAATATTGTGGGTCACAAATCCCAATGAGGTTTTTCCCACACCGGGTTTCCTCATTAAAATATTGTGTTATGGTGTGTCTTTCATGTTGTGGTTGTTATTCTTATTTACTGCATTAATTTTGGTTTACTGGTACACAGTTTTGAATTGCTTTTCATATTATAAGTTAAGAAAATTCTATCATCGGTTAGATACTATTCACCCCCCCTCTCAATATCTTTGGGAATCCTAATAGGATAGCTAGTTAGAATTATGACTTGATGATGACATTGTATGACAGTGTGTTCATCTAGGATTATGTCATAGGTTGTGGTGAAATAATGAAGCTAAAGATCATCAGATGATCACTTATGCACAACTCAACCGATACATGGAGATGATTGGTGCCCTCGATATTATACCTCACTGGAGTTGAGAACCTGAGATGTATAACTCAGGGGGAGTTCAAGTGGTTATGATGCAAGGCCGACATGCTTGAAATTGAAAGTGTAAGTGCACTAGTTACCCAAACTGCAGATGATGGAAGATATAGTAGGAATACCCAGGAGAGTTTCATTGTTATGGGTATCTACTTATCATTTGATTGGTTGTATTGATAGTACACTCACACTTGATTCTAAATAAATTTGGGATCAAATGAGAGGTGATGCAGTTTGACTTGTAGGTGAGTAGTATTCACTAACACATCCCTCTGCAATTGAGTATTTTAACAAATGGTATTAAATTGCATTCTCAATTGGTGTCAGTTGATAAGTTGAGTCCTCCATCTCAAGTGTTGTGACTTGAGAAGATATAATAATTTTTAACAATCAATATAAAAGGGGGAAAACTAATTATGTCAGTGACTGGTAAATACAAGGAGGAATGATACCCTAACATTGCCCTCTACCATTGTTGTCAAAGGGGGAGAAGGATTATGTAGTATATGACATACTACATGTGTTGAGAATCCTTGGGTTATAGAAAGGGGGAGAGAGATTATGTAGTATGTTGGATACTACTTGTGTTGACATCAATGCCAAAGGGGCAGATTGTTGGCATTGTGTTGTCATTGATGTCAACCAGTATGATATGACCATCGGTATAAGAGGATTATAGGTTGAGATATCTTTGATATCACCTTGTGTTGCTAAACATTGGTAAGGTAAGGAAGATAATATCATTCAGAGGAATGATCACTGAGGTCACAAGTACACAAGTTAGCGCCTGACTTGTGTGGTTGAGATGAATAAGTTACCGGTGTAGTGTATCACTGGTAAGGAAAGGATGTCAACTGATAAGTGATGTGTTGACATGGAGAAGTCAGATCAACCAAGTGAGTGGTTGTCAGCTGACAAATCTCATGAGCAGTGTACAAGCACGATGAGCAAGGTGCTTGGATGTTGTTTGTGATGAAAAGATAGAATGTTACCTAAATCACATCAACACTGGAGGAGAAGAATGAATAGGTCATAGGTATGTTGTGAGGTTGTAGAAAAATAGGACTCCCACTAGATGAAGATGTAGTCACCAAGTGAAGAGATGAATGACAAGTGAATGTACCGACACCAGATCACATGTGCTTATTTGAATATATGTTGTACAAATAGGGAAGTCACATGAGTGCATTGCAGGATGCAGATGACAAGGTATCACTACACTAGTAAGTGGAAATTATCTCCTATTATGCATAATGTGCATCATAAGGCTCACACGGGTGCTGGCATTATGTGAACTCGTATAAGGACATAATGACATTGTATGTTGTCATTGATGTCAATATGCTAAAGAGGAGAGACCGGTATATATGAGAACCAATATAACACTATGAACTGACATTTGTGAAGCGGTGTGTTTGCTCAAGGTAAACCAACATATGGTTATAGGAACCGACACATGGAAGATTTGTATGACTACTAGTTCATAGTCTCAACTTCAGGGTTTCTGGTTGAAGTGCTTCAATCTTGTGTTGCTCAACTGATGACTTTGTGTGATGAGTTAGCATTGTAACAAAGAATAGATCATGTTTCCACATCATCCTTTTTCACATGAAGGATATTGCATGAAGGAGATTGTTCCCATCTACCTTGGGAATGTGTGAAGCCTATAAACGGTGATAACGTGTGATGGGTTATCAGGTGCCATGAAATCGGTGGAAAATGAACAATGAAGAATGTCTTGAGATTGGATCAAGACTGTTGCATTTTAATGCAGTATGCTCAATGGTCAGGATTGAACCATTTGAATTCCTTAACCTAACAGGTTTAGGGTTGAGGGTTTATGCTACCGACCTATCTGTTTTCCTATAAGGTTGATGCTGTGTTTCTTTCTGAGGTTGTTGGCAAAAGTTGTGTGTGAGTATCCAAGTGAAGAGATACGTGATTCTTGCCAGACCAGAGGAGAGAAGTGATACCTACAAAGTGTAAGTATAGAAGGTGAAGAGGAGCTAAAGAGGATCTACATTGGCATTGAGTACTATTACTAGATCATTGTAATACCTCTTGATCTCTAGCCACCTCAATAGTTGGAAAATCCCTTAACAAGGTAGCCTTAACTGGCTTGCTATAAATCCTTTAACAGGGTGACTCAAAACCATTGAGTTCTTGAAATCCTCTAATAAGGTAACCTTTAATAGGGTTTAACCCTTAACCGGGTATTCTAGCCATCCCTTAACCGGGTGATCCCAAACAGGATCGGTTCCTAAGAGAACCTATTGTATCAGTCTTTAACTGGACAAGGCTCCTAACAGGGCGGACTTATAAAGAGTTCAAAACATCTTGTGGGTATTCATCCCCACCATGGTTTTTCCTAGTTATGTTTCCATGTGAAAAATATGTGTGTCATATGTGATGTCCTTTTCATGTGATGATATGTTGTTTTCTGTCAAGCGGTGAATCATGTTTATCTAGCTGTTTACATATATGTCTTTGATGATAGTTTACCTGTTGATGCACTAGGGTTAAATGGAAATGAGGTATTAGATTGTATGAGAAGATAAGTGTCAACTGGTTTATGCTTGTCTCAGTTATTCTAGGTTTTGCCAGTTGTACTATGTTTAAAGACTAGTGTTACTGTTTGTCTGTCAATGTACAGTGTCTGTTGACAAACTGGTTTAAGATTGTGTTTTTATCTATACTGATTCACCCCCCCCCCCCCCCCGCCTCTCAGTACTGGTTTGGTACTATCCATTCATCATTGAATTATCATTTGGTATCAGAGCACCCTCCAGGTCCTCTATGTTATAAGCTTAACCGCTTGAGGTAAAGATCCCAGTCTAATGATGAAGAGGGAAGATCCAAAGTTTAACAGAGAAAACTTCAATATATGGAGAGATAGAATGAAGATATACATCAGAAGAATGGGTGCTCAATGCTAGAGCTATGTTGTCCCTACCGGTATTCTCACCGATGACCAAAAGAGAGAAATGTAGGAGAATAGGCAAGTCATGGAAGCCCTAATTAGTAGTTTATTTGACATTGAGTTTCTTGATGTCCAAGATAAGGTAAATCCCAAAGAGGTATGGGATACTCTTGAAAATATCTATGGCGGTGATGAGCATGTAAAACAAGCTAAGGAAGAAAGCCTTAGAGGGAAGTTTGAAGACATGCAGATGGTTGAGGGTGAGACCATTCAACAGTATGGAATAAGAATCAAAACCGTTGTTGGAGATATCAAGAGTGCAAGTGGTAAAATGGAAGATTCCACTATGGTAAGCAAAGTCCTGAGATCCCTATTACTGGTCTATGCAATAAGGGTTGCCACTATTTAGGAGCTAAGATCAATAGACAAGACTAAGGTATCCCTAGACTCCATCATTGCAAAGTTGACAACCTATGAGCTAAATAGTTTTGATGGCAGTGTTCAAAAGATTGAATCAGCTTTTAAAGATTTTGTTGTACCATCCAGAAAAGGAAAAGAAGCTAGCACTAGTGGTGAAACAAGACAGAGTAGAGAAATGGATGATGAGGAGATTCTGATGGCATTTGAAGCTCTTCTTGCCAGGAAACTTCCTAAAAAAATTGGCAAATACAAAGGAAAGCTCCCTTTGAAATGCTTTTCTTACAACTGGATAGGACATATTTTTGTAAACTATCCTAATGGTGACAACAAGGACAAACCGGAAAGGTTCAAGAAATTCAAAGGAGGAAACTAGAGAAACTGTTTTGTGGCAGTTGATGAAGGTGTCATAGATGAGGAATCAAAAGATGAATAAAATGAAGATATTGTGTTTGTTGTTGTCAAGGAAGATGTGTCAGACAAGAAGGCTCTTGTCTCTCAGTTTGATAATTCCAATGAGTGGATCATTGATAGTGGTTGTTCTCACCATATGACTGGTGATCGGAGAAATTTTCTATCCTTGGAAGAGTATGATGGTGGTGTGGTTCACTTTGGAAATGATGCACCATGCATGGTCAAAGGCAGAGGGTCCATCTCTCTGAATGGAAAGAGTAGTGCTAAAAATGTGTATTGGGTTGATGGTCTCAAACACAACCTTCCAAGTGTTGCCCAGCTAAATGATTGTGGTCTCACTCTAGAATTCAAGAATGGAGTGTGCAAAATCAAAGGAAAGAATGGTGAATTGGTGGCCACCGGCATGCAGACCAAGGGTAACCTATTTCAGCTAAATGCAAATAAGTACATGTCTTATGGCTAAATTTGATGATAGTTGGATATGGCATAGGAGACTCTACCATGTAAACTTTGATAACATTGTGAAGGCTAGTAAGATCAAGGTAGTTAGAGGGTTGCCGATGCTAAGAAAACTATATAATACCTTGTGCAGAGAGTGTCAATTGGGGAAAATGTCTTCCTCAACCTTTAAAGGTAAATCTTTCACTGCTGACAATTTGCTTGATCTTGTGCATACTGATTTGTGTGGTCCTATGAAAACTAGGAGTGTGCAGGGTGATAGGTACTTCATGATTCTCACTGATGACTGCTCAAGAATGATGTGGGTTACATTTTGGAAAGATAAGTCTGAGGCTTTTGTAAAGTTCAAAGCTTTTAGAGCTTTAGTAGAGAAGGAAAGCGGCAAAAGAATCAAGTGCATGAGAACTGATCAAGTAGGGGAATTCACTTCTAGTGAATTCAACAAGTACTGTGAAGAACATGGCATCAAGAGACAACTATCTGCCGCCCGGACTCCATAGCAAAATGGCCTAGCAGAGAGGAATAACTGGACTATGGTTGAAGCAGCTAGAACTATGTTGATTCAAGGAAAGGTAGCCCACACCTTTTGGAGAGAAGAGGTGAGCACTGTAGTCTACACAATGAACCAGATACTCATCAAGAAAGGTAAGGATAAAACTCCTTATGAGTATTGGACTAGTAGGACACTTGTGGTTAGCTACTTTAGAGTGTTTGGTAGCAAATGCTACATCAAGAGGAGCGAACACCAGAGCAAATTTGATGCGAAATGTGATGAGGGAATATTCCTAGGGTATTCCACCAAGAGCAAAGCTCTCAAGTGTTTCAATAATAGGACTCAGAGAATTATGGAAAGCATCAATGTAAGAGTTGATGAAACCTCTGAGAAAACTGAGGAAACTGACAGTGAGCAAGCTGTAAATGAACCGGTTGTAACCTTCTGGGAACCGGTTGTCAGTCAACCAAGTACCAGTAATAGTTTTCCTACACTGGTAGATGTAGATGCTGATACTGATGGAGATGAGGATGAAGAAGAAAAGCAACAGGAATCTATCATGACCATTCCTTGGTATGTCAAGCTGAATCATGATCCTAAGCAAATCATAGGAGATAAGGATGTAGGAATCCTTACAAGAAGAAAGGTCAAAGAAAACTCATGTATGATCTCTGAATTTGAGCCTAAATCATTCAAAGAGGCACATAAAGATGAAGACTGGATCAAGGCAATGGAAGAGGAACTTGACCAGATAGAGAAAAATGGTACATGGGCTTTGGTACCTAGACCAGAGCATAAAAATGTCATTGGTACTAAATGGGTTTTCAAAAATAAGCTGAATGAGGATGACATAGTGATTAGGAACAAAGACAAATTGGTGTGCAAAGGTTATGCCCAAGAAGAAGGAGAAGACTATGGAGAAACCTTTGCTCCTATAGCCAGATTGGAAGGAGTTCGTATGCTTCTTGCATATGCAGCTTTTAAAGGTTTCAAAGTATATCAAATGGATATAAAATCTGCATTCCTAAATGGTCTACTTGAAGAGAAGGTGTATATAGAGAAACCAGATAGGTTTTCCCTATCTGAAGACAGTGACATGGTATGTAGGCTACATAAAGCCTTATATGGTCTAAAGAAGACACCTAGAGAATGGTATGAATGCCTGCATTCCCATCTTATGAAGCTTGGATTTGAGAGAACAAGTGAAGATAGCAATATCTACTTGTAGTCTGAAGGAGATCAGAACCTGATTTGTGAGGTATTTGTTGATGACATTATCTTTGGTGGAGATGCAAGATGAGTCATGAGTTTGCAGATGAGAAGAAGAAAGAGTTTGAGATGCCACTCATAGGAGAGATTAAGTTCTTCATTGGACTATAGATCCAATGGATGAAAGATGGAATCTTTATCACTTAGTCCAAGTATGTCAAAGAGGTGTTGAAGACCTTTGGCATGGAAGATAGCAAACTGGTTGGTACACCGATGGTGACCGATTGTAAACTATCCAAAGAGGATGACTCAATATTGGTTGATGAGAAGGAATACCGATCAATGATTGGTAAGTTGCATTATGTAGTGCATAGTAGACCAGATATTGCACATGTAGTTGGCATTACTGCAAGGTTTCAGAAAAGCCCAAGAGAATCCCACTTAGTTGCAGTCAAGCGGATTCTTAGGTATTTGAAGGGAACTATTGATTATGGATTGTGGTATCCATATAGCAAGGACTTCAACTTGAAAGTATCCACAGATGCTGATTGGGCAGGTAATGTAGATGACTCAAAAAGCACAACCAATGGTGAATTCTTTCTCGGTGGGAGACTAGTCTCATGGATGAGTAAGAAGCAGAGTTGTATCTCTTAGTCTACAGTGGAAGCAGAGTATGTTGCAGCTTTCATGAACTGCAGTCAGACAATTTGGATGAAGCATGTATTAAATGGCTTCAAATTTCCTCTATTTGAACCGGTAAGTATATGTTGTGACAATACTAGTGCAATTAACATCTCCAAGAATTCAGTTTTACATTCTAGAACCAAGCACTTTGAGCTTAAGTATCATTTCTTGAGGGCAAAAGTTTAGAACAAAGAGATTGCAATAGAACATGTCTCCAGTAAGGAGCAGTTAGCAGAGATATTCACCAAGCCTCTCCCAAAGGCTACATTTATGTACTTAAGAGGTGAATTAGGGGTGCTGCCCCTTCAGGAGGTGAACTAAAGGTATATGCTCCACATCAGTCAGGTATTGCATAGTCAAATTTTTCTTCAAGATTGATGTGTTGAAGGATGCTACTCCTTAGGGGGGGCAGCATAATGGAATAGGGATGCTTGTGCCTCCACTTTGGCATTGTCGTCAAAAGGGAGAAGAAGAGAAGTAGATAAGATATTTGCAGAAATTGGGGGAGAAGATGTGAAGCGGAGAGATATCTTTGTATATTGGCATCAATGGCAAAGGGGGAGATTGTTGGCATTATGTGAACTGGTATAAGGACATAATGGCATTGTATGTTTTCATTGATGTCAATATGCTGAAGAGGAGAGAACTGATATATATGAGAACCGATATAACACTATGAACCGGCATTTGTGAAGCGGTGTGTTTGTTCAAGGTAAACCAACATATGGTTATAGAAACCAGCACATGGAAGCTTTGTATGACTACTGTTTGGTAGTCTCAACTTCAAGGTTTCCGGTTGAAGTGCTTCAAGCTTGTGTTGCACAACCAGTGACTTTGTGTGATGAGTTAGCATTGTAATGAAGAATAGATTGTGTTACCACATCAGCCTTGTGCGCATGAAGGATCTTGCATGAAGGAGATTGTTATCATCTACCTTGAGAATGTGTGAAGCCTGTAAACGGTGATAACGCGTGATGGGTTATCAGCCGCCATGAAATCGGTGGAAAACCAACGATGGAGAATGTCTTGAGATTGGATCAAGACTGTTGCATTTTAATGTATGCTCAACGGTCAGGATTGAACCATTTGAATTCCTTAACCTAATAGGTTTAGTGTTGAGGGTTTATGCTACCGACCTATTTGTTTTCCTATAAGGTCGATGTTGTGTTTCTTTTTGAGGTTGTTGGCAAACGTTGTGTGTGAGTATGCAAGTGAAGAGATATGTGATTCTTGCTAGAACAAAGGAGAGAAGTGATACATGTAGAGTGTAAGTGCAGAAGGTGAAGAGGAGCTAAAGCAGATCTCCATTGGCATTGAGTGTTGTTACCAGATCATTGTAATACCTGTTGATGTCTAACCACCTCAATAGTTGGAAAATCACTTAACAGGGTAGCCTTGACCGGGTTGCTGTAAATCCTTTAACAGGATGACTCAAAACCATTGAGTTCTTGAAATCCTCTAACAAGGTAACCTTTAACAGGGTTTAGCCCTCAACCGGGTGATCCCTAACAGGATCAGTTCCTAATAGAACCTATTGTATCAATCTTTAACCGGACAAGGCTCCTAACAGAGTGGACTTATAAAGAGTTCAAAATAGCTTGTGGGTATTCATCCCCACTGTGGTTTTTCCCAGTTGGGTTTCCACATGAAAAATATGTGTGTCATATGTGATGTCCTTTTCATGTGATGATATGTTGTTTTTTGGCAAGCAGTGAATCATGTTGATCTAGCTGTTTACATATATGTCTTTGATGATAGTTTACCTATTCATGCACTAGGGTGAAATGGAAATGAACTATTAGATTTTATGAGAAGATAAGTGTCAACCAGTTTATGCTTGTCTTAGTTATTCTGGGTTTTGCCGGTTGTACTCTGTTTAAAGACCGATGTTACTCTTTGTCTTTCAATGCACAGTGTCTACTGACAAACCAGTTTAAGATTGTGTATTTGTCTATACTGATTCACCCCCCCCCCCTCTTAGTACCAGTTTGGTATTGTTTGTTCATCATTGAATTATCAACTAGATTTACCAATGAATCAAATAAATGACTTGAGTGCATGAACTCAGGGATATGCAATGGACTAGCTGAGAAAGCATGTTGAGATGTCTATACAATTGAAGGGTGATGAGTTTGTCACTTTGAAAAACTTGTGGAGAAATGGTCTGAGCTGATTAGGAGGAAGGCAAGGTTGAGTAGATGCAGATAGAGGAAAATGGCCTTATTAAAGATGGATTATGTGGAAGGTTGATGACATGGTGTCATCAAGAGTGATTACTGATATGTAAGTCCACCAGTAATATGGAAAAGGTACAGATGCAAAAGACTCCCCATCTAATGAACTCATGCATAAGGTAGGTTAGCAAGAGTGTTGATCGATTGTGTAGTCCACCGGAAGGGAAGTAGAGTGCAAGGTTGATGACAGATCAGTTTGAGGGTTTAACCGATAGGGCTAGTATATTGGTAGATGAACCCGGTAATGAAGTTGGTCGGTGATCCAATCCATATTGACATAGTGGCTCAAGCAGAGGTGGATGTCGACATGGATTCCACAAACACATGAAGTGGCAAGCATGCAGAGGTTGGTGGACTGTCGTGTAGAGATAGGTGTCTCTACTGTTGTGCATTTAATATGGATCTCGTGATTTATGGATCATATTAGAAGAGTGTGGCTCGAGGAAGAATGAGTGACATAGACAAATCATAGAGTTGTTGACACCTAGATCTAAGCAAGAAGATCAGATTGAGAGAATACATCCATAAGGAAACATCAGAAACATTAATGGCATCTTGATAGAGGCAGGTTGAGAGACGAGGTCATGGTTGCCAAGATTAGAAGACGTGTAGTGGAAGGCGCGTTAATGGTGAAGATGTATAGCTATCTATCTGGGAGATCAGATTGGGCATGATCTGATTAACCCTAATCGCTTGAGATTTGACTTGTCTTTTGGCGAGAAAACTAGGCTATAAATATGCAAGACAAAGATATTGTTAAGTGCTTCTTAATAGAAGAAGGTAGTGCTACTACGAAGTGATTGAGTGTTACTTCTACATGTGAGAGAAAATCAGTCAAGTACTCAATGAGTATCTAAGAAGAGACTGAGTGTGAGGGAGAACTAGGTTAAAGTGTTTAGCCAGTAGCACTACAGAATCAGTAGTGTCCATATCAATAGGGAAGAAGTGAAGGAAGTTGTAGAGAAGGAAGACATATATCCGGTAGAGTATAGTATTGGTAAAGAGAAGAGCAGTGAGGAGGAGATCCAATAGAGAAAAATAGAAGAGATGTGAACCAGTAGAGTTTACCAGCAAGCAAAGTAGTAGAACAGTGATTCGATGCAGTAGAGAAGGTGTCTCACTAGCGGAGTGAGGTATATGAGATGGTTACAAGATTCACTTTTAATATTATTATTAATTTTGTATTTGAAGTTATCTTTGAGATCACTGAGTTGTAGTTCTTTTGGGCTATAGCCCATAAATTAGTGAGGGGTTGGTGCTCCTTGGGTTGGTGCCCTAAATGAGGGGTTGGATGTCTTTGGGTTGGTGCCCTAAATCAGGGGTTGTATCTCCTTGGGTTGGTGCCCTAAACATTGTAACAGAGTTTTGATTGTGAGGTTGGATTGGAGGAGTAGACTCCAGAAGCATTACTCATCAAGGTTTTTCCCATCTTGAATTTTCCTTATACATACTAGTGTTATGTGATGTCCCCTTGTGTGATTGCATTTGTGTTGGTCTCCCTACTAATCGGTAAGTCTATTATGAGTTAAATCTAATAATCGATATGCTCACATAGGATAGTTAAAAAGAAAAAAATTGAGAACCACTGATTCGGCCCCCTCTCAGTGGTTCATTGTGTCTATCATGCTCTGGTTTCCTACTTGAATTCCTTCCTATCTCCCCTCATTATCTCATTTATAGTGTTACAAACTAAACTAAAATTTGTGATAAGCTTTCTGTACAAACTAGCCAATCCATGAAATGATCTTACCTCTCCAATGCTTTCCATTGTAGGCCATTCAATAATTGCTTTTACTTTCTCAGGGTCCATCTATTAGCAATATTGACTATGTGTTGTCATTTATGTCAACACTGTGCTCCGGTTTGATTTGGTTCTTTCTCAGTTGGTTACTGCTATCTCGGTTGGATTTGTCCCAGTTGGACTTGGTTATCAGTGATTCTGATCCGATATGATCAGATTGGTTTTTTTGATTTTGGATGGTTATTCAAGTTGGTTATATGCTTGTCACATTCAGTTGGTTCATGATTTGTTGGTCCGAAAGAGATCACTTATGTTCTGGATTATTGGTTGGTATATCCCGATATTGGTTGGCTTTACTGGTTAGTGATATTAGATGATTTGGTTAGCTGATTTTGGTCTGACTTATAGAAATGGTTTCTAACATGCTGGATGTGTTCTTGATTGTGTCCTAATTGTTTGGTGGCTTCGAATTGGCTGGCATGATGATTTGGTGGTTCTATTTGGATCTAGTTGGTTATTCTATGTTATTGCACTAAGGGTTTCTACCGGTTAGTGAAACATGTTGGAGATTGGTCTTAACATGATTTTTGATGGATATAATTATTTGGTAATTTGAATTACGTCTATGCTATATAATGTAAATCATAATATTGGTCTGGTGGTATCGTATGATGTAATTTTTGTAATTATAGGTTTATTGTTTAGGGTTTAGCCAACCTTGTTATCAAGGTTGATGATCTGTATTTATAGGCGATATATTCATGTAATTTGGACATCGATGGTTATTTCTGCATTATCTCAGAGAGGTAATTGTGTGAACAAGGTTATATCATTCAACAAAGGGTTTGGTGTTGTAGGGAAGACATATGTGCTTAACCGAAACTGTATCAAACATTAGGAGATGCTACTTTCATAGTTCATTTTCTCCAGATTGTAGTGTGTGTTCATGTAAGTCATTGAGACTTCCTTTTGTGATAAGCAGTGAGCTCTAGGTGGTTAGCCTGATTGGGAGTATAATCCCCATTGTAATTATTTCACATATTGTTGTAGAATTATTATCTGATTGTGGGTAGGGTTTCCCACCATGTTTTTTCCCTTTTCTACGTTTTCCACATAAAAAATATTGGTGTTGTGTGTTCTGTGCTTTCATGCTTTATCTTTCATTATGATTTTTATAGTGTGCTATGGTAAATGGTTTATAATTTGCATTAATTTCTTATACTTATGGAAAACTGATTCACCTCCACCCCTCTTAGTTTTCTCCCAGTATCAGATATTCTAACTATTGGTATCAAAGTGAGGTCCTCTCTATAGAAGTTGAACCGCTTGAGGAGATCTGATGGCATCAAATTCTACATTTAATCCTCATCGGAAGGAGAGTCCTAGATTTGATGGTACAAATTATAATATATGGAAGGAACAAATGAAGATTGATCTGAGATGTCTTGGAGCTGAAGTTTGGGAGGTAATAGAGAAAGGGTATACACCTCATGATACTAATTTGGGAACTCTGACACCTCCTGATGAGAAGAAGAAAGCTGATAATGATGTCATAGTAAAATCAGAATTGTTAAGTGCCCTATTAGATGCGAAGTTGTTGAATTTCATAGAACTAGAAAATGCAAAGAAAATCTGGTTGAAGCTTGAAACTCTTTATAAAGGTGACCAAGTAGTAAAGATTTCAAAACTTGAAGGCTACTAGGTGAGATATGAAAATTTGAAGATGGAAGAAGATGAGAAGATAAATTCTTTCATGGATAGAGTGAATGAGATTGTCATGGGAATCAAATGTTGCGATGGAAATGTTAATGAGGATGAGGCTGTGTCAAAGATTTTGAGAGTTCTATCTTTGGCTTATAAAAATAAGGCTACTACAATAAATGAACTTTAGATAATATTAAATACCCCTATTACCATAGATACATTACTTGGGAAATTGACTTCTTTTGAACTTGAGGAACTTGGAGATCAGAGTGCTACTAAAATTGAGACATTGAGAGAGAAGATAGAGAACTTGAAGAGTTGGAAGCTCTAATTGCTAGAAGAATCCCTAAAGGACCGGTTGGAAGTAAGTATGAAGGAAAAGTTCCTTTTAAATGTTTTCATGCAATAAGATTGGTCATTTTGCATGCAGATGTCCTGAAAGAGCTGCTAGGAATTAGGAAATATTAATGAGGAATTATAAACCTAATCCAAAATATCATAGCAGACCTAGATTTAGAAGGAATAAGGATAAATCATGTTACTATGCTGGTGATGATGATTTTGGTATTATTGATGATTATGATGAACCTGTGAGTGGATCCGATAATGGAAGCACTGGTAAAGACTGGGTCTTTATTGCTATCAAGGATGATTCTTTGGAACCTGTCACTGATGCAAATCATTTTGAGGAGAAGGCTCTAGCTACTAAAATTGAAGAGAAGGATGAATGGGTTATAGACATTGGTTTCTCACATCACATAGCTGGCAACAAGAGGAAATTACTAACTTTGTAAGAATTTGATGGTGGACTAGTCAGATTTGGAGACAACAAGGCATGCAAGATCAAAGGAAAATGAACAATATCCTTGGATGGTAACACTAATACTGGCAATGTTTATTATGTTGAAGGTTTGAAACATAATATTTTGAGTGTAGGTCAGATAGTGGTTAGATAATCTCATTTACAATTCAAAGATGGAAAGTGAAATATTATCAAAAGATTTGGTTTGGAAATTGCATCTAGAACACAGATTGAAGGAAACATCGTTCATTTAAACTCCAGTGAGAAGGCTTGCTTGATTCCTCAGATTGATGAAATTTGTCTATGGAATAAGAGGATGTGTCACGTGAATTTTGGTTGCATAGTGAGGATCATTTCAACTCAGACTGTCAAAGATTTTCCCAAGATTATCAAACCTCATAATCTGGTATGTAGAGAATTTCAAATGGGTAAGCAAGTTAGAACTTCTTTCAGAAGCATACATGATAAATAATGAAATTATTGATCTTATTCATACTGATCAACGTGGACTGGGAAGGATTAAAAGTTTTCAAGGTGATAGATAATTTATGTTGCTTATTGATGATTATTCTAGAATGATGTGGGTTGCATTTTTGAAAGAAAAATCATAAGCTCTTGAAAAATTCAAAATTTTTAGAGCTATGGTTGAGACAGAAACATGATTGAAGATAAAATGTTTAAGATCAGATCAAGGTGGTGAATTTACACTCGGATGGTGAGTTCAACAACTTTTGTGAGAAGCATGGAATAAAAAGACAATTTTCTACACCTAGGACTCCACAACAAAATGGAATAGTGGAAAGGAAGAACAAAACTATCTTAGATGCTGCAAGGTCAATGATGATGGAAGCTAAATTGCCTGATATCTATTGGAGAGAAGATATTAATACTGTGGTATACAATTTCAACAAAGTACACATAAAAGGTGTTACCAGTAAGACTCCTTATGAATTATGGTTCGGTCATACTCCTACTGTCAGATATTTCAGAATTTTTGGAAGAAAATGCTATATTAGAAGAGATGATGCACTAGGGAAATTTGATCCTAGATGTGAAAGAATATTTTTTGGTTAATTTGATCACTAAGAGTAACACATATAGATGTTATAACAAAATATTGAATAGGATAATGGAAAGCATAAATGTCAAAGTGGATGAGTAAGGTAATAATCGGATAAGATCATATGACTATGGAACAGAAGATGAAATTGTCAGATTAGAAATGGTTGTGCAAGAATCAATTCAGAGCATTGATCCAGTTGCTCTAGTAACATCAAAAAATTCCATAGTGATTGTTGATGAGCAAAATGAGTAAGAGAGTCAAGAAAATCCCAAGCCTCCTAGGTATGTAAAGATGAATCATTTTGAAGATCAGATCATTGGAGATACAAGGAACAATGTGATGACAAGAAGAAGGTTAGCTACTGAAGAGGTATGTTTAATTTCTCAAATTGAACTAGAATCATTTATTGAAGCAAGTAAATATGAGAATAGGATGAGAGCTCTGGAAGAAGAATTGAATCAGATAGAAAAGAATAAAACATGGGAATTGGTTCCTATGCCTAAAGATACAAATATTATTGGAACCAAATGGGTTTTCAAGAATAAATTAAATGAGGAAGGTCAGGTTGTAAGAAACAAGGCTATATTGGTTTGGAAATTGTCTAAGGAAGATGAATCTCTGAGATTGAACCCATCTAGATACAAATCAATGATTAGTGGATTGATGTACTAAACTTAGAATAGACTAGATATAATGGATGTTGTCTGCATTGCTTCTAGATTTTAGTATGATCCAAGAGGAAGTCATGATATTGCTATTAAAAGAATATTTAGATATTTGGCAGGAACAACAAAGTATGGGTTATGGTATCCAAAGAATGATGATTTTAGATTATGTACCTATACAGACTTAGATTGGGCAGGAGATGTTGATGACCAGAAGAGCACTATAGGTGGTTCATTCTTTCATGGGAAGAAATTGGTCTCATGGCTTAGCAAGAAACAATCAGGCACTTCATTATCTACTGCTGAAGCTGAATATGTAGCTGCTGCAACTAATTGCACTCAAATTTTATAGATGAAGCAAATGTTGAAGGATATAGGGTAGGTTATAATGAGCCTATTGTTATTCATTGTGATAATACTTCTACTATTGATATGTCAAAGAATTTGGTATTTGATTCCAAATCAACACACATAAATAAGGTATGATTTCTTGAAGGAAAATGTTGAAGCAAAGGAAGTCAGATTGGTTTATGTTCCTACTAAGGAACAAATTGCAGATATTCTTGTTGAACACAGAGTACCACTGAGAGGGGGGGTGAATAAGTGGTTCCTAGGTCTTTTCTTTTTCTGATCTACTTTCAGAATATCAAGTATGTACTAAATCACATAAATAGTCTAGCCGATAATATAAGATAGAAAGCCAAAGTGACCATGCATACACAAGCAACTCACAACACTAGATTTATGCGGAAAACCCAATATGGGAAAAAATCGATGAGAAAAGCTACTGAAGTCTACTACTCCAATCTAGCCTCACAGGTAAAACATAGATTTACAAAGATTTTAGGGCACCAACCCAAGGAGCACTAACCCCTACACTTTTAGGGCACCAACCCAAGGAGCATCAACCCCTACACCAAGGTCCAACTTGGAGATATATATTAAAATACTATTTGAATGCAATTTAGGCTTTTTACTGCAAATAAATTCTGCAGCTCTTGAATCAATTAACTCTCTATTATTTTTCTCTCCTTTTCACACATAGTTTCTCAATACACTATGTCACACTAGGATGCTGCCTACTCTGCCACGCCTTTGAAAACTACTGGTAGAATCCTCTTACTAGTCTGGTTGCTTAATCACTCTTTAACTCAATCAACACCCCTTCTCAAGTTTTGTTCTTGTAACTTCTCTCCGCTCTCTCCTCTCCACAATCTTCTCCACAACATCATCCTCATTTGTTCATTGCTCCAGTTTCTTATAAAATGATTTCCCGCCAAAAAGAAATTTAAAATCTAGGCGATTAGGGTTTCTTCACCATCCTCAAGATAGATCAAATCCAATTAGATCTTATAGGATCTGATCACCTTGAAGTCCATCCATTCATCTCCGTCATTTCCGCACCTTTAAAGAGACATTTTTAGACAAGGGAAACATGATCCTTTATATAGATTTACATCTGTCAAATTGCTATTAATGCCTTGGTGTTTCCTTCTCGAGGTATTCTTTCAATCTGATCTTATTGCTTCGATCCAGGTGCCAACTACTCCTCTGATCTTCCTCTGTCATTCCTTCCTCCTCAAGCCGCAACCAGTCTGATGCAATCCCTTGATTTGTGGTTCCTTCATTAATGGCAAACAATAGTTTCATCGACCCTGTGGATAAAAATTTAGCAACCACACCCTACTTGCCACCTCAGCTTCACATGGCATCACATTGATCATGACACGGCCTTCCAATGTTCAGTCAGTCCAACAAACATATATCGATAAAACCCTTTTCCAGTGTTCTTCTCCTGTTGACCGGTATAGAATCCTATACCGATTGTACATCTTGACATTTTGCCTCTTCCTCATTAACCAAGAAACCAACTACCATGCTCAATCTCCACCGGTTGACATCAATGACAACTAAATGTTAAAAAATTCAACAATCTCCCCCTTTGGCATTGATGTCAACTTCTCACAGTCCACCCATACCAGTACATTTCTCCCCCTTTGATATAATGCCAAAGGGTGCTTGTGCACTCCCCCTTTGGTCCACACAATGCTCCCCCTGAGCCACACAAACCTTTCTAGGTAAATGATACAACTCCCAACTTGTGTCAGAGGTACTCAAACGAGCTTACCGGTAGTGGTTTGGTGAAAATGTCTGCCACTTGTTCACTAGTAGGAACATAGTCCATTCTTACCTCTTGTCCTTCAAGATTCTCTTTGAGGAAATCATATTTGATTGCAATGTTTTTTGTTTTAGAATGCATGACTAGATTCTTTGCTATGTTGATTGCACTCGAATTATCATACCAAATGAGAATGGGATCAATGATGTTCACTTGGATACCATTGAGAGTCTTCTTCATCTAAAGCACCTAAGAGAAACATGTAGCAACAATAATGTATTCAGCCTCAATAGTAGATAAGGAGACTGAGTCCTACTTCTTGTTATGCCATGAGACCAACTGGTCACCCAGAAAGAATGCACCATTGCTTGTGCTCTTTCTATCATGAATTCATCCTAGCTAATCAGCATCAGTGTATGCTTCTAAAATAAAGTTTCCCTATTTAGGATACCACAAACCATAGCTGAGTGTTCCTTGTAGATACCTAAAAATTTTGCTAACAATATTCATGTGTGACTGCTCTGGTGTAGCTTGAAATCTAAGCACCATGCATACTGCCTGAACAATATCCGGTCTTGAAGCAGTTAGGTATAGTAGACTGCCTATCATGGATCTGTACAGAGTGATCCACTATCAGTGATTCATCATTCTTACTTAATTTGCTATCAGTCACCATGGGAGTACTTACTGGTTTGCAATTTTCAAGTTGGAATTTCTTCTGCATCTCCTTTGCATACTTGCCTTGTGAGATAAATATTCCTTTATCTTTCTGTAGTATCTGCAAGCCAAGGAAGTAAGTCAATTCACCAAGCATTGACATCTCAAATTCTAACTGCATCTGATCAAAAAACTCTTTACAGAGAGTATCCTTGTTGCCACCAAAGATGATGTCATCTGCATACACAACCAAAATAATCATGTGATTCCCATCTTTCTGTGTAGGGGAAAAAGAGAGACTAGGCTAACATGTCCTAATCCTAACTTTTGACACACATTGTGGAATATGAAAGAGCCTAGAGGTATCACACAATTGGCTACTTCTTTTTGTGAAAGAGAGAGCCACAGGCTACCTATTAGGGTTTCTATTCCTTTGTTGTAATTGAAAGATAAAATGATGCAAGTTCAATTCCTAACCTCAGAGTGCAAGTATGAACTAATAACACAATTGCAGAATTGAAGTTAAACAATGGAAAGCTGTAAACACAAGGATAAGACAAGAATGCAAATGCATACCCGGAGTTAAAATCTGAGTGGAAATGTTCAGGACGGGGGCACGGGCGCCACTGTCCTGATTCTGCACCTAAAACTGCACCTGAAACTGCACCTGAAACTGCACCTAAAACTGTTGTTTTACAACCTGGAAAACTGTCGGAAATGCTATCTGACAGAAGGACCAAGGCACCCAGTGCCCCTGTCCCAGGGACTAGGGTGCCTAGCACCCCTATCCTGGCAGGACCAGGGTGCCCCATGCCCCTGTCCTGGTCTTTTGTTCTAAAATTTGGTGTGCTGTTCTGTCTCAGTCTGCTTCCATCGAATCTGCAACTTGCGGCGTCGTTCGAATCCCGAAACCTACACTTATATCTGAAAAGGTATGGTGGGTGGCTATATAGGGTTTTGCCTTAGTCAAACCCCCGATTTGGTGGTTTCCACCTCCATGAATAGCCAAGTTGTATTGTAAAAGTAGTGTGTACAGACCTTGTGTGTGTGCAAGATCCTAAAATGCAAGTAAGCAAACTAGAGCAACCTAGAAAGTAAACCCTAATTGCTTGTACATGATAATGTAAATTCTCCAAATCAAGATGCAAAGTGATCGAAAGCATGAATACAAATGATATGATGAAGCTTATGCAAAGACATGAAAGCAACATGAAATCATACCCAACCCTAAGGGAGGGGTACAAGCCAATCTTCAGTCGGTGATCCCTTATTGTTCTTCGATGCCTTCAAAGCCCTAAGTGGATGAATGAAATTGATAGATGCTTGATGGATGGATGTTGAATGTTGTTGAAGTCTTCAAAGATCTACTCTTTCGCTGCATAGGAGGTCCTTGAAACCAAAATTCCCCCCCTTTCAAATGAGGAAAGAGAGCTCTTATATATGAAACCCTAGGTCTTAATTTCAACTTTTGGCCGACCTAGAGATTGAATCTCCTGCCAATTTCTTGGGGTTAAGCTTTATTTTATGATTGGATCGTGCTCCTAAAATTTCAGGAAAAATGTCTGGGACCATGTGCACTCCGGGCGCCATGGTCCCGACAACTTTTCACCAAATTTTCAGGGCCGTCAGATATGATGATTTTAGAGAGAATCCCGAAGTTACAGGTGATTTCGAGATGTTTTGACCCTTGAAATCAAGCCCCCAAGTTCAAAATAGGACCTAATTAGGGTTTTTGATTAAATGATGTATTGGAAGAATAAAATGAAAGGGGCACACTTTAATGAAAAGGGCCCAACTTTATGATATGGGAGATGATAAAATAGAACCTTAGACCTAATTAATTTAATTAATTAAGTGCTAAAGGGGAAATGCAATGCAAAATGAAAAATGCGCCAAGGCGGGTGCTAAATTAGGTGTGAAATTGTACCACCCTAGCAAGTGCATACAATTTACGATGGTACATTTAGTCCCCACTTTAGCCGTCATATGAACACTACGTGCATATGCAAGCTAAAGTACAGAAAAGTAAACATTATTTGAAAAAGGATATATCCATAAGTCTGTCGAATGAAGCCCCTAGCGGTATCTGCAATACACAGTTAGGAACCACACCCTACAAAACACACATTAGATCACAAAATCACCTAATGCTTACTAAGGAAGGTGACGAAAATTCAGTGGTAGCTATATGCCCCCCCCTGTTTCGGCTTGCTAATTTTAGTGAGTTGAAACAGGGTATCATGTTTACCACTTCGAATTGTTAAAGAATATTGATGACAAATGCTCACAAGAAGATTTGATATGAGATCAAAAACTAATGGAGAATGATTTGGTAAGAAAGAGGACTAAATATCAATTCCAACACAACAAAGAGTGTGAGGATTTGAGAGTTCTCTAACACAAGATGAAGGATGTAAATGGAAACAAAATGCAAAGAGAAGAAAAGAAAGGAAAAAAGCATGAATACACACATTCGTGATCCATGAAAAGAATAGTGAGAGAGAAAACATGGACTTCTCACCCCTGGATCTTGTCTAGGTGATCCATGGGAAAAAGGACATGGAAAACTAGCCCCTAGAGTCTGTCTAGGTGATCCATGTAAGGGAGGAGAGTGAGAAAGTCTAGCCTTATGCTGCTAGTTCCACTCAACCTCGTGCATGTGTGTGTAAGGGAGGTTAGAAGCACCTCATAGGAGTCTATGTCCGAGTGTGCTACAACCTGTATATGTATAGTACAAAAGCGTGACACCTCACTCTAAGAGTTTGTGCTCTAGTTCCGAGAATAATCACCTTGCATAAAAGAAAAATGGAGACATCTCGCTCTAAGAGTCTGTGCTCTGGTTCCGAGAATGACCCATTGCTCAAAAAGTGTAATGTTTATGTCATAAGAAAAGTAGAACAAGGATACCTACCTTCATCACAAAAGAAGATACCCCAAAAATGCAACAATGTCATAGATCCATGCAAGAGAGTTTTTTACTCTTTAAGCAAGGATAAGATAGTTGAAAAGGGACATCTTGTAGTATGTGTAAAGGATATCCTTAGAGGAGAAGAAATCTTTGTACAAAAGACACCTATCCCCGAGAGGAATTGTTTTAGACAAATATAACACCTTCTAGAATAAGACAAAGTAGAGAATAAGAATGCAATACTTCCTTCTTTTGTGAGGTGAAAGTGATTCTTAATGAAGGATGACGCTCTTTTTAACCCAATTGGGAGAGTGAATTCATTATGGATGTATTTTACCAAGTGCAAAAGAGGTTGTAGTCAAGGACTTACACCTCTTATAAGAGAGAATCCTTGAACAAACAACAACAAATGCATACAAGGAATAACATCAAGTAATAAAGTTCACACCATCCACGAAATAGGAAAAAGAGGATCCTTAGATAAAAATAAGGAAATATCATTGCCTCCCAAGGATAAGGACAATGAGAAGGACTTACACAATCTTCTAGGGAGAGATTTAGACATAAACAAAATGTACTACATACTCACATGAGTTCATGCAAGCAAGACATTAGTGTATGTAAAATGCTCCTCACAAGAAGTGGGTAGGATAAGAAAGAGAATACACATCTTCTCCCATATCTAGGAAAAGAGAATTCTAAAGCAAAGATGATCAATATTTCCACACTATTACCTCATAGGAACAAGAGATAACATAGAAAAATTAGGCTATTATGTTGCTTCAAAAATATGATTGCACTTGAAATTGTACCATCATGAATGACAATGAGCCCCCAGTAAATGAGCTACTAATGTCACATAATGATGAGCAACATAATAGCCATTAATGTTATTTAAAGACATGATAGATTAAATGAGGTATTTGAATATGACATGCTAAATTCTCAACTATAAGTGAGATCAAAAACATGTATAAAATGATAAAAATTGAAGAAGAAAAGTCACAAGAAATCTTAGAAGAGGGATGAGTGTAATTTATTAGAGCCTTATCCCTGGAGGAAAGGACTTTATTATGAATAGGAGATAAAGATTCATAAGTGGATTTAAAAATTTGAGGGGAGTCATAAAGAGATTTGTTCATCGCCAAGATTTCCTTATGAGGGGAATGAGAGTTGATAGAAGTAGAAGATGATTTAGTTGAGGTGAGATCATCATCACTACTAAATATAGCATTCACATTGAGAGATGGTCTTTTAGATGCTTTGGTGGGGTTAGAAAGATTATATCCAAGTCCAAATGAATATTCATGCATGTTATGTTCTAAAGGAACTTTAATTCCTTGTTCATTTGTGCCACAACCATTTCCACTATAGCCACTCTTAGCCAAAATATGGAAACCACGACCATAACGATTAGCCATTTCATAAAGAAAAGGTGGTTTTTCATAAGACAAAGAATCAAATTCTTCAAAATTAGAGGTGTGAGGAGAAGAAGTTTGAGAAGCGGCCACAAAATTATTGCTCATAGGTTCAAGTAAGACTGATTGATCTCTAGTTTCTTCCTTCTTTTTAACTTTAAGCTCCCTAGGAGGAACCCTATACTCACCTACAAAGGTGGGATTAAAATCAAGAGATCCCCAATCGTCTTCTGCGAGAACCTTCTCAGGATCAAAAGCCTTTTCATGTGTAGATTCAAGTTGAGAAGAATCTTCTTCAGGAACTTCAGACTCATCCAAATAATTTTGATTATTAGAGGGTGATGATTCATCCATAGGTATCTTGTTTAACGAGTCATCACTAGAAGAGGAAGGCTTAGAAGAACTCCCTTTGGAAGTAGATGTTTGCAAACAAGCTTGAAAATTAGTACAACCTATCAAGGTATATGTCTTATTATTATAAATAAATTTAACTTGTCTATGCAATGTAGAGGGGACAGCTTGCATACTGTGAATCCAAGGTCTCCCTAATAACAAGTTGTATGTTAGATTTCCCGACATAACATGGATAGGAGTAGGCAAAGTAACAGGTCCCACTGTGATGGGTAAGGTGATAATACCTAATGAAGACTTAGCCACATTATCAAAGCCTCGAATGGGATGAGAGTCGGGCTCAATAAGGGATGTATCCACATTCATCTTATGCAATAGATTAATTCTACACACATTAAGGCCAAAACCATTATCTACCAGTGTTCGTCTTATAGCAGTGTCATTTATGATAACCACAATCATCAAGGGATCATATTGATATTGAATTTCACTAGTAGGCAGTTCATCTTGAGTAAACACAATTTGAGCTTTAGGATTCATCACAGAGTTAACCAAAGATAATATAACACTAGATGTATTAGGTGGAGGAACATTCAAATCTTTCAAGGCATCTTGTAACATTCCATGATGAGTGGAAGAAGTTTGGATCAAATCCCAAAGGGATATCTTAGCAGGGGTAGCTTTAAGTTGTTCTATGAAATCATATTCCTTATCGAGAACTTGTGAAATACGTGGAGCTTGCGAAAGAATTGGTTGAGGATTAGGAAGAGACACTGGAGTAACAGGAGGAAGATTAGGCTGTCTATTATTTCTAGTATTATAAGTATGGGCAACCGCATGATAACTCTCTCTAGTCAGTTGCTTAGCATACTCATAAGGGCTCTTAGTAGAATAACCTCCTTGCACAGTAATAATAGGTTTGTTAGGAGTGAAAAAAGAATCATTAGCATAACCACCTTGAACCACTAAGATAGGCTTATTTAAAGGTTGAGAATTTTGAGAAGGACAAGCACCTTGGATAGTGAAGAGAGGTTTGTTAGGTGTTTCATTCACATGTATCAAATTGATTGAGGATGGTTTAGGGGAATGAACAAAAGTGTTGGAAGAATTGTTGATAGTCTTCTCTTGCACTAAAATCTCATCACGGATTAAATCAATTTTAGGAGAGAGACAAGGGGTAGGCATTGATGTTCTAGTAGGAAAAGTAATACTAGGAAAGGTCATATCATCCCCTATCATCAGAGGATCTACATGGGGAATAAACTCTCTAGGAGAAGGATCAACATTACTCTCTAAAGTCTCACTTTTGAGAGGGAGATCTTTGAAAGAGATGTTAACCCTCTTGTTTTGAAGATGCTTTATTCTTATAGGGAGAACAATTGAGATTCAAGGAAGGTGAGAAACTATCAAGGGAGTTTTCAATCTTGATTTCATCCCCTTTGGCTAGGGTGCTCTCATGGGGAAGAGAATAGTCTACACCTTCTTCTAATGGTTCATCCCAAATACTGAGGTTGTTGAAAGGAGTGTTTGAAGTATTGTCAATTTCGGGAGAGGAGATAACATTGTTTATTAATTCCTCATCCTTAGGAGGGAGAGCATCAATAGATGTGCCAAACTCATCCTCTTTCCTCAAAATATGTTCAATATGATCTTTAGGGGAGAGAGAATTAAGGAAATTGCTTATTATTTCATCTTCTTTCTCTAAGGGATGCTTATGGGTAAGACAAACTTTAGGAGAAGGGTAAGCATTTATCATTAATTCATCATCTCTAGTGGGAATTTTGTTGGAAAAGGAAATGCCATCACTAGGAAATGTAGGGATAATGTCATCTTCTTGCACAAAAGGATCCTCATGAAGGGAGCGTTTTTTAGGAGCCACAAAGTCATCAAGGGCATCATCCAACAAAGCATGATCATATCTATTAAAAGGTTTATCTTTTGATTCAAAAGGAGATATATCTTCATAGAGGGGATCATTGAAAACAACCATGTTACTAGATTTAGTGGAAGAGTTGATAGGAATGTACCCTTGAGAGGAATCGTTTGACTTATCTTTCTCATCACAATGAAATGGCATAGTAACAATGTTTATGAGTTTTTGGTAAAATGAAGGTTTGGTATCTTTAGGGTTCAAAAACTCATCTAAAGCTTCATCTAACTCATAATCAACATAATTGCATACATCATCACAAATATGAACATCTTACAAATAAAAATCTGACATTTTGAAATAAAAATTGCATAAAACTTAAACACACAACGCAAAGAAACAAAACACACTCTTTCTTTTCCTTCTTTTTTTTTCTTTTTTTTCTTTATGAAACTTAAATGAAACATGCTAAATCTAGATTTAGATCTAACAAATGTAATGCAAGAGAAAGCAATAATAAGATTCACATCGGGTTCACCAAAATGTGTAGGGGAAAAAGCGAGACTAGGCTAACATGTCCTAATCCTACCTTTTGACACACATTGTGGAATACGAAAGAGCCTAGAGGTATCACACAATTGGCTACTTCTTTTTGTGAAAGAGAGAGCCACAGGCTACCTATTAGGGTTTCTATTCCTTTGTTGTAATTGAAAGATAAAATGATGCAAGTTCTATTCCTAACCTTAGAGTGCAAGTATGAACTAATAACACAATTGTAGAATTGAATTTAAACAATGGAAAGCTATTAACAAAAGGACAAGACAAGAATGCAAATGCATACCCAGAGTTAAAATCTGAGTGGAAATGTTCAGGACGGGAGCACGGGCGCCACTGTCCTGATTCTGCTCCTGAAACTGCACCTGAAACTACTGTTTTACAACCTAGAAAACTGTCAGAAATGCCATCTGACAGAAGGACTAGGGCGCGCAACACCCCTATCCCAGGGACCAAGGTGCCTAGCGCCCCTATCCTGGTAGGACTAGGGTGCCCCACGCCCCTGTCCTGGTCTTTTGTTCTAAAATTTGGTGTGTTGTTCTGTCTCAGTCTGCTTCCGTCGGATCTGCAACTTGCGGCGTCGTCCGAATCTTAAAACTTGCACTTATATCTGAAAAGGTATGGTGGGCGGCTATATAGGGTTTTGCCTTAGTCAAACCCCTGCTTTGGTGGTTTCCACCTCCATGAATAGCCAAGTTGTATTTTAAAAGTAGTGTGTGCAGACCTTCTGTGTGTGCAAGATCCTAAAATGCAAGTAAGCAAACTAGAGCAACCTAGAAAGTAAACCCTAATTGCTTGTACATGATAATGTAAATTCTCTAAATCAAGATGCAAAGTGATCTAAAGCATGAATACAAATGATATGATGAAGCTTATGCAAAGACATGAAAACAACATGAAATCATACCCAACCCCAAGGGAGGGGTACAAACCAATCTTCAGTCGGTGATCCCTTATTGTTCTTCAATGCCTTCAAAGCCCTAAGTGGATGAATGAAATTGATAAATGCTTGATGGATGGATGTTGAATGTTGTTGAAGTCTTCAAAGATCTACTCTTTCACTACATAGAAGGTCCTTGTAACCAAAATTCCCCCCCTTTCAAATGAAGAAAGAGAGCTCTTATATATGAAACCCTAGGTTTTAATTTTAACTTTTGGCTGACCTAGAGATTGAATCTCCTGCCAATTTCTTGGGGTTAAGCTTTATTTTATGATTGAATTGCGCTCCTAAAATTTTGGGAAAAATGTCCGGGACTGTGTGCACTCCGGGCGCCATGGTCCCGACAACTTTTCACCAAATTTTCAGGGTCGTCGGATATGATGATTTTAGAGACAATCCTGAAGTTACAGGTGATTTTGAGATGTTTTGACCCCTGAAATCAAGCCCCCATGTTCAAAATAGGACCTAATTAGGGTTTTTGATTAAATGATGTATTGGAAGAATAAAATGAAAGGGGCACACTTTAATGAAAAGGGCCCAACTTTATGATATGGGAGATGATAAAATAGAACCTTAGACCTAATTAATTTAATTAATTAAGTTCTAAAGGGGAAATGCAATGCAAAATGCAAAATGCGCCAAGGCGGGTGCTAAACTAGGTGTGAAATTGTACCACCCTAGCAAGTGCGTACAATTTACGATGCTACACTTTCCTTATGTACAAATTGTTGTCACCACTTCCCTTTTTGAATCCCTTCTCCTTTAGATACAGATCCAATCTTGAGTACCATGCTCTAGGGGCTTGCTTTAAACCATACAGAGCTTTCTTTAACCGACATACAGATGTTTCATCATCATGCAGCGAAAATCCTTCTGGTTGCTCCATGTATACTTCTTCTTCTAAATTTGCATTTAGAAAAGCAGATTTTACATCCATTTGGTACACTTTGTAGCCCTTGTAGGTAGAGTAAGCTAGAAACGTCCTAATTGCTTCTAATATAGCCACCAGTGCAAATGTCTCTTCAAATTCAATCCCCTCTACCTGAGAGTATCCTTTTCATACTAATCTAGCATTATGTCTCACAACCTTACCTTCTTCATTCATTTTGTTATGGTAGACCCACTTTGTGCCAATGATGTTCTTATCTTCCGGTCTAGGGACTAATTCCCAAGTCTTGTTCTTCTCAATCTGGTGCATTTATTTTTACATGGCATCCATCCATTCTTGTCTCTTTCTAGCCTCAATGAAGGTTTTGGGTTCAACTTCAGTCATGAGGCATAGGTTGACTTGTTCAAAATTTCGGGCAAGTCTTCTTCTATTCTACACGATCACTCTTATTTCCCAGAATTTTCTTTTCTGGATGATTAAATTGTACATACCAGTTGGGAACCTTTAGAGGTGCTGCCTCAGGTTCAGTGTCAAACTAAACATCAATATTTTCATCATCAGAGTCATCATACCATTTCATGTGTGGTTGACATCCTTTGCGCATATCCTCATCAACTCTTACATGCACACTTCCAACAATTCTTCTTAGTCTTTTATTGTAGCATTTGTAGGTCTTGTTGTTTGATGAGTAACCAAGGAATATCCCTTCATCACTTCTAGAGTCAAAGCTTCCCAAACCATCCATATCTTTCTTAATAAATCATTTGCTTCCAAAAACTTTAAAGCATTTGACTGATGGCTTCAGGTCATACCATAATTCATAAGGTATCAATTTGTTGTTTGTTCTCAACTGAACTTGGTTCAAGGTGTATGCACTAGTATGAACACCTTCTTTCCAATAAGTATCTGGCAGATTGGCCTCATTCAACATAGTTCTGGCCATCTCCTTGACTATCTTGTTCTTCCTTTCAACCACACCATTTTGTTGTGGTTTTCTAGGAGCAGAGTACTACCTTCTAATTCCA
This sequence comes from Cryptomeria japonica, assembly GCF_030272615.1. Classification (NCBI taxonomy): domain Eukaryota; kingdom Viridiplantae; phylum Streptophyta; class Pinopsida; order Cupressales; family Cupressaceae; genus Cryptomeria; species Cryptomeria japonica. The sequence goes on from NC_081405.1 coordinate 54,294,285, forward strand.
TGTTTTTCACAATAATATTTAAATTCATTTGATGTGAACTCTCCACCACTATTTGATCTTAGACATTTTAATTTATACCCACTTTCCTTTTCCACCATCTTCTGAAAGATCTTGATTCTTTCAAATGCTTGTGATTTATCTTGCAGAAAGGTGACCCATGTTATCCTTGAGTAGTCATCAATAAAAAGCATGAAGTATCTTTCACCGGCCAATGCACTTGTTCTAGTTGGACCACATAGATCTGTATGCACAATTTCAAGTGGCTCTGAGGTGTTGTGCTCCTTTGTCCTGAAACTTACTCTTGTTTGCTTGCCTTTTACACATTCATCACAAAATGTGTTTACTAGCTTGATGATGGGTGGAATATTCCTCACACACCCCTTTTTGCTTACTACAACCAAGTTATCAAAATTTATGTGGCCTAATCTTTTGTGCCACAACCAACTTTTGTCTACTTGTCCTAACATACATTGGGACTCATAGCATTCCTTCAGATTGCAAACATTTCCATCAGTTCTCTTTCCTTCTGCCACCACTTTACCGGTACTATCTTTCTTTATCTAACAATGGGTTGAGTCAAAGATGAATTTGTAACCTTTGTCGCACATTTGACTTACACTTAGAAAATTATGTTTGAGGCCTTAATCCACATAATATACATCATGTGCCTTGAGTTTTCCATCAATGTTTAGTATTCCTTTTCCCTTTATTTTGATGGAGGAATTGTCTCCAAACCTTACCAATCCACCATTCCAATCTTCAAGATTAACGATTTTTCTTTTGTCACCAGTCATGTGCTTTGAGCAACCACTATCTACCACCCATAGATTTTTTCTCTCAGCGTGCAAAGTAGTTTGCACTATAAGACTTGATTTTTCCTTTTCCTTTTCTTTTTCAACCCAAACTAGTTTAATTTCCTTCTTGTTGTCAGCTCCTATATTCTGCTCAGGTTCAGATACTAGTCTTTGATCAAGATTTTCCTTTACTTGCTTGATCTTCTTGTTTCTTCATAATTTGGCTGTGTGTCCAAATTCTTGAGAGTTATAGCATTTTATGTTTTCAATAAAGGAAGCATCCTTAATGCTATTGTAGGATATCGGTTGGTTCTTCTTACAATCAAAACTCTTATGTCCATATCCATTGCATTGATAGAAAACAACATTCATATCTCAGAGTGCATTAAATGAATTTCTAATTTCAAAATTTATAGAAGGTCTATTGTTTAACCTACAGTCAGCTATTTTGTGCCCAAGTTTATTACACTGATAACAATAACAATGAAAATTTGATACATATCGGTCATGTTGTCTTGGTCCTGAATGGAACTGCCTCATTGGGGGTCTTCCATTCATGTTGTTGACTCTTGTGAATCCTTCTCGGTCAATCTTGGCATTCCTCCTTGGATCTACAAATTTGTGCATGAAATGTGAGCTCCGATTCATTTCTGTATACTGATTTCCAACAACATCAGCATATGCCCTTTTGCCAGTTTCCTTGCCTACAGTGAATGTCTTCTTTTCTACTCCTTCAATTGAAGAAGTGAACATTATTTCTTTTTCAGATTTACCTTTGTGGGTTGATCCTTTACCAACTTCAAAGCCTAAGCCACTCGTGTCTTTGGATTGCTTTTGTTTTCTTAACATCTTATCCAAAGCTCCAGTGTTGCCTTCATACTTGCTTCTTATTTTTATTTCTTCCTTGCTTTTGTCAAGCTCCTTTCTGAGCTTTATTATTTCTGCTTCTAGCTCTTGATGCTCCTTTTCTTTCTTTGTTAAGTGAAGGGTTGTAGCTTCACTGATCCTCTTAGTTTCTTCCAGCTGCAACTTCAAGTCAGATATGATTTGACTGGATTCTTCTAGAGATTGCTTCAAGAGATCTTTTTCATCTATTGCAACAAGCTTAAATCTCTTGAGTTCTCTTCTTGTTTTACTTAGTTCTTCAAGTGCACTAATAAGTCCACTTCAGCCTCAACATTCTCTTCTTCCTCATCTTCAATAGCAGGTCTGTCAAATGCCATGAAAAGGTTTACTTTTATGTGGTTCTCATGGTCATCATCTTCTGATGCATCCTCATCATCTTTTGTGTCATCCTCAATGGTATATAATTTGTTTTGGTTCCGATAGTCTCTTCTTCCCTGCCGGTAGTTATTCCTTTCTCAGTCTTTGCCGATAGATCTTATAAACTCTCTTGACTCATCTCCACTGGTTTCTTTATGAGGACAACTTGCAGCAAAGTGTCCTACCTTTCCATAGTTGAAACACTTAAGTGATAGCTTTCCTTTGTACCAGCTTGATCCTCTTTTGAGCTTCCTGACAAAGTTTGCAACCTCACCATCAGAGCCTTCACTAGATTCTTTATGAGTAACAACTTCTTTCCCCTTTTTGGTGGTATTGAAGGCAACTTAGTTTCTTGAGGAAGTCTCATCGGTTGTTCTCATCTCATAGGCTATCAAGGAACCAAATAGCTCATCCATAGTAAAAGTCTTCAGATCCTTGGCTTCTTCTATGGATGACACTTTAGTATCATATTTGGGAGTGAGAGATCTAAGTATCTTTTTGACAAGAATTTCATCTACAATATCTTCACCAAGTCCTCTAATAGCATGTTAGGACCTAGAGACAACTAAAAGTGGGGGGTTCAATTAGTTGTCTATTAATTTCAACCCAAATATAAGTTAACCAAACTTAATTCTGGTAGACAGTTAATAAAAATACTGGTAAATTTTAATGTATGAAATAGAAAGACAAATAACATACACAACACATAACACAATTATTTGTACATGGAAACCCTATAAGGGGAAAAACCACGGTGGGAAACCTTACCCACAATCAGATGATACTACTGTAGATAGTATGTGTGTACAAATGGGGTCTACACATGTAGAAAGGCAAACTACCTAGAGCTCAGTGCTCAATCACAAAATGGGATTCACACTGACTACAATTGGATGGTTAATTCCAATAATAATGTACTGCTCAAAATAGCATCTTCATATGCTAGATTTAGTATCAGTTAAGCTCTGATTGTCTTCTTCATACCTTCCTTGAATCTTCAAATGATGTCTGTGTATATAGCTCTTCTTATATTCGCATATACCTTATTACAATTCTCTTCCTCAATCCTCTTAATCTCACAAATGAGATCTTACGTATATACCAAAACCTAAGACCAAATGTGTAGGTCGGCTCACTAAGAATATTGCAATTAAATCAATTACAATTGAATCAATATGCAATGCATGATGTCAGCTCAATGCATTTATAATAATAACCAATCAATAAAACATCTCTATAACATGTTGTGCTGATCTGGAATAGATAATGCTTGCCGGTCCATAACCTCGACCTATTTGCTGGTAATAGTAAATATGAAAAATCGATTCTACCAATAATCAAATCACCAAAACCAAGTGTCCAAATATTGTCTTCGACATAAAAAAGTAATCTCCAGATGATAACAGATCATCCTCAATGTCGGTGAACAATATAACCTATCGGTGAACTAGATACCAGTGATTGTGCATGTCACTAAACATGTCGATGAACATAACCAAAGATCTCCACAAGGATAAGTGTTGGCATCAATGACAAAACCAATGCAACACATCCAAAATACCAACATAGAATTCACAATTTCATCAAATCTGTAATTTTTTCATCATCTTTCATTTTGATGCTTTCAAGTTGGCTCCTTAGAGTTTGCAGTTTGGCCTCCTTGACCTTTGCATCTCCCTCAAACAACCTCTGCAACTTGTCCCATGTTTCCTTTGCTGAAACACAGTGCATGACTTTGACAAATTCATTATCGGACAGTCCATTCAAGATGGAAAGTTTAGCCTTTGCATTATTTTCATACTCCTTTACATCCAGATAAGTGGGAGGAGTATTAGGAATGACATACCCATTATTGACTGACATCCATACATCAAATCCAAGAGATGAAATATATATCTCCATTCTTCTGCTCCAAAAGGCATAGTTAGATCCATCAAACATGGGGGCTTTTGAGGAAGCAGACTAACTTCTTGCCATTGTGATCAAAGTCTAGAATCTACCCAAGGTTTAGAGATAAGCGGGAACCTCACTCTGATACCAACTATTGAACACAGAGTGCCACTAAGAGGGGGGTGAATCAGTGGTTCCTAGGTCTTTTCTTTTTTTGATCTACTTTGAGAATATCAAGTATGTACTAAATCACATAAACAATCTAACCAGTAATATAAGATAGAAAGCCAAAGTGACCATGCATACACAAGCAACTCACAAAACTAGATTTACAAAGATTTTAGGGCACCAACCCAAGGAGCGCCAACCCTTGAACTTTTAGGGCACCAACCCAAGGAGCATCAACCCCTACACCAAGGTCCAACCTGGAGATATATATTAAAATACTATTTGAATGCAATTTAGGCTTTTTACTGCAAATGAATTTTGCAACTCTTGAATCAATTAACTCTTTGTTATTTTTCTCTCCTTTTCACACACAGTTTCTCAGTACACTGTGTCACACTAGGATGCTGCCTGCTTTGCCATGCCTTTGAAAACTACCGGTAGAATCCTCTTACCAGTCTGGTTTCTTACTCACTCTTTAACTCAATTGACCCCCCTTCTCAAGTTTTCTTCTTCTAACTTCTCTCCTCTCTCTCCTCTCCACAATCTTCTTCGTAGCATCATCCTCATGTGTTCATTGCTTTAGTTTCTTATAAAATGATTTCCCGCCAAAAAGCAATTAAAAATTGAGGTTGTTAGGGTTTCTTCACCATCCTTGAGACATATCAAATCCAATAAGATCTTATAGGATCTGATCACCTTGAAGTCCATCTGTTCATCTCCATTATTTTCGCACCTTTTAAGACATGTTTTTCAGACAAGGGAAACACGATCCTTTATATAGATTTACATCTGTCAAATTGCTATTAATGCCTTTTCTGTTTCCTTCTCGAGGTATTCTTTCAATTCGATCTTCTTGCTTCGATCCAGGCACCAACTACTCCCCTGATCTTCCTCTGTCATTCCTTCCTCCTTGAGCCACAACCTGTCCGATGCAATCCCTTGATTTGTGGTTCCTTCATTAATGGCGAATATTAGTTTCATCAACCCTGTGGATGAAACTTTAGCAACCACACCCTACTTGCCACCTCAGCTTCACATGGCATCACACCAATCATGACACGACCTTCCAATGTTCAGTCAGTCTAACAAACATATACCTATAAAACCCTTTGCCAGTGTTCTTCTCCTGTTGACTGGTATAGCATCATGTACCGGTTGTACATCTTGACATTTTGCCTCTTCCTCATTAACCAAGCAACCAACTACCATGCTCAATCTCCACTGATTGGCATCAATTACAACTAAGTGCCAAAAAAGTCAACAATTCTAATGAAACTATTGCCTAAAGATACTTTTGAATATCTCAGAGATCAGTTGGGGGTCACCACCCCTCCGGAAAAGACTTAGAGATGCATCAATCTAGTGAGCTTATCAGACATATCTTCTGATTCAAGTTGATGGGATGATGTTGCTGCTCAGGGGGAGTAGTCATCTATTTGGTTGGACATCAACCCTTTGTCATTGATGTTAAAGGGGGAGATAGAGTTCATGTGAAAATCATTAAATCTTAGGGGGAGAGATATTTTGTTGGTTCTTGATTGTTTGGGGAGATTGTTGGCATTCCTTAGCACTTGGATGTTTTTCACATTCAGTGTTGCCATCAATGCGAAAGGGGGAGATTGTTGGCAATATTGACTATGCATTGTCATTGATGTCAACACCATGCTTTGGTTGGATTTGGTTCTTTCCCAGTTGGTTACTGCTATCCCAGTTGGATCTATCTTGGTTGGACCTGGTTATTAGTGATTCTGATCTGGTATGATCAGATTAGCTATTTTAGTTTTGAATGGTTATTCAGGTTGGTTATATGCTTGTCACATTTAGTTGGTTCATGATTTTGTACTCTAGAAGCTATCGCTTATGTTCTGGATTACTAATTGATATTTCTCGGTACCGGTTGGCTTTCCCGGTTGGTGATATTTGATGATTTGGTTAACTGATTTTGGTCCGGCTTATAGAAATGGTTCCTTATGTGCTGAAGGCATTCTTGATCATGTCCTAAGTATTTGGTGGCTTTGCATTGGCTGGCATGATGATTTGGTGGTTCTATTTGGATCGGGTTGGTTATTATCTATTATTGGATTGAAGGTTTCTATCGATTGGTGAAACATGTTGGACATTGGTCTTAACATGATTTTCAGTGGATATAATTATTTGAGAATTTGAACTAGGTCCATGATATGTAATGTAAATCATAATATTAGTTTGGTGGTATCATGTGATGTAATTTTTTTAAATATAGGTTTATGGGTTTAGGGTTTAGCCGACCTTGTTATCAAGGTTGATTATCTGTATTTATAGGTGATATATTCATGTAATTCGGGCATCGATGGTTATGTATCTATTATCTGAGAGAGGTAATTGTACAAACAAGGTTATATCATTCAACGAAGAGTTTGGTGTTGTAGGTCAGACATCTATGCTTAACCAAAACTATATCAAGCATCAGGAGATGCTACTTTCAAGTTCATTTTCTCTAGATTGTAGTCCTATGTTTATGTAATTTAGTGAGATTTCATTTTGTGATGAGCAGTGATCTCTAGGTAGTTGGCCTGATTGCAAGTGCAATCCCCATTGTAATTATTTCACATACTGGTGTAGAAGTATTATCTAACTCTGGGTAGGGTTTCCTATCATGGTTTTTCCCTATACCAAGTTTTCCATGTAAAAATATTGGTGTTGTGTGTTTTGTTCTTTCATGCTTTATCTTTCACTATGTTGTTTATATTGTGCTCCGGTAAATGGTTTATAATGTACATTAATTTCTTATACTTGTGGAAAACTAATTCAGCCCCCCCCTCTCAGTTTTCTCCTGGTATCAAATATTCTAACAATCTATCTGCAGATATCACAAATCCCAAATAGACTAACTCTCCCTTCATGAAAGTACACACTAATACAAAAACAACAATATATGACTAAATAAACTACCAAAAATTATAGATAAATGACTAAATTTGATCACATGACCACTAGTAATTTATTTCTAGTCATAAATCAATTTGGTTACATGACCACTGGTTGTTTTGATTGATCAATTTGGTCATCGATTTGGTCATTGATTTGGTCATCGATTTGATCATTAATTCAGTTATATATTTAATCACTAATTTAGTCATTGATTGTTGTTATCTGATCATTTATTTAGTCATGATAGTCACTAATTTAGTCATGGTAGTCATTTATTTAGTCATATATTTAGTCATTAATTTAGTCATTGATTTAGTCATTGATTGTTGTTACAGTGATATATGAGCACACAATAATAACAACAACATAAAAATACCAATTGCATAACTAGACAATTTATAAACAGAAAGGAAGAAAAAAGAGATCTATAATAATGAGTAGATACTCCAAATGTACATTATATGCATTAGCAAAGACTTTGTACGAGTACATAATAATCACAAGTTATACATGAAAAAAAAATTTGCTCACAGTTTTCTAAATAGTGAAGAATGAACTATAACATGTTTTCTAAGAGCTATTTTAATATGAGGTAAGTGATCATTTGTGTCTAAAGTCCAATATGACTATCATCTAATTGGTCTCAAGTGTCATTTCTATAAAAAAAAATTGTTTTTCAGTCAATCACCTAAGGTATAAATACATCAACTCTTCAATGGTACTTCAAAGATTAGAAATGTAGTTTGTTGGATGATCTACAACTTCCATCACTTTTGTGGAAATGGACCTTGCATATTCACATGAGCCTTCATAGATCTGCATAAAGAAAACAAAACCAACTATTTCTATTAATATATAGAACATATGAGAAATTCATACAAATTAATATCTTATTTGAATGATGAAACAAAAATATGGTTTTTATAGTTTTCTCTGATATTTCCTAACTTACACAAGATTTATAGAAAATTGGTATAATACAAAAGTTGTTGTTAGAGAAATACATTCAAATACATTCTTGGTCATCACACTTTACTTGTTGTTTCTGTTTAAGAAATACAATACAGAAAATAACTTCATTCTATAAATCATTTATTGTGTAGGAAAAACATATATAGATACAAAACTTCATGTAAATAAAAGAACATCAGTTAACCCTGCATTAAGACATTTAATACCTGTTGATTTTTAAAGTCCTATTAAAACTTCATATAATAAACATGTATTTTTTTTCAGCATATATGGTTAAATAAACCAATGTTGTTGTAGCATACTAATCTGGAAATATACTGTGTAAATGTATAATGTTATAAATATATATACATGTAATGAATGTAAACAAAATGTTGTTGCTAAAATTAAATAAACTTGTACTAAAATTGGTTATCTCACAGTGAAAATATATCACAGTATATATATATATATATATACACATCTCATATTGCAAGTTGAAGGTTGGATTAAAGAACAGGCCGATTTAATAAAACTTTTTCTTAAAAATAAAAATAATTAAAAATAAAATAAAATAAAATTTCAAGTTGTTAGTAGCTCGGGGGTGGGGGAGCTGAAGGCTCCACCCCACCCCATGGGGAGTGGCACAAAAAATGTGCCATGACCAACTATGTGGGTCACGACCCACTGTGAGGGCTGCTACCTCCAGTGGTTTGCGGACCACCAGTGATGGGGGGCTCAGCTTCCCTCCACCACCGCCCTTTTTTGCCACACCATCGTGCCTTCCCTCATGCCCTCCTCTCCTTCTTGGGCGGAATACACACCACCGCCTAAGTTCGGGCTTTCCGCTGTCGACTGTGTTGGAAAAATGACAGGCATGGCTTCCCTCCCTGCAATTGATAAGAATGAACCCTAATTCGAATTAGGAGAAAGGATATTAGAATATGTGATGAAATGAAAAAAATTCTTGAGATTAAAATGTGGGAAACCCGAAAAGGGTTAAATATAATATAACATTAAAATTTAGGGTTAACTTAAAAGAAAAAATAGAAGATGGAATTGTTAGATATGTTGGAAAATGTGCCTCAAATTCACTTGACAATAGTCCATAATGATCTGGTTAAGTCATGTCGATGAAACAGTATGAAGGATTTTTTGAGCTCTATCGGCATGACTCTTGCCAATGTATTCCTTTTGTTTCAGTTATCGGAATAACTTGTGCAGCAGTATACTGATGTCTCGATGAGCCCGCTCTATCGGTCTCGATCCGAGTCACCTATCAGCTATCAGGTTGACATTTTTGAATGTCATACCGATGTCCCAATGAGCCTGCTTTACTGGTCTCGGTTATTTTGCTTATCGGCATAGTGTTATTCTTTGTGTTCCGATGACCCGATGAAGTCATCTTACCGGACTGGCAATGCAGATCAAAATAATAGTTTTGGGCTTGGTCCGATGGGCCAATGAGTCCGTGTTCTTGGTATCGGTGGTTGGGATAGTAGTTATGCTCTTATTCCGATGTCCCGGTGAAGACTACTCCTTATCATTGGCAATCGAAGTATCTTTTGGAAAGATATACCGGTGACCCGATGGAGTCGCCTTAGGTGATCGGGTATCATTGGGCCATCGGCTTTACCATTTGAATGTTGTTCTGATAGCCGATGGAGCGGAGATCGACTATGGGAGCAAGGTCAAACCGAGATCCAAAAGATCGATTCTCAGATACTATGTATGAGACTGTCGGTGTAAATGAATACGAACCAACACGGTTGTCTACTGCATGTGGGATAATTATTTTTTCATGATTGCAGACTGACACAGGCAGACAGTTAGACTTCGAGCCATTGGGATTGTTACTTTGATGAACCGTCGAGCCATTTGTTATTGAAAACCAATGGCAATCCAAAGGTTGGTGAGAACGAAATCTTGAGAGCTGTGGGTGTGTTCTGAGAAGAGTTTGATCCGATTGTTTGTATGTCTGGAATGACTGTGTAACAGAGTGAAGAAAATCTACAGATGAGACTCTATTGTATTGTTTCAACATACTGTTAATAAATTTGATCATTTGTTGGTGGTGGGTTTCTCTCCCGTAAGGGTTTTCCCACGTTAACTTTGTGTGTTATCTCTCTGTGCTATCCTTGTGCATGTTTTTACTCATACCATTTTTAGTAAATGTTGAAGTTTTTGTCTACACTAGTCAATTTCTCCTCTGTGAATTGACATTAAGGAAGTGAATTTCGTACTTGCTTCCCTTACAAGTGGTATCAGAGCCAATCCTGTTTGGTTATCCTTGTTGGGTTGGTTTGGTTTTTTGTGTCAGTTCTGCCTCAGTGGGAGTCTTGCAGAGTGTCTACTTGTTTTATAGATTGAAATGGCGAGTACTTTAGGATGCATAGACATGGAGAAGTTTAATGGTTCCAGTTTTGAACTTTGGAAACTCAAGATGGAAGACTTGCTAGTCGACAAAGATCTCTGGGGTGCTGTAGTTGCAACTTTTAAGCCTTCAGGCATGAAGAAAGAAGATTGGGATTTAGCTGATCGGAAGGCAAGGGGTCTAATCAAGTTATGTCTGGCTAATTCTATTTTGTTAAATGTTCATGAGGAGAAGTCTGTACATCTTCTCTTGGAGAAGTTGGGTGACATTTATCAAGAAAAAATCCTTGGTGAATAAACTTTTCTTGAGGAAGAAATTGTACTCTCTGAAGATGGACGTAGGAACATCATTGGCAAACCATTTGAATGCTTTCAACATGGTTCTTGCATAGTTAACCTCTATTGGTGTGTCCATTCAGGAAGAAGAACATTGCATGTTGTTGTTGTGTTCATTGCCTTACTATTGGGAACACTTAGTGATGGCTATTGGTAGTACCACGACCCACTTCAAGATGGATATGGTGGTTAATACTCTTTTGTCAGAAGAAATGAGAAAGAAGTCTTCTGAGATGACAAAGGTTGCACTCTCTATTCAAGGCAGATCAAAGGACAAAGACAAGAAGAAAGGAAAGAAGTCCAAGTCTCAAGAGAGTTTTAAATCTCTAGGCAAGAAGTCAAAGGTGAAGTGCTGGAACTGTGGGGAGAAAGGGCATATCCGAAAGGACTGCAAGAAGGAGAAGAAGAAGAAGAAATTTTCTGACATCGAGTCTTCTCAGAGTGATTCTAATGCTTTTGTAGCAGCCCTAGCAATGCCTACCTCAGATGACACCTGGTTAGTAGATTCTGGCGCATCTTTCCATATGACGTCCCACAAGGAATGGTTCTCAAAGTATGAACCGTATGTTGGTGGAAAGGTATATCTGGGTAGTGATTCTACATTGGAGATTGTAGGGAGAGGCAGAATCAGAATTCAATTTCCAGATGGTAGAGTGAAGGGGATCAATGGGGTTCTTCATATACCAGGTCTGGCAAGAAACCTTCTCTCTATAAGTAAACTTAATGATGCTGGAGTTCAAGTTACTTTTGTGTCTGGTGGTTGCAAAATGACTAGGGGTTCCATTGGATTGGAAAAGGGTGATCACATTGGTACACTGTACAAGTTAAATGTTGAACCTATATGTTGTAATGTAACTTTTGAAAAGTCTGATAAAACAATTGTAAGGATACATAATGCAAACTCATTGGAAGCTAAACTTCCTGCTGAGAAAACAATTCTTTGGCATAACAAGTTAGGCCACATAGGTGAAAAAGGCTTAAAAGCCTTGAAGAATAAGAATCTGGTTGAAGGTCTTGATGATTGTAGTTTTGAGTTCGATTTCTGCGAGCACTGCATTTATGGAAAACATAACTGAGTTCAGTTTTATTCCAGTTCTCATAAATCTTCTGCTATTCTGGATTATGTACACTCTGATGTGTTTGGTCCAATGGATGTACCTTCTTTGTCTAAGTCTAAATACTATGTATCCTTTATAGATGATTATTCAAGAAGGGCATTTGTATACTTTCTTAAAAGTAAAACAGAAGTGTTCAGTTAGTTTAAGGAGTTCAAGAACCTTGTTGAGAATCAGGCTGGGAGAAGGATTAAATGTTTAAGAATAGACAATGGTGGTGAATTTTGTAGTGCAAATTTCAACAAGTACTATGTTGATCATGGAATTAAAAGACATAAGACTGTACCTTACACTCCACAACAAAATGGAGTCACTGAAAGGTTGAATCGGTCTCTAATGGAGAAAGCGAGAAGCATGTTGAGTGGAGCTAGGCTGGAACAAACATTCTGGGCTGAAGCAGTTGCTACAACATGTTACCTACTAAATCGTTCTCCTACTTCAGCATTGGTTGATAAGACACCTATGGAAGAGTGGTCTGGTAAGAAACCTTCTTTAAGGCACCTACATGTCTTTGGTGCAGAGGCATATGCTCATGTGCCTGGGGTAAATAGATCTAAGTTGGATAACAAAGCAATAAAATGTATCTTCATTGGCTATGGAGTTGGTATGAAAGGATACAAACTTTGGAATCCAGTGACTAGAAAGGTTTTATTCAGCAGAAGTGTGATTTTTCATGAAATAAAGCTTAAGTCATTAGATCACAAAATAGAAAAGAAAGGAGAAGTTGAGGTTGAAGTAGCTCCAGTCAAAGAAGAATCTCCAGAGATACCTAAAGATGAGGAGAGTTCAAGCCATTCAAGTAGTTCTGAAGAAGAACATGATAATGAGCCTCCTGATGAATCTCAAGAAGCCCCATCACCAGAGTTAAGAAGATCTACTTGAGAGAGGCGGCAACCTGAAAGGTATACACCTAATAAGTAAAGTCACTCTATGTTGAATGTAGATTGTGCTTATGCATTACTTGTAGATACTGATGAGCCTAGGACTGTAAAAGAAGCAATTGAAATGCCTAATTCAGATTCCTGGTTGGAAGCCATGTATGATGAAATGTCATCATTGGATAAAAATGGAACTTGGGATTTGGTGCCATTGCCTAAAGATAGAAAACTTGTAGGCTGTAAGTGGGTATTCAAAAAGAAGTATGGTCTAGATGGCAACGTTGACAAGTATAAGGCAAGACTGGTTATAAAGGGGTATTTGCAAAAGGAAGGTATTGACTATGGGGAAATCTTTTCTTCTGTAGCTAAGCTGACATCTATTAGATTTCTCTTGTCACTTGCAGCTGCATATGATTGGGAGATTGAGTAAATGGATGTGAAGACAACATTTCTTCATGGTGATCTTGAAGAAGAAATTTATATGTCTCAGCTTGAGCACTTTGTGGAAAAAGGTAAAGAACATCTGGTATGCAAACTCAAGAAGTCTCTGTATGGTCTGAAACAGTCTCCCAGAATGTGGTACCAAAAGTATGATAGAGTTGTTTTGTCCTTGGGATTTGTGAGATCCAAAGTAGATCATTGTGTTTACTATAAAACTGATGATGATAGGATTCTTATCATAGCTTTGTATGTAGATGACATGTTGTTCATTGGAAACACAAAAAGTATGATCTCAGTTTTAAAATCTCAGCTTTGTATGAAATTTGAAATGAAGGATTTAGGACTAGCAAATTACATTTTGGGAATGGAGATCAAAAGAGATAGGTCTAAGAGGAAAATTTGGCTCAGCCAGAGAAAATACATAACCAATGTTCTTGACAGGTTTCATATGTCTGACTATAAACCACAGGTTGTTCCCATCTTGCAGGGAACTAAGTTGTCTGTGCTGGATAGTCCGAAGTCTCCAAAAGAGATTGAAGACATGAAAGGTGTATCTTATGTAAGTGCTATAGGTAGTCTGATGTATGCTATGGTCTGTACAAGACCAGACATTTCCCAACCAATGGGAATACTTAGCAGGTTCATGTCGAATCTAGGGAGAACACACTGGGATGCTGTAAAGAGAGTGTTTAGATACTTGACGGGTACTTCAGACTCTACATTATGTTATCATGGTAATCTGAAGGATTCCAAAAGAACTCTCAGCATATGTGCTTACACGGATTCTAATTGGGTAGGGGATGTTGACAGCAGGAAATCTACCAATGGATATGTATTTGTCCTGAATGGTGGAGCAGTTAGTTGGATGAGCAAGCGGCAAACTATAGTCACTTTGTCCACTACATAGGCAGAATACATGGCAGCCACACATGCTTGCAAAGAAGTAGTCTGGCTTAGATGTTTGAGTTTTGACATTGGTTTTGATGCGCGGCAGATTGAAGTCTGGAGTGACAGTCAGAGTGCCATTTGTTTGGCAAAGAATCCTACTTTCCATGCCAGGTCGAAGCATGTTGATGCTTAGCATCATTTTGTATGTGACATGGTGGAAGATTGAAAATTTATCTTAACAAGGTAGACACTCTGGAAAATGTTGCAGATGCCTTGACAAAACTAGTGAGTACACACAAGTTCAGGTGGTGCTCGAATTATATGGGTCTTCGTACCCATGTCTGTCAGTAACATCTAGAATGGTATCTCGGTCCAGTGAATTCCTCGTCAAGTGGGAGTTTGTTGGAAAATGTGCCTCAAATTCACTTGACAATAGTCCATACTGATCAAGTTAAGTCATGCCGATGAAACAGTATGAAGGATTTTGTGAGCTCTATTGGCATGACTCTTGCTGATGTATTCCTTTTGTTTCGGTTATCGAAATAACTTGTGCAGTGGTATGCCGATGTCCTGATGAGCCCACTCTACCAGTCTCGGTTCAGGTCACCTATTGGCTATCAGGTTGACATTTTTGAATGTCATACCGATGTCTCGATGAGCTTGCTTTACCGGTCTCAGTTATTTCACTTATCGGCATAGTGTTATTCTTTGTGTTCTGATGACCTGATGAAGTCATCTTACCTGACTAGCAATGCAGATCGGAATAACAGTTTTGGACTTGGTCCAATGGGCTAATGAGTCCATGTTCTCGGTATCGGTGGTTGGGATAGTAGTTATGCTCTTATCCCGATGTCTTGGTGAAGACCACTCCTTAACATCAGTGATCGAAGTACCTTTTGGAAAGATATATCGATGACCCGATGGAGTCACCTTAGGCGATCGGGTATCATCAGGCCATCGGCTTTACCATTTGAATGTTGTGCTGATAGTCGATGGAGCGGAGACTGACTACGGGAGCGAGGTCGAACCGAGATCCAAAAGATCAATTCTCGGATACAATGTATGAGACTATCAGTGTAAATGAATACAAACCGACACAATTGTCTACTACATGTGGGATAATTGTTTTTTCATGATTGCAGACTGACACAGGCAGACGGTTAGACTTCAAGCCATTGGGACCATTACTCTGATGAGCCATCAAGCCTTTTGGTATTGAAAACCAATGGCAATCCAAAGGTTGGTGAGAACAAAATCTTGAGAGCTGTGGGTGTGTTCTGAGAAGAGGTTGATCCGATTGTTTGTATGTTTGGAATGACTGTGTAACAGAGTGAAGAAAATCTATAGATGAGACTCTATTGTATTGTTTCAACATACTGTTAATAAAGTCGATCATTTGCTAGTGGTGGGTTTTTCTCCCGTAAGGGTTTTCCCACATTAACTCTGTGTGTTATCTCTCTGTGCTGTCTTTGTGCATGTTTTTACTCATACCATTTTTAGTAAATGTTGAAGTTTTTGTCTACACTAGTTAGTTTCTCCTCTATGAATTGACATTAAGGAAGCGAATTTCGCACTTGCTTTCCTTACAAGATAAGTTTCACGTATCATTAAATAAAAGGGTGGGAAAACCCTAAATAGAGTTTTAAAAAGGAATCTAATATTAAAAAGGGGTTTAAAATTTAAATTAAGTCATTGGGAGGGAAAAGTCTTAGTTAGATAAAGAAATTTTATAATGATTCAATGTGTTCTTTATTTAAGAGGGAACTTTATTTTTGGAAAACAATTATTAAAACTTAAAGGGAATATTATTATTTAAGTGTGGTTGTGTATTAAAAAGGGCGTTTAATTTTAAGAGGTTAATTAATTGGTGGGCGATTTATTTAAGTGACTTAATTTAAAATGGGATTTTAGTGAAAGTTTATAAAGGGTGAATCACATGATTGATTAATAGTTTAATTATGAAGTAATTATTGATCTTGTCTCATGACGATTTAATTATAGGGGTATAGCCAATGAATATTAGTATTAATATGGCCAAATAAAAGGGTTGAGTATTAACGAATTTATTATTGTTAGTAATATATAAATTACAATATTAAATTTAATTTATACATCCCTTAGTGACATTTAGAAAATTAATGTGGATGATTAATAGATAAAACCTAAGGGTATTAGAGTTATTAATAAAATGTATAAACGTTAATCAATTGATTAAACCTATTTAGGGATGGTCTCTCTAGTTAATCCTAAAGGACTACATGTTAGGACCCAGAAGGCAACTGAGAGGGAGGGGGGGTGAATCAGTTGACTGTGAATTTCAACCCAAATACAAATTAATCAAACTTGATACTTAATATTGGTAAACCAAAATTAATGTCGGTTAATAGATTAACAGTTAATATCAATACTAGTGAAACTTAATGCATGAAACATAAAGAGAAACAACATCCATAACACATAACACATAGATTTTAACGTGGAAACCCTATAAGGGAAAAAACCACGGTGGGAAACCTTACCCACAATCAGATGATAATACTGTAGATAGTATGTTTATACGAATGGGGCCTGCACATGCAAAAAGGCCAACCACCTAGAGCACATTGCTCAAATGGGAGTCACAATGACTACAGTAGGATAGTTAAATCCTAGAATAATGTACTACTCAAAATAACATCTCCAATGCTAGATTTAGTAACGATTAAGCTTTGATAATCACCTTCAAACCTTCCTTGAACCTTCTCTATGGTCTTCTCATATGATCTTCAATATTCACACATACCATGTTACAATACCATAACTTTACATGCCACGTCTCATATCCTATATCTCATCAATTGAGATCTTACATATATACAAAACCTAAGACCAAATGTGTAGGTTGGCTCACTAAGAATATTACAATAAAATCAAATACAAAAAAGCTAAGATGCAATGCATCATGTCAACTCAATACATTTACAACAATATTCAATCAATAAATCATCTCCATAATGTGTCGTGCTGATCGGGAATAGATAATGCATTCCTATCCATAACCTAGACCAATTAGCCAGTAACAACAAATATGTCAACCCAATTAGACTATTAACCAAAATACTAAAAAACAAGTATCTAGACCATGTCTTTGACATAACCAAGTGATCTCTAGATGATAACAAGTCATCCTCAGTGTCAGTGAACAATATAATGGTGGTTGTGCATAAGTCACTGCACTTGCCGGTGAACATAATGTGTTGGTTCAACATAACCAAAGATCTCGAGAAGGATAAGTGTTGACATCAATGAAAAAACTAATGAAACACATCCATAATACCAACAATCTCCCACTTCGGCATTGGTGGCAACACAAGATGGAAAAACATCTAAGTGCCAAAACAAAATGCCAAAAACCAAAAACCAAAAATCAAAATCAAAGTGCAGAGAGTATATATCTCTCCCTCAATGAATAATCTCTCCCCCAAGGATAATGTTTCCTAAATACAAAGTTTTTCCATAGATATCTCTCCCCCTTTGACATCAAATGGCAAAGCAATACAAATATCAGAACAAATAACCAACTAATATGACCAATTAATATAACCAGCTACTCCTCCTGAGAAGTAGCTCTCCTCCATCAAAGTTGGAAAAATGTTTCTCTGTTATTTTGTGCTGGTTTGATGCCAATCTTCAACTATCTAAGTCTCTACTAGTGAGGGTATTACCCCAAGTTGCTCACTGATATATTCAAAAGTTTCCTTAGTCAAAGTCTTAGTAAAGATATCTGCAATCTGCTCTTTAGTATTCACATTAACCAATCTTACTTCTTTTGCTTCAACATTCTCTTTCAGAAAATTATATTTGATAGAAACATGTTTAGTCTTAGAGTGGAATATCGGATTCTTTGATATATCAATTGCTGTTGAATTATCACAATAAATGATTATAGGTTCTTTGCATTTTACCTTGATGTCCTTCAACATTTGTTTAATCCATAATACCTGAGTACAATTAGTTGCTGCTGCAACATATTCTGATTCTATTGTTGATAATGATGTACAACTTTTCTTCTTGCTCAATCATGAAATCAATCCGCTACCAAGAAAGAATGCTCCACCAGTGGTGCTTTTTCTATCATCTACATCTCCTACCCAATTTGCATCAGTGTATGCACATAAATCAAAATTTTCATCTTTAGGATACAATAAACCAAGATTTGTTGTGCCTTGTAGATACCAGAAAATACTTTTTACTATTGATTCATGATTTACTTTAGGATTACTCTGAAATCTTGAAATGATACATACTGCATTCATTATATCAGGTTTTGTTTGTGTTGAATATAGTAAACCTCCAATCATTGATTTGTATTTTGTCAGATTAATAGGACTTGAATCATCCTTCAATGTCAATTTGTCAGTTGTAGTCATAGGAGTACTTACCGGTTTGGAGTTTTCATACCAAATTTGTTCAATAGTTCCTTCAAGTATTTTTTTTGACATATGAATATACCTTTATCAGTTTGTGAAATCTACAATCCTAAAAAGAATTTTATCTCCCCAATCATAGACATTTCAAATTCTTTGTGCATTTTGTTAGCAAAGTCTTTACACAATCCATCTTCTCCTCCAAAAATGATAGCATCAACAAAAACTTCAATAACCAAGATGCCATCATTAGTCACTTTGAAATATAAGTTGCTGTGAGCATTACCTTTAGTGTATCGAAGCTTCAAAAGATATTTGTCTAATCTAGCATACCAAGCTCTAGGAGCTTGCTTCAATCCATAAAAATATTTCCTTAATCTACAAACCATATCTTTATCATTTGTGAATGAAAATCCATCAAGTTGTTCAATGTAAACTTCCTCTTCAAGATAACCATTCAGAAATGCACATTTTACATCCATCTAATATACTTTACAGTTCTTGTGAGCTGCAAATGTAAGAAATAATCCAACTGCCTCAATTCTAGCTATCAGTGTAAAGGTTTAATTACCATCAATTCCCTCTTTCTATGAATATCCTTTACACACTAATCTTGCTTTGTTCCCAATTACCTTACCATGTTCATTAAGTTTATTTCTGAATACCCATTTAGTTCCAATTACATTTGTGTCTTTAGGCTGGGGAACTAATGTCCATGTATTGTTCTTTTCAATTTGTTCTAGTTCATCTTCCATTTCTTTAATCCAATGTTCATCTTGACAAGCTTCAATAACAGATGCTGGTTCAATTTGAGAAATTAAACATACCTCTTCATTTTCTAGTCTTCCTCTTGTCATAAGACCTTGATATTTATTTCCAATTATTTGATTTTCTGAGTGATTTAGTCTTACATACCTAGGTTTATTCACATGTTGTTGTTCTTCAGTCACTATGGAATTGTCTGATTATATTGGTGTGACTGGATCCACACTATGTACCGGTGCACTCTGTATAGGTTCATTTATGATCATCTCACCTGTCGGTTCAGAATCTGCAGACCTTGAATTTCCTCTAAACTATTCATCTATCTTCACATTAGCACTCTCAATGATTTTCTACAATCTTTTATTAAAACATCTTTATGCCTTGCTCTTAGATGAATAACCAAGAACTATTTCTTCATCACTTCTAGGATCAAATTTACCAATATACTCATCTCTCCTAATATAACATTTGCATCCTAAAATTGAGAAGTATTTAAGAGTAGGAGTGTTACCAAACCATAGTTCATAAGGGTTCTTACCGGTTTCACCTTTGATGTGAACTGTGTTAAAAGTGTAAACCATTGTATTCACTACTTCTCTCTAGTACACATGAGGTAGATTTGCTTCCAATATCATGCTTCTAGTTGCTTCCAGAATAGTTTTGCTCTTCCTTTCCACAATTCCATTTTGCTAAGGTGTCCGGGGTGCTGATAGTTGTCTTTTGATTCCATTCACTTCACATAAATTTTTTAAACTCCTTAGATGTAAATTCTCCTCCTTGATCAGATCTCAAACATTTAATTTTCTTACCGGTTTCATTCTCTACCATTGCCTTGAATAGTTTGAATTTTCCAAAAGCTTCTGATTTCTCCTTGAGAAAAGTAACCCAACACATTCTAGAATAATCATCAATGATTAGCATAAAGTATCTATCTCCCTATAGACTTCTTATTCTTGCCAGACCACACAAGTTAATATGGATTAAATCAAGAACATTATTGGATTTCTCGAGAATACTCTTAAAAGTTGTTCTAACTTGCTTTCCCATTTGACATTCCTTACATACCTTATTATGAGGTTTCACAATCTGAGGTAAATCCCTTACTGCCTTAGTTGAACTGATCTTTACAATGCAATCAAAATTTACATGACAAAGTCTCTTATGTCATAACCAACTTTCATCAATATGTGCAATCAAGCATTTTTTATCATTGTTTTTCAAATGAAAGATATTACCTTTAGTCTGATTACCAGTTGCAATCTCCAATCCACTTTTTTTCATGATTTTGTATTTACCATTCTTGAACTATAACTAAAAACCCTTTTCAACTAATTGACCAACACTCAAAAGATTATGCTTCAAACCTTCAACATAATAAACATTGTCAGTATCGTGCTTACCATCCAAAGATATAGTGCCTTTTTTTTTTATCAAACAAGCTTTATCATCCCCAAATCTTACCGGACCTCCACTATATTTCTGAAAAGATAAGAATTTACTTTTATCACCAGTCATATGATGTGAACATCCAAAATCTATGATCCATTCATCCTTTTCTTCAATTTTAGCTTCTAGGGTTTGCTCTACTGGTGGAACAGTAGGTGCTGATAGATCTTCTTTTATTGCAACAAAATCCCATCCATTGTCTGTCGGTTCTTCATTATAATCACCAGTAACTCCTTCATCACCATAGTAACAAGATTTGTCTCTATTCTTCTTAAATTTGTATCTCTGATATTGAGGGTTAGGCTTATATATTTTTTTAGCTTCCTCTCTCAATCTTGCATGTTTGTAAGGACATCTAGATGCCATATGACCAACTTTATTGCAATTAAAACATTTAAATGGTGCTTTACCTTCATACTTACTTCCAACTGGACCTTTAGGCATTTTCCTTGCAAATAGTGCTTCAAGTTCTTCTAGTTCTTCATTTTACCTTCTGATATCTTCAAGTTCTCTTAAATAAAGTGATTTCCAATTAGATTTTTTAGATGATAATGATGATTCTATAGATGATGATGCTTTGAAGGCCAAATCCATTTTAATTATAGTAACAAGACCAAATTCCTCAAGCTCAAATGCTGAAAGTTTTCCAACCAAGGTATCTCTAGATACTGATGTATTAGGCATTGTTCTCAACTCATTAATAGCAGTTACTTTCATTTATGCTAGTGGAAATGCTCTTAAAACTTTAGAAACAATTTCATCTTCACTTAAGGATCCTCCACAACATTGTATTCCTAAAACAATTTCATTAACTCTTTCCATAAAAGAAAAAAATCTTTCATCTTCTTCCATTTTCAAATTTTCATACCTGACCCAGAAACATTCTAGTTTTGCAATTTTGATAGTGGTATCTCCTTCATTCAGTGTCTCCAATTTATCCCAAATAGCTTTAGCAGTAGATTGTTGTGATAATCCTATGATTTTCTGATATGATAATACGCTCAAAAGTGCTTCTCTTGCTTTGCAATCATTTTCTTGATCTTTACCCAATGTTGGTGGATTAGGTTGATTTGGTGTAGGGCCAACATAGCCATTCTTTGTAACTTCCCATATGTCTCTTCCAATGCAATTCATATGTGTCTCCATTCTGATCTTCCATATACCATAGTTGGTTCCATCAAGTATCAGACTATCCTTCTTGAAAATGTTAGTCGCCATAGGATCTCCTCAAGTTGTTAGGCTTATACAAAAAGAGGACTAGACTTTGATACGAATTGTTAGGACTCAGAAGGCAACTGAGAGGGGGGGGTGAATCAGTTGACTATGAATTTCAACTCAAATACAACTTAATCAAACTTGATACTTATACTGGTAAACCAAAATTAATATCAGTTAATAGATTAATAGTTAATATCATTATTGGTGAAACTTAATGCATGAAACAGAAACAGAAACAACATCCACAACACTTAACACAAAGACTTTAGCATGGAATCCCTGTAATGGAAAAAACCACGGTGGGAAACCTTTCCCACAATCAGATGATACTACTGCAGATAGTATGTGTATACAAATGGGGTCTACACATGTAGAAAGGCCAACCGCCTAGAGTACACTTATCAAATGGGAGTTGCAATGACTACAGTAGGATAGTTAAATCCTAGAATAATGTACTGCTCAAAATAGCATCTCCAATGTCGGATTTAGTACCGGTTAAGCTCTGATAATCACCTTCAAACCTTCCTTGAACCTTCTCTATGGTCTTCTCATATGATCTTCAATATTCGTACATACCATGTTACAATACCATAACCTTACATACCATGTCCCATATCCTATATCTCATCAATTGAGATCTTACATATATACAAAACCTAAGACCAAATGTGTAGGTTGGCTCAGTAAGAATATTACAATAAAATCAATTACAAACAAGTTAAGATGCGATGCATCATGTTGGCTCAATATATTTACAATAATATTCAATCAATAAATCATCTCCATAACATGCCGTGCTGATTTGGAATAGATAATGCATATTGGTCCATAACCTAGACCAATTAGCTGGTAACAACAAATATGTCAACTCAATTAGACCCTTAACCAAAATACCAAAACATATTATCCAAACCATTTCTTCGACATAACCAAGTGATCTCCAGATGATAACAAGTCATCCTCAGTGCTGGTGAACAATATAACGGTGACTATGCATAAGTCACCAAACTTGCTGGTGAACACAATGTGTCGGTTCAACATAATGAAAGATATCCAAAAGGATAAGTGTTGACATCAATGACAAAACTGTTAGGGTTTCAAGCAGATCCGAAGCAAATATGAACTAACAATTATATGCAGATTTAAATACAAAAGATAAAGAAATAAAACAGGACACAAATAACACAGAGATTTAACGTGGTTCACCCAGAATGGGTTACGTCCACCATACACAGCCGTCCAATCTTTCTTATTATCCAGCAAAAATAGTACATCAACTTTACAATGCCTTAAGCATTCCAGGTGCTTATAACATGTGTTTTTAGGGCAACAAACAAAGTCGGCCTTTTTAGGGTTTTATTACAATGTCAGTTTTCATCAACAAAAACGGCAAGGATACGTGCTGAGTGTACAGTACTTTGCTGATCAGTCACCACATTTCAACAATCTCCCACTTGGAGACTGATCAGGCTCCACACCGAACAATCTCCCACTTGGAGACTGATACTACACGACACCACTGTACATGCAACATCCGCTGGATAAAACACTAGGACTTGACTGGTATAAATTCCACAATTATTAATCAAGAAGACCAACTGAAACTGATGAAGAAATCAGCTTCTCCTATGGAACTGCCTTTGTGAACATATCGACAGGATTCTCACTTGTGTGAA
Source organism: Cryptomeria japonica (assembly GCF_030272615.1). Taxonomy (NCBI): domain Eukaryota; kingdom Viridiplantae; phylum Streptophyta; class Pinopsida; order Cupressales; family Cupressaceae; genus Cryptomeria; species Cryptomeria japonica. Next base: position 54,317,803 of record NC_081405.1, read on the forward strand.
TCTTCTCAAGCCATAACTAACCCTCCTCCAAAATAGTCCGGATGAAGTGGTACCTGAGCTGAATGTGCTTTGTCCTTGAATGAAAATCAGAGTTCTTCGCAAGATGAATGGCACTCTGGCTATCAATATACAATGGGCTATCCTCTTGTGTTTGACCCAATTCCTTTAGAAAACATTGCAACCAAATCATCTCTTTGCTGGCTTTTGTAGCAGCAACATACTCAGCTTCAGTGGTTGAAAGTGCAACAACCTTTTGCAGCCTAGAAATCCAACTGACTGCAGCTCCCCCTATAGTAAAAACATACCCTGTAGTACTCCTCCGTGAATCAATATCACCCACCAGATCAGAGTCAACAAATCCACTTAGAGTAGCATTAGATCCTTTGAAACATAATTCCTTCATAGTAGTTCCTTTCAAATACCGAAGAATCCATTTCACAACATTCCAATGTTCCATACCCGGATTACTCATAAACCTGCTCACAACTCCCACTACATGTGCAATATCTAGCCTTGTGCATACCATTGCATACATCAGACTACCAACAGTTGATGAATACGGGATGTTTTACATTTTATTAACCTCTTCCTGTGCCTTTGGGCACATCTCCTTAGTCAATTTGAAATGACTAGCCAAAGGTGTACTAACTACTTTTGCATCCTGCATGTTAAATCTTTTCAACACCTTCTTTATATACTCACTTTGGGACAAATTCAAGGTTCTATTTTTCCTGTCCCGTGTAATCCTCATACCGAGAATTTGCTTAGCTGCACCCAAATCCTTCATAGCAAATGACCTGGCTAATTTCTGTTTAAGATCATTTATATGTTGCATGTTAGACCCAGCAACAAGCATGTCATCAACATAAAGCAGCAGGATAATATAACTGCCATTATCAAATCTCTTAAAATATACACAATGATCAGAATGACATCTATGATAACCGTGTTCAGCCATGAAACTATCAAATTTTAAATACCATTGTCGGGGTGCTTGCTTTAGGCCATACAAACTTTTCTTCAACCTGCACACCAAGTTCTCCTTACCTTTGACCTCATATCCCTATGGTTGCAACATGTAAATTTCCTCCTCCAAATCTCCATGGAGAAAAGCTATTTTGACATCTAATTGTTCAAGATGTAAATCATCTGTAGCCACAAGACTAAGTACAGTTCTAATTGAAGTCATTTTTACAACTGGAGAAAATATTTCATCATAATCTATACCCTTTTTCTGTGCAAAACCTTTTACCACAAGTCTGGCCTTATATCTTTTCTGACCTCCTTCCTCCTCCTTCAGCCTATAAACCCATTTTTTAGGCAAGGCTCTTTTTTCTGCAGGTAAAGGGACTAAGTCCCAAGTCTTATTTTTCATCAAGGAGTCCATCTCCTCTTTCATGCCTAGCTGCCACTGTTGTTTGGCATCCACCTGCATTGCTTCTTCATATTCTTCTGGTTCACCAGAATTTGTTAATAAAATAGAATACAAAGAAGGAGAAAATCTTTTAGGGGGTCTACTTGTCCTCGTAGAACATCTAACACTTGCAGGAGTTTGTGGGACAATCTATTGTTGCTGAGCATCAGGTACCTGTGGCATTTCATTTTCAAGAATCTCATCCAACACCACATATTCTTGTTTGTCTTGTTCATGCTTCTTTTCCTGCATCTGTTCTTTATACATAACCTTCTCATTGAATATAACATCTCTACTTCTAATTATTTTCTTATTTTCAAAATCCCATAACCGATAGCCATATTCATCTATCCCATATCCAATGAAGGTATATTTTTGAGATTTAGCATCAAGCTTGGTTTTGTTTTCTTTATCAACATGGACAAAAGCTTCGCAACCAAAAGTTTTTAGAAAAGAATAATTTACCTTTTTACCAGTCCATGCCCCCTCTGGAATACCACCATCCAAAGGGGTTGAAGGTCCTCTATTTATCAAATAGACAGTAGTATGTACAACATCTGCCCAAAAATGTAAGGGCAATCCAGCATGCAATCTCATGCTCCTCACACGTTCCATGATGGTCCTATTCATTCTCTCTGACACACCATTTTCCTGTGGAGTTCCTGGAGCTGTCTTCTGCTTTCGAATCCCATTTAAGGAACAGTAATCTTCAAATGCTTTGCTGCAATACTCACCTCCATTATCTGATCTGAGACACTTCAACTTTTTTCCTGTCTCATTCTCAACCAAAGCTTTCCATTTCTTAAAAGTTTCAAAAACATCTGATTTTTGTTTTAGGAAATATACCCATGTTTTTCTAGTTGAGTCATCAATAAAAATAACATAATAACAAGAGCCACCAAGAGATGATACCTGAGCCGGTCCCCATACATCTGAATGTACAAGCTCTAACTTCTCACTCTTCTTCTCTTTCCCAACCTTGAGAAATCTGACTCTTTTCTGTTTACCATAAACACAGTTTTCATAGAACTCTAAATCAATCTTCTTTAGTCCTGGCAATAGATTTTTGGAGTGAAGGATTTTCATCCCTTTCTCACTCATGTGCCCAAGCCTATGGTGCCACATTATCGAATCTGTTCTTGCAACATTTATTGTTGTTGTCCCTGCAGTAACTTTATCTGTAGTAGCTAAGGTAGAGTAAGTGTTACCAGTACACAGATATAATGTGCCTACTTTCACACCTTTAGCTACTACTAATGATCCTTTAGTGACCTTCCACATACTGTCTGAGAAGGTAACTATGCAACCTTCACTACCTAGTTGCCCTGCAGAAATTAAATTTCTTCTTAAATTAGGAACATGTCTTACCTCCTGCAGAAACCAGTCATTACCATTCTGCAACTTGATCTTTATCTTTCCTTTTCCAATAATTTGACAAGGCTCATCATCACCCAAATATACCTGTCCAAAATCACCTTGAACATAATCTAGAAAATATTTTCTATGGGGTGTAGCAAGAAATGAAGCCCCAGAATCTATTACCCAGGAATCAATAACATTATCCAAACATAAGATTAAAGCATCTTGTAAAGTATTACTTGCAATATTAGCTTCCTTACTGTCATTTTCATTTTTGTCTCCTTCTTTGTTTTTTCGAGACCAACAGTCTTTCTTTAGATGACCAGGCTTTCCGCAGTACCAGTAATCTTTCTTTCCTCTAGATTGAGAGCATCCTTTCTTTGACTTCCCTCGTGACTTCTCATTCCTAGGGCCTTTTCCTCTTTCCTTTGATCTTCCTCTATTCTCCACATTCAAAACACTACCCGATGATGTTGGAGTCTCACTTGTGCTTTTCCTTCGCATTTCCTCGCTTAGGATAACACCAACAATATCATCAAATACCAAAGTATTTTTATCAGAGACAGAGTTACTTACAGCCATAACCAAGCTATTCCAGCTTTCTGGCAAAGAACATAAAATCAAGAGAGCCCTAACCTCTTCTGCAAAGGTAATTTTTACCGAAGACAATTGACTGGTAATTGTATTAAATTCATTTAAGTGCTCTACTACAAATCCTCCCTCACTCATTTTCAAATTAAACAAATGCTTCATAAGAAATACCTTATTCGAAGCCGAGGGTTTCTCATACAGCTTAGCCAATGTTGCCATCAAATCTACAGTTGTTTTTACTTCTGTTATATTGAATGCTATAGACGACGCAAGGCATAATTGAATGGATCCCTGTGCCTTTCTATCTAAAATGTCCCACTCTTCATCTGATATTGTGGTCGGTTTCTTCGCCTTTCCTTCCAATGGCCGCCACAAATCCTTTTGATACAGGTAATCCTCCATCTGCATTTTCCATAACTGATAATTCTGGCCATTAAACTTTTCGACCTTGAATTTGGAATCCTCCATTACTCCCACTCAAATCTAAAAGTCCTGCCAATTTACAGAAAACCTTGCTCTGATACCAATTGTTAGGGTTTCAAGCAGATCCGAAGCAAATATGAACTAACAATTATATGCAGATTTAAATACAAAAGATAAAGAAATAAAACAGGACACAGATAACACAGAGATTTAATGTGGTTCACCCAGAATGGGTTACGTCCACCATACACAACTGTCCAATCTTTCTTATTATCCAGCAAAAATAGTACATCAACCTTACAATGCCTTAAGCATCCCGGCCACTTATAACATGCATTTTTAGGGCAACAAACAAAGTTGGCCTTTTTAGGGTTTTATTACAATGTCGGTTTTCATCAACAAAAACGGCAAGGATACGTGCTGAGTGTACAGTACTTTGCTGATCAGTCGCCACATTTCAACAAAAACTAATGCAACACATCCATAATACCAACACTACCCCTATCGAGGGACGTTGTAAAATTAACCTAGGGGTGGGTTTTACCCCGCTTGGTTACATATGTTCATGATACCCCTCGCTTGTAATTAATTTAATCCAGTCACCATTTGCGAATAATTCAACCTAGTTAGCATTTGTGTTTCTGTTGGTGGAGCTTAGTGGACAAGTTCATCACAACTTTACGTAATCACTTGTTATTATGCCTTCAAAAAATAAATTGTTGTGTTTTTGCCCAAAACGTTTGGGCATGACAGATTGTGATTTGTTAATATAGTTATTATACTTTGTAGCTAGAATCTACTTGTAATATTTAAATATTATATATTATTGATGTGTTATTGAACTCTACAAATCTATTTAACAAAATTGGGATTTTGGTTGTCTTTAAAAATCATCATCATGTCCTATTTCTACAATTTGTTTATGTCAATCCTTCACCTCAAATTTCAGTCCTATGTCCTAAAATTTTATCAAGATGGTATTAATTATGATCATCGTTAATGAACATGTTGTGCCATGTTATATTACTTTTATTCTTATTATATTTTTAATAGAAATAAAAAAATATAATATAATACATCTGGTAAAAAAATAATTTATTATTTATAAATAAAAAATAATATTTAAATAATAAATAATTTACAAACAAAAATGTTAGGATCAATTTTTTATATCATTTTCATAAGTACCTTCTTTAAGAGAAGAGCCAGATAATTATCTAGTCATTTATTTAGAATTTATCTATCATCTATCAAATTAGTCATTTATTTAGTCATTTTTATTTGTGTGATCCCACCCGATGACCAGATTAGTCATATATTTAGTCATTCATTGCTTTTTTATAAAAAACTGCTAAAATTTAGTCTCGTGACTAAAACGTTTGGTCACGTAATCATTTATTGACCATATTTCTACTAGTGATGCTTCTTAAGGTTTATCAATGACTTTTCTTCTCTCAACCTCTACAAAACTTGTCGTAAATGCAACAAATGCTCCTCTTTTGTCTTGCTGAAAATCAGAATGTCATCCAAATATACAATAACAAATTTAACCAATAATTTCTTCAATACCTCATTCATCAACCTCATGAAAGTACTAGATGCATTAGTCAACCCAAAAGGCATCACCAACCATTCATACAATCCTTCCTTAGTGTTGAACGTTGTCTTCCACTCATCTCCTTCTTTGATTCTGATATGATGATATCCACTCTTCAAGTCTATCTCTGTGTAGTATTTGGATAAACTCAAATAGTCTATTATGTCATCCATCTTAGGTAAATGAAACTGGTACTTCACTATGATCTTGTTTATTGCTTTGGAATCGGTACACAAACTCATTCTCCATTCTTCTTAGGTGCTAATACTGCTGGTACTACACAAGGACTCAGACTTTCTCTGATCAAACCTTTCTTCAACAATTTTTGCACTTGTCTATTCAACTCTTCATTCTCTGCCAATGTCAACCAGTGTCCAACTTTGTTAGGCAGACAAGCTCCAGGAATGAGGTCCATGCAATGACTGATATTCCTCACAGGTGGAAATCCATCAGGCCCATTATCTGAAATGATGTCTTCATACTCTGTTAGTAACTCCCTTATCTCCTCTAGTTGTTCTTCTTCATGCTTCATATGCCCAGTCTTCTTAGGAACAAAGAAAAAACACACATTCTCATGTCTCATTCCATCTAGGAATTTCCTTCCATCCACCAAATAGATTCTACCATTCGTACAAACTTCACTCTTCAAGGGTTCCTCCAAGGGTAACAAGGTTTGTTTCATCCCATTTTCTACAATAGTGTATATGTTATTTCTCCCATCATATATTGCTTGTCTATCAAACTACCAAGGTCTACCTAAGAAAAAGTGATATAAATCCATACGCATAATATCACACAAGAATTCATCATGATAATTTCCAATTTTTAATTTCACCAAACATTGCTCACTTACTAACAACTTATGATAATCTTGAATCCATGCTATTTGATAAGGCTTAGGGCGTTTCGATCTTTTCAACATCAACTTATTCACCATTTCTTCTAAAACAAGATTATCCAAACTAACACTATCAATAAAAACTTTACAACACTTACCGGATACCTTACATCTGGTCTTGAACAAATTTCATCTCTGCAAGGGCTCCTCATCTTCTCCGGTATGGCACAAAGCTCGACTCATCATCAATAGTTTTCCATCTTCCGATTTGTTAGCTGATCTGGTGGGGATTTCTTCTACCAATGTTGTTCTCCTAGTCTTCTCTATCTTCTTACATTCAAATGCATGATTTCCTTCTCTTCCACATTGATAGAAAGTTCCTCTAAAAACTCTCTTTTCTTGTCTTTTATCATTTTTTCCAAAACCCTCATTCCGGTAGCCATCAAGTTCTCTCCTCCGATATAAATTTATGTCATTGTTTCGGTATGAATTACCTTCTTTTCTTACTTCCTTGTCCTTGTTCTAATTTGTACAAGTTACTCTTACTCCGGAATATCCTTTTCCTCCTTGAAATCTTCCTTTGGAAAACCTTCCACCTCTACCTCGTTGTCTCTGTTCATGTCTTTTGTTCAACTTCTCTTCTACTTTCAAGGTATATTGGTATGCTTCTTCAACACTCCGCAACTTGATCAAACTAACTTCATCCTATATAGACATCCACAGTCCATTCAAATATCTTGCAACTAGTTCAACCTCATCATAGACATGTCTGGATCTGATATTCAACGTGTAGAATGCTTTAGTGTACTCCTTCACACTAGGTTCCTTCTACTTCAAGTTCTACAACTTCCAGAAAAGATTTACTTGATAATCAGTTGGCATAAACTTCGATTCTAACTTAGCAACCATCCACTCCCATGATTTGATCTTCTTTTTACCTGTTGTTTGTCTATCAACCTACAAATGTTCCAACCAAAGAGATGCATGACCTTTCAAATGGGTACAAGCATACTTCATCTTTCTTTCCTCTACAGTGTTCTCAAAATCAAAATACTTCTCCATCTCTGAGATCTAATCCATCAATTTATCTGAACCCAATTTTCCATCATACTCTAGTGGGGTAAAATGTTGTGTTCGCCCTATTCAAAACCCTCAAGAACCTTTCTTCATCTGGATCAATCGCCAGTGGATTTGCTGCTTGTTTTGTCGAGGACTCTTCTTCCTCATCTTCGCTCACATCTTCAATATGTCGGCCTCTTCTTTGGGCTATCTCACTGGATTCCAATCGAGCTACAATTACTCGCAACATTTCCATCATAGCAGGGTCTGTATTGCCACGCGCTCCACCATTCCTATTTCCTTTTCGTGCCATCTTCATGCTTGTCCTCTGCAGCTGTAGGCCAGATCCATAGTCCACCATCCTACAAAAAAATGCTCAAGACAACTCATTCTCTAGAACAAAATCTAACTCTGATACCACTTGGTGCATTTACTAGCTAGGAGGGACCTCAAAGAGATCAATCTAGACTAGGCATCAAGATTAAACACAATGGAAACAAGAAACTATGATGGAGGCAATGTAGAACTGAATGAATTAGATCATGAAAATTGATTGCAGATAACCGGTAACAACTTGTGTGATTTCTCTTGTGATGATTCCACCCACTTGCGGTAATCAATGAATTTTAATCATGATTTAATTGAGTTATTGGGGAAATGAGTACTTTTTGTTTTCCCTATCTGAAGATCTAGAAGCTTCCCTTGTGCCTGGATTTTTTGTCTAACTGTGTGACCCATTTCCTGCTATTGGTTGCAGACTTTTTGGTGTGGTCCATTTCCTGCTACTATTTGGAGACTTCTTTGGTGCAACCCATTTCATGTTGTTTGGTGACGTGGATCATTATGGTTAGGGACAAGAACAAACAAGAACTACCTACTTTTGATAAATGGAAGAAAAACAAGGAGGTGTGGTAGGAAATCATTGATGGGGGAATTGTCCACTTCTTGGAAAAACTCCATGTCCCTTCTCCTTTTCTCAAGGAAAACTTTGTCAATGGGTGGAAGAAAGGGGTTTTGAAGGCTTCTGGTGCTGATTTCCAGCTGGATGAAAACCTGGAGGTGATGGTTACTAGTTTGGCAATGAATGGCAGAAGGTTCTATAGAGACAAGAAAACATGGGAGGAAGACTTGGCCAAATGTTTTGACAAAGATAAGGAGCGCTCGACAGTTAACAAAATGGTTGATGGTGGCTACAACAGGAAAGATCTTATGGCTCCCTGGGCGAACATGGTCAAGTTCATCATGAGGTATATTACACTTGATGGCAGATATGCCAGTATCTTTTCCTACCATTTTGAACCATTTTAGGCATGGCAAAATCATTTCTATTCCTTTCTATCTAGCCTCCTCTTTAGGGAATAGTCTTGAAAAACATATAGAGAATCCAAATAATCCTATTCTCCATGAAGGGCTTATTGTGCTCAACATGGAGTATGCTAAGACCCTTAACATTGTGCCCTCTATTTGAGAAAGGCCAACATACTAATATCTAGGAAGTCTGTGACTCAAAAATGGATTTGGAGGATAGTGGGGGTGCCATTCCTTCTGATGACCTTGATTATAAGCTAGTGGAAGAAGGTGAGATGATGGTCACCCCTGGTATGTTTAGTAGTAAGAATCCCCTCAGATGGGTGACCAACAAATATAAATCTACTAGCAAGCTAATTTCTAAGGCCGAGCCTCTTTCTAAAAAGAAGAAGCTTGTGGCTAATGACTATGGCCTGAAGACTTCAAACCAGGAAATTAAGCTGGACATTCTTATTAACATCCTGAAGGAAAAGTAGGGGACCATGCCTAAAGAAGTAGATAGTGGGTTACAGAGGAATGGTACCCTGATGAACTTGGTGATGGAAGTGACCAGAAGCCAAGAGAGCTGCTGGAAGTGGGTGGAGAGAGAAATTGATACCCTCAAAGTGGGGGTTAAGGAGATAATTGATATCTTCGTAGCTTCGTCAGAGCCTAGCAAACCTGAGAATGTCATGATTATGACCCAGAAGCTCTACCAAGATGTCGAGGTTATGAAATGCAACCATGAACAAATAATTGAAAAGGTGGAACAGTCTATGGTGGAGATAAGGAAAAACCTCAAGAACTTGGTCGACATAAGCAAGGAGGCCATGAATAATAGTATGGAGGGGCTCGAAAAGATCATTGTCATGGTTGCTAAGTACAGATCCATTCACAATGAACCTGAGAAAGATCTTGGAGGTGAAGATGTTGTTGCTGGAGGCAACAAAACCACAGGCCCCAGTTCCAGGACCAGAAGCAGGAGCAGCAGTAAGGGCACCTCCAGATTCATTATGGAAGAACTGGAGGAAATCAATAAGGCTCTAATCCAGAAGAACAAGGAGCCGGTGCACTCTCTTATTTGAGTGCTTTTGTTTTTGTGTCTGTCTCTCTTTTTCTTTCATGTCTGTTTTGAGGTGCTCCCCTGTTTTGTTGTTGGTTTGCATCTATTTGGCTAATGTCCAACTTTTGTAAAACTTTTGGTTTCGGGTCCATGTAAAACCCATTTATCTTTATAAAAAATATCTGGGTTACAAGATCCAGTTCACTGGCCTGCTACAAACATGCTTAATTAAAGAATAAGTCACTTTCGGACCTCCAAATCTAAGATCTATCTACTATATTCTATCTTATATCCTTTTGAATGACTTCTAATGCTCAATTACAATGATTTATATGATCCAATGGGATCTAGTTGGCCCAAAAGGAATCAAATGCTGAAGAATAAGATCTACCATGTAAAACCAATAGGTTGGCCTCTGCCAAAGAGATTCCTCTGGGAAATTCAAAGGATGAAGTGCAGATCAAAGGGAAGGTCAGCCACATGCCAAGAAACATTAGAATTAATGCATAGGGCTCTGCAAGCTATGAAAGGGATCTGATAGGTTCACCAATGCAAATAAGTCTAAACAGTTCCTGTGCCAAAAAACTATCTTGGAATCTGGAATTGATAACTTGCTGGAAAATGATCCAAATGCTCCACGATTTAGGAATAAGGAATATGATCATGTCTTCAAGAAAAATCCAACTCCACAAGATCTAGTGAGCCAATGCAAGAAAATGCAAAATGAAATGTTGAAACTACAAAATAGAAAACAAACATAAAAGAAATATGTTTGGTTGATGCAAGATTGCCAAGAACCGGGGATGCTCCTGCATCACAAAGCAACTAGCTTCCAAGGCTTGGTGTGATGGAAAATCATTCATTTTTTCAATGTTTCTCATGTTGTGGAGGATATAAATGACCTTCAAGAGTTAATTCACTACATAATATGTGTGAAAGAGCAATGGTTAAAATATGGAACAAAAATAAATAATGTGTGTAGTAGGAATTGTCGTCTTCTAAATCATTGAATTTCATTTTGCATCTCTTCTATGTATCTTCTATGCATTGTGCCTATGTGCCTACTATGAGAGTTGATAAATAAAACACCACAGGAGCCCAAATGATCTCTGCAAGTTGAATAGACTTGTTACAAGGAGAAGCAAAGAAGCAATAGAGAAAAACCAAAATACACAGGAAATGCTCAAAAAGATGAGAGCTCTATATTCACCAAAAAATGTGTAATGGAATAATGATGCAAATAAAAGAATTAACCTCTAATAGGTCAAGAAACCCTAAAAGGGAAAACCCTAGGCTTGCACATAATAATTAATAAAAGAATTAATTATTATGCACCTAATGTTAGCTTGTGTAAAAGAGATAAAGGGGAACTTAATTAATTAAACAAATGCCATTTAATTGATCAAGTAAAGACCCAATTACTCTAACACCCCCCCTTAAGCTAGACTTAGGGAGAAGCTATAACCTAGAAAAACTATTGAAAGCAAGAAAGATGGGTCCTGACAACAAGGCTTGATCAAGTACCCAAATACAATGAAATCTCTATGAAATGAAGAAAAAGGAGAAAACCCAGTGGGAAAAAGATCCTCTCCAAAAAGAGATAAAAGAACATGCAGAAACTAATAAGAAGGAAGGCCTCATAAAGACCCCCCAAGGACAACTTCCTTCACCCCAAGCATAGAGCACAACTGAAGATAGCACGGAGATGCAAAAGGTTTCATGGAGATGTTTGCAACCTGCTCAACAGTGGGAATGTATTCAAGTGTAGCGTCCTAAAATTGCGACACTTGCAATTTCGACTGCATTTCGGTCTTCACGATGGTGACGCAACACGGAACCTGAATGGAGACCCCGAAACTTGTCCACGACACCAAAAACTGCATTTTCAAGCACCCTGGCCTGAACCTCCTTTGCACCCTGCTGTCCCGGGAGGTGGGACCAGAGCGCCCAGTGCCCTGGTCCCCCAGGACCATGGCGCCCGGTGCCCTAGTCCCTGGCCCTATTTTGGGCCCGGTCTCCTATGGGACTTCGGGTCTTTTTGTTTGCAAATTGGAAATAATATTTCCTGGTCGGCCTAAGGTCGGAAAAATTAGTCTTTTAACCCTAATCGGCAAGTATATAAACTACATTTTCCTCTCCCATTTAGGTAAGAGGGTCATATGTGTACAAGCGTGGAAACTATACTCAAGCATTCAAGCATTCAAGCATTCCTTCAAGCAATTGATCATTTCAAGTCTCCATTCAAGGCTAAGTGTTGCATTCAAGACAAGGATTCAACCATTGAAGAGGAGATCACTTACAACATACTACAACATACAACATACAACATCTATACCTTCGCACATAAGGATACAAACATCCTTACAACAAGGTATTAGTACTTGTTTTACATTACAGACACTTACATTTACAGCATTGCTCATTTCTTGGTTAATTCCAAAATCGGGGTTTGACCTAAAGGCAAACCCCTAATCCCTAACCCCCCAATCGTCTTCACTTTTCTATGTGTAGGTTGCAAGTACGTGGCTGAAATTGAAGATCTGGAATCCTTGTGCAGAGACGAACAGATCCCCCTTTGTTTCGCGGATTTTTCGGAGGACCGTGGCGCTTGGGCGCCATCGTCCCGGCAACTTTCGCTCAAATTTGCAGGACAGCGCCGTATCGACATTTTACTACTAATTCTAGGTCCGCAGCTTCATACTATATTCCTATCTCAGTTTATAAGTGAATCTTTCTCACTTTCTATGCATTCCTAGCTTAATTCTTCTATGCACATTATTTACAAAAGAGGGTAGCCTTGCTGTCATAACCCTTGAAACTCATTTAGCATGCAATCTTGCATTGCGTGGGATTGGATCTTGTGGGTTTCAACCCCTCTTTTGAATGTAAAGTCTCCCAAGTGAAAACCATCAACCCTAGCGACCTCCCTTCTCTCTCCTTGGAGTTGGAAGAGGGGAGAGCAACTAGGGTTCGATCGTGATTTTCCGCTTTACATTTTGGTGAACCCGACGTGAATCATCCTTTCTGATTATTCATGGTTAGATCTGAAAATTGGATTCCTTGATTACATTTCCATGTTTGATCTTTTGCAAATTTTAGAGGTTGATTGCATAAAAACCCTAAATTTTCTTTTTAGTAATTGAACTTGTGAAATGTCTAAATGTTAATGCTTGTTTCAGATCTGCCCTTCTATTACAAATTATCAATTCATATCTATGCTTTAATTTTGAAAATTAAGTGGTTAAGTGTCAAAACCCTAATTTTTGAAACCCTCTTGATTCAACCTTTGTCCGACAATTTCACTGATCAAAACATCTCCAAATCAGCTGTAACTTTGGATTCCGCAATAAAATCACAATATCTTTCATCCCTGAAAATTTGGAAAAAAGTTGCGAGGACCGTGTGCACTCCGAGCGCCATCGTCCCCGACATTTTTTTCCGAAATTTCGGGAGCTAGATCTTACTGTATTTTCCTACTAAAATCCAGAATTTTGGCTGATTTTATCAAATCTAACACTTTCAAAATTACAGTCAAAGTTGGACTTGTGATTGCTTGGATTAAGGGTTCTAAACATTCAAAAATCATCGAAATTGAAATTTTGTGTCAAAATTGTGTTCTTACTGTCCTAAATCTGAAAAGTGTGTTTGCATTCATTCGAAATTTCAATGCTTTATTCAAATTCTTACAATTTGTGACTTTTGAAATTAAGTGCTTAATTACAACAACTTTAATTTCCGCTTTCAAAATTGAATTTTGCATGAAATTGAGTCAATTTTTAAATTTCAAAGTTTGCATTGCCCTTGACATTCCCTCTAAAATCATAAAATTCAAAATTTCAGTTTCCCTCTCTTTTTCAAAATTCAAATTTTTGCATTTTTTGACAATCTTGATAGGGTTCAATTTCGAGATTGCAACTTTAATTTGGCCTATCTACAGATCGTAAAACCACTCAATTTTTTCAGATTAGCTCTAAAATCATCATAACTTTCATCCCTACAAATTTCAAAAAAAGTTGTTGGGACCGTGTGCACTCCGAAGCGCCACGGTCCCTGACATTTTTTCTGAAATTTCGGGAGATTGTCCTGATTGTATTTAACAGCTTAAATCCAGAAGATTGGCTGATTTTACTGAAAATTGTTACCTCTAAAATCAAAATTTTCTCTCCCTCTCTAGTGCATGAGTTTTACAACAATAAGCCCTACTTACACTATTCCCGTTAGACGAAGCCGTAGAATTAAGTCTTTCCGAGGTTTAATTACCGAGGAGATGGAACCTAATTTGAATAGCCTTTTTAACGAGGACATGGGTAATTCCTCTAATCCTCCTAATGATGAAGAAGCTCTCCATGAGGTTTCTGAAGAACAAATTTCGAAATTGGATAACCAATTTGACGATTTTCGACAATGGATGTCTCAAGAATACCCCGATAGTCAAGCTCTTCCTTTAATTGAGGGTCTAAAATGTATGCTTCAAAGTGATAAGAATGGAATTGATATTTTGCGTGGTATTGCACACATTGTGGATTCGAATGTGATGCCTATGAAGAGTTGTGCTGAAAATTTGGGTTATACACAACCTCCTACTCAAGTCAATCATTCTATTCCTTTGATGACTTCTATTGCTAGCATACCTACCTTTACATCAAACATAATGGCTACTTCTATACAAGACATTCCTCTTGTGATCACCAGTCAGGGGGGCAATCCTTCCTTTTCAATTAACCCTCTTCCTTCATTCAATCTGATTTCTTCATTCACTCCTTCAATGAGTGTCCCTATTATATCTCCACAAATGAACATGACGCAAGGGGGCAATTCATTCAATCATTCCATTCCTCCTTGTAGTGTTCCTCCTGTCCAATCATCTCCTATGACTAATTATCATAGGGTCCCACCACCTTACTCTTTACCTTCTTTCAATAACATAACACCTCCATCTCAATCTAACACATCTAATATGAACTCTTCGACTAAAGCGACCATTAACAATCTTGCACAAACTGTATCTTCTTTACAGCAACAAATTGCTTCTATGAATCAATCTAAGTTTAGTGTGCCCACATTTGATGTTGCGAGCCCACTTTCTCTTGACATTGTTCGAGCTATCCCTCCTAAACATGTTGAAATCCCGCATTTGGAGCTTTATAATGGTAAAGGTGATCCTCTAACACATGTTAAGACTTTTCAAACAATATGTACTGATTTTACTTATGACCAAAGGTTGCTTGCAAAACTGTTCACTAGAACATTAAGAGACAAAGCCCTACAATGGTATTGCTCGTTGCCTTCCTATTCTATTACTTCTTTCGAACAACTTGCAAATGCTTTCATTCAACAATTTCAAAACAATATAAGCCCTAAAGTTACTTTGATTGATTTAATGCATTGTAAACAAGGTGTTAAAGAAAAAGTGACTGATTTCATTGGTAGATATAAGCATTTGTATGCTCAAATTTCTTTTCTAGTGCCTGACAATGATATTCAAAGAATCTTTATTTCTAATTTACAAAAAGATATTCGAGACAAACTTTTGTTTTCTGAGTTTACTTCTTTCCAACAGTTGTGTGCAACTCTTCACAATTATCAACTGACTGTGAGTCAAATGGAACAATCACATCCTATGGCTCCGAGTGATAAGGGTGATAGCAGTCAACAACCATTTGGGAAGTTTAAACCAAATAGAGATTCCATCAAATTCAATGAAAACATCATCAACAACAATGTGAATGCAGCATCAGGTGTGCCTCCTATTTCTAAATTTTTCAAGAAAGAAAAAAAGTATACTCCTTTGAATGAATCATTGCATAGTATTATGAATAAGTTATTGGAACAAAATGTGCTTACTCTTCCTCCTATAAGACAAATTGATCCTGCAAAGATTACTTCACCTTATTTTGATAACAAATCTTTTTGTCAATTTCATCATTAGCCTGGGCATGATACTGAAAAATGTTTTTCTTTAAAGGGTAAAATTCAAGATTTGATTGATAATAATACTATTTCTGTTTCTGGAGTGAATGATAAAGGCAATACATCTGTAGCTCCTCCTAATCAAAATCTTCAGATTTTCACTGATCCATTACCTTCTCATACCTCTAATGCGATTGAGACTAATGATTCCTCTCTTTCATCTGATGGTCTTGTGTCTATGACTCCGAATGTGATTAACTTTGTAGAGCAAAAACCCTAAAGAACCTTCCATCACATTTGATTCCAGTGAAACCATTAGGGCACCTGATGGTCCTTTATACATAGTTGCAAAAGTCAAGAATACACCTTGCCGTGGAGTGCTTATTGATCCTTCGTGCATGGTTAATGTTATTACTGAAGAATTTCTTTTTACTTTGCAATTGAATCAAGTGATATATGACAAAACAGATGTGATTGTGAAACTATTTGATGCATTTTCTTCTCCTACAATTGGTTCTATTACATTGCCTATTGAGGTCCATAACAAATCCCTTGATGTGAACTTTGCTATTATTCCATCTTCCGAACAATTTCGTGTGAAGCTTGGCTATCCTTGGCTATCTTCCATGAAAGCTATTGCTTCTCCTATTCACAAGTGTTTGAAATTTCCCCATAATGGTGAAGTTGTTACTGTCAATCATAGTCTCTTTAAACCAGCTGAAAGAACTTCTAGCATTCCTATTGATTACTTTTGGCCTAAACAATTCCAATCTCTTCCTCTGTGAAGTGATCATCTTTTCAAATCTTATCAAAAGTGGAAAACAGATATGATCCTATCTCTAAGTGAACCTAGAACACCCAAACTTGACATTCCTATCATTCTTGAGAAGGAAGTTCTTCCTTTCAAAGATAAAACTAATGTCTTTCCTCAAGAAGATTCCCAACCCATCCCTATGGATGTGACTATGTCTATATCTAATAAAATTCCTAAAAGTAGACCTATCCCTCCTCGTCATGATGGACTTGGTCTCCTTCCTAAACCAAATATTCCTCCCTTATATGGAGCAGTTCCTCCTCCTTCTTTTTATAAAGAGAAGAGACCTTTTTCTTCTCCTATTATCCAGCCTAAGAGACCACAACCTAAACACCCAAGTGATAAGGATGAGAACATTCCTCCTCCTCAATCTTCTTTACTTCCTACTAAGACTAGACGAAATCGTTCTGCACGTGAACGCCGACGAAAGCGTCGTCTTAGAGCTCAAGCAGCTGCTTCTCAAACTTTGCAATCTCCAAAAACACCTTCAACAAGCATTATTCCATTTTCTCCAAAATCTCCAAAACATAAGATGCATGATGGTCTTGATCCTGTGCGAATTAAAGACCCTATTTTTATAAATCTTGATGATGCTATAGATGAAAATGTTATTCATGATGAAAATGTTACTCCTCTTGCTTCTGATAGTGAATATGAACTTGTTGATATTGATAACCATTTATCTAATGAATTTTCTAAAGCACTTATCCTAGCTCCTAGACAAGAACAACGTGGCTTGGAACATGAACATAGCCCTTGTTTGGATCTTGTGATAGCTCCATCTGCTGTGTTGAATGTTCCTCCTCTAGCGTGTTCCCTGCCTTCCCGAAACATTGATCAGCAAGATCGGGGGGTAGATGACGTGCTAGACTAGTTACATTAGCATAGCAGATTCTCTCCTCCTCTCTTGTGTTACTTCTTCTATACGTTATCCTCATTCTTCTATTTGTTGTCCTTGGTGTTGTCTACTTGAGGACGATGCAAAGCATTGAGATCTCTTTTGGTCTCTCTCATGTTGACTCAAAAGACACATGTGTTCCCTTCTTCTAGGTGACCTTCCTTGATTGGGGAATGAAAAACAATTATGCATACATACATATGATATATATACATGAATTATCATACAGCATACTGACCCCGAGGAAAGTGAAGTCACCTCGTGCTTTGTGTTTTGTGTCTATTATCCTTGGGTTTATCTCACACTTGGGGGCTAAATCCTTGCGATAACGTGCTCCTTTCCTTTCTCATTTCTTATGTGTATCACTACGTTAAAACAATCACCCCCGTTGAGGCGTGTGCAATCGCTTTAATGTAGGGGGTATACACCCTGTCTATCCCTTCAGGATACATGAAAATTTCTTGGAGAACTCAGCTTTACCTTGAAAATTTTCAGTATTTCTCTTGCATGACTCATAGTGAGGGAACCTTACTACTGACAGTCATGGTTCTCCCTCGTGATCTTCCCTTTTACTTTGTCAATCGAAGTCGTAAGATCCTTAGTCCACTGGGGGCTTGGTGTGTCTTGCCTCCTTGACATGGTGAAAGTCTTTCAATATTGTTTCCTTGTACTTTACCGGAAGTATGAGCATACATACTTCCGCTAAAGTGGGGGCTAAATGTAGCATCCTAAAATTGTGACACTTGCAATTTCGACTGCATTTCGGTCTTCACGATGGCGACGCAACACAGAACCTGAATGGAGACCTCGAAACTTGTCCACGACACCAAAAACTGCATTTTCAAGCACCCTGGCCTGAACCTCCTTTGCACCCTGCTGTCCCGGGAGGTGGGACCAGAGCGCCCAGCGCCCTAGTCCTTCAGGACCAAGGCGCCTGGTCCCCCAGGACCATGGTGCCCAGTGCCCTGGTCCCTGGCCCTATTTTGGGCCTGGTCTCCTATGGGACTTCGGGTCTTTTTGTTTGCAAATTGGAAATAATATTTCCTGGTCGGCCTAAGGTCGGAAAAATCAGTCTTTTAACCCTAATTGGCAAGTATATAAACTACATTTTCCTCTCCCATTTAGGTAAGAGGGTCATATGTGTACAAGCGTGGAAACTATACTCAAGCATTCAAGCATTCAAGCATTCCTTCAAGCAATTGATCATTTCAAGTCTCCATTCAAGGCTAAGTGTTGCATTCAAGACAAGGATTCAACCATTGAAGAGGAGATCACTTACAACATACTACAACATACAACATACAACATCTATACCTTCACACATAAGGATACAAACATCCTTACAACAAGGTATTAGTACTTGTTTTACATTACAGACATTTACATTTACAGCATTGCTCATTTCTTGGTTAATTCCAAAACTGGGGTTTGACCTAAAGGCAAACCCCTAATCCCTAACCCCCCAATCGTCTTTGCTTTTTTGTGTGTAGGTTGTAGGTACGCGGTTGAAATTGAAGATCTGGAATCCTTGTGCAGAGACGAACAGATCCCCCTTCGTTTCGCGGATTTTTCGGAGGACCGTGGCGCTCGGGCGCCATCGTCCTGGCAACTTTCGCTCAAATTTGCAGGACAGCGCTGTATCGACATTTTACTGCTAATTCCAAGTCCGCAGCTTCATACTATATTCCTATCTCAGTTTATAAGTGAATCTTTCTCACTTTCTATGCATTCCTAGCTTAATTCTTCTATGCACATTCTTTACAAAAGAGGGTAGCCTTGCTGTCATAACCCTTGAAACTCATTTAGCATCCAATCTTGCATTGTGTGGGATTGGATCTTGTGGGTTTCAACCCCTCTTTTGAATGTAAAGTCTCCCAAGTGAAAACCATCAACCCTAGTGACCTCCCTTCTCTCTCCTTGGAGTTGGAAGAGGGGAGAGCAACTAGGGTTCGATCGTGATTTTCCGCTTTACATCAAGAATGAGAGAACCATCCTGAATCAACTAGCAGATGAAATGCATGTGAAGCTCAATGTGCTTCATCCGCTGATGCTCTACTGGGTTGCGAGAAATATGAATAGAACTCTGATTGTCACACCAAAGAATAGTGGGACCATCAGGAGGAAAACCAAACTCAGTCATCAATTGTCAAAGCCGTAAGATCTCTTGACTGGCGAGCAGAACAACTCGGTACTCAGCCTCTGTAGATGATAATATATGGGCAGTTTGCTTCATGCAAAACCATGTGATATGACCAGATCCAAGACAGAAAACAAAGCCAGAAGTAGACTTCTGATCATTGACATCACCAGCCCAATCTGAGTTAGTGTAGCCAACAATGTGAGGTTCCCATGATGTGTAGTGAATGCCATGAGAAATAGAGCCCTGAATGTACCGTAAAATACATTTGGAAGCTTGCCAATGACTCTCATGAGGATCATGGGAGAATTGAGAGACAAGGCCAATCACAAAGGAAAGATCAGGATGAGTGTGTGTTAGGTACAATAAACTGCCAACCAACTGCCTGTAAAGTGTAGAATCTATGGAAGGAGTGGAGCAAGTGGTAATCAAAACAACCCCTACATGAAAAGGAGTGAGAGTAGGCATGCAATCAAGCATGCTAAAGAGCTGAAGCATGTCAAGAGCATACTTCTTCTAGTAAATGAAGATCCCAGCAGAAGACTGAAACACCTGAAGACCAAGAAAATAGTGCAGAAGACTGAGATCTGTCATCTCAAACTTTTCCATCAAAGCTCGTTGAACATGCTGAATCATAGAGGACAAGCTGCCTATGATGAGGAGATCATAAACATATAGCACAAGAATTAGGATCTCACCCTCAAGAAGTTGAATGTACACTGTGTGATCAGAATGATAGTGGGTGAAACCAATGGAGAGCAACAAAGAGTCCATCTTTCGATACCAAGCCAGAGGGGCCTGTTTGAGACCATAAAATGAATGCTGAAGTCTACAAACCAAAGAACTGTCCTACACAGATCCCCAAGGTTTCTTCATATAGATTTCCTCCTATAGGTATCCATGCAAGAAGGCACTCTTCACATCCGTTTGAAAAATGGGCCATCCCCTAGAAGCTGCAAGAGATAGTACAAAGCGAATAGAGTTCATCTTGGTGACACGGGCAAATGTATTGGAGTAATCAATACCCTCAACCTGCGAGAAACCCTTAGCAACAAGACGTGCTTTGTACTTATCAATTGAACTATCAGCAGCATACTTAGTGAGATACAACTAGTAGCACTGAACCATCTTTCTACCCTTAGGAAGAGGATAGAGATCCCAAGTATTATTCCTCATCAAAGAAGAATACTCCTCCTCCATAGAAAAATCTCACTTAGGGTATCCTGTAGCCTCTGAAAACTTTTGAGGATCATCTGAAATGGCATGACTCAAAATACTAGAACCCACAGTATGAGAATAGGTGCGACGAGTATCTTAAGGATCACTGGCCATAGATCTTGCCACCTCAACAGTAAAGCGAGCCCACTTGGGCATCTAAGGTGGAGTAGGTGGAGGTGGGGATGGTGGATCATCAACAACATCATCAAAATCATCCTCAAAATAATCCTGAAGAGATGCAGTGGGAGGAGTAGGAAAAGGGGTAGACATTAGAGATAGAGTATCCACTATGGGAAGGCGCTCATCAAATTGAACATCCCATCGAAACAGGACCTCTCTGGAATCAGGATCAAGCAACCTATACACCTTAACATTCTCACAGTAGCCAACAAAAATGAGGGGTCGACTCTTCTGCTCTATTTATTTCCTCTAATCATCAAGAATAAATGCCCATGCCTCACTACCAAATACTCGAAAAAAAAGACATCAGGCTTGTCATGAGACCAAGCCTCCTCAGGAGTCATATGTTGAATTGCCTTGTGAGGCATCTGATTATAAATATAGTTAGCACAATTGACTACCTTAGCCCAAAAAGATGAATGCATGGACTTGGACTGAATCATACAATTTTCCATCTCCCATAAAGTTTTGTTCTTTCGCTCAGCGACACCATTCTGGTGAGGGGTGTAGGGAACAATAAATTGATGTTGTAAACCATGCTTAGTGCAAAAATCTCTAAAATCCTGATTCACATACTTCCCCCCATTATATGTACGTATCCGCCAAATAGAACAACCAGACTGCTTCTCTATAAATGTGTTGAAGATTCGAAATGAATCACAGACATCAGACTTGTACTTAAGAATGTACACCCATGTGCGTCTCGAGAAATCATCAATAAAAGTGAGTACATACTTGGCCCCATAAAAAGGAGTAGGGAATGACATGAGGTCACCGTGAATCAACTCCAGAGGTGCCAAAGAACGAGGGGCTCTTCCCTTCGGAAAGGGATCCCAGTGATGCTTTCCAAGCACACAACCATGAAAAACACCATCAGTGCAGGAAATCTGAGGGAGCCCAAGAACAAGAGCCTGTGTATTCATCTGCTGAAGATATCTATAATTGACATGGCCCAAGTGCTCATGCCAAAGCTTACTCATTGAATCTGTATGTGCTATAAGAGATGAACCTACACCCATAGAGGGCTCAAAGCCATCAAAATATGTAAAGGTGAGATGTAGTATCAACACTCCTAGTAGCCACAACCAAATCAAAGTCATGGAGGTCCAAATAACCACATCATGTGGTGAGAACTCAACTATATTACCATAGCCAGAGTGGCAAATTTGATAAATGGACTAGAGGTTCATCAAGATGTCAGGAACAACCAGGACATCCTGCAGAGTACCCCCATCCAAAGAGACAGAACCTGAACCCAAGACAGAAAGCTGAACTGAGTCACTCACTGCAATCTATGAAGTACCATAAGAGGCAAGAGAAGTAACCAATTGCTGAGTGTGAGTCATATGGTGAGAAGCACCATAATCTAAAATCCAAGTGGACCCATAGGTTGAAGCTCGAGCAGTGAGAGCATGACCTTTCCCCGTGGAAGGAGAAGATGCCTAAGGTGAGGAGATGTGATGTTGTTGCATGACTTTCTCTAAAGCCTCTAATCGTTTTGAACACCAGGAAACTATATGTCCTTCCTTGCCACAAAAACTGCAAGTATGTCCTAATTTCTTCTTAGTCTTGGAGGAAGACTCACCAAACTGTGAATATTTCCCATGTTTCAGAGGAAATGGTGGTTTAGAATCAAACTTAGGAGGTGGCTTGGAGGAATGCTCACTCCCTGCGAAATTTTTTTTGGCTTCGGTTTCTACTTTTGCTTCTCCTTAGAGGATTGAGAAACCAAGGCTTTGTGCTTGGACCCTGAGAGCATGTCCAGCTGAGAAAGGTGAGACTGCTCATGAGACAAATGCTCACAAAACACATCAAAGGTAGGCATGTGGTAAAACGAGCACCCAAGCCATCCATGGTGTAGTATAAGCAGAGGCAAAGAACTAAAAAGGACCCCGAAGCTTCGAAAGGATCAAGTGAATGCACTATGTGTTTGTCTTGGTCTTTCCACACCCCTGGAGAACAGATCTGGTAGTCTTGAATTTATTCAAAAAATACTCAATGGTGGGAAAGGAATCAGGTGAAAAGGAAACCAACTCTACCTCAATCTGTAATGCTTGGATCTCATTAACTCGCCCGAAGAGAGTCTCAAACTTTGACCACATAGCACGAGGAGTGAGAAACTCATCAAGGTGAAACAAAAGACTGTCGAAAACATGTAAAGATAGAAAACCCATGGCCTCATCCATCTTGTTTCTATGCTCAAGAAGCTCATAAGGATGCTACAATAGAGGTTGAACCTCATCAAAACAAGACCAAAACCCTCGTGCCCTGAGAAGCCATGTGATGTGAGGCTTCCAGGTGTGATAGTTGTGTGATGTCAACAACTCAATTGAAGAATCTACCATGAAACTATGCACTTGTACCTGCTTGTGGGTTTTTTATTATGTGATCTTTCAGAATAGACAAAAGATGTAGAAGGATTTTTTTGTTTTAAGAGTTTTAATGTTTTATATTTCTGATATAAATGACAGAAAGTGAGAAAAAACACCCCCCACAAGAGATAAACCCAAACCCTAGTACATACTGATGAGAAGGAAGTAGTGCATAAGAAAACAAAACTTTAAACTGAAATATCATATACCTGATGAAAAATATGAGAAACAAGATCACATATCTGAATAAAGCATGCTGAGAGATTTCCAACACCTATTTCTTTTCGAAAAACAGAGTCCTTTTGCCGATTCTACAACCCTAAAAGTGTAGAAAAGAGACCCCACTTTGACTGGAAAAAAGTATAGTCAAACAGAATAATTGGAGAAAAATTCCAATACCACAAGGTCCGGCTCGGAACCAAATTTCTGACACCTATTCATTTTCAAAAAAACAACTGTGTATGCTCAAGGTATGATGAAAAAACAAACCCCCCCTTCAAAGGCAAGAGAGACGGGCAATGATGGTTGACTGGTGGTAGGGCCGGGCGGAGGTGGTGCTCCGGCAACGCTTCGACAACGCTTTGGTAGTGGATCAGTGGAGCTGGCCGATAGTGAGATGATGGTGGCAGCTAGGGCTGCGGTGGCCGGCAGCGGGGAATGGGGGTTGATAGGGGCTAGAGGGCGGTAGGAGAACCAAAACCCCAAATTTTTTTTTGAATTTTTGAAAAAATCTTTTCCTAGTTGATTTTTTTAATTTTTTTTTAATCTTTTTAGAAAAACAAAGTTCGGCCTGCATGCCATAAAAAGACAATTTATTTTTTGAATTTTTTTGTCTCAAACTGCATGCTAGGGTCGTACGGCCTGGTATAGAAGAAAAATATACCCTAGAGGCTCAGGTGTCCAAAGTGGTCAAGTTTTATATGAACATAAGGGTTTTTGGGCCTTCTGAGCATGATGGTGAGGTCTGTTTAGGCCCAAAGTGCTCAAAAAAAGGCCTATCCCTAGGTGCACAAAAAAACTTCTGAAAAAAACCAAATTTGCTTCCAATGCAAAAATCTCAAAACAAGAACAAGTAGCTGCATATCTGAAGCTTTGATACCATGTGAGAGTTGAGAAATACAACACCATAGGAGCCCAAAAGATCTATGTAAGCTGAATAAACTTGTTAGAAGGAGAAGCAAGGAAGCAACAGAGAAAAACAAAAATACACAGGAAATGCTCAAAAAGATGAGAGCTCTATATTCACCAAAAAATGTGTAATGGAATAATGATGCAAAGAAAAGAATTAACCTCTAATAGGTCAAGAAACCCTAAAAGGGAAAACCCTAGGCTTGAACATAATAATTAATAAAAGAATTAATTATTATGCACCTAATATTAGCTTAAGTGTAAACGAGATAAAGGGGAACTTAATTAATTAAACAAATGTCGTTTAATTTATCAAGTAAAGACCCAATTACTCTAACACCTACATTAATTTCTAAATGAATGATATTTTGGTATGAATATGAATTAAACACATGTATTTGAAGCTCTTTTTCAGTTGTATTGTGCTTGTGGATCCTATCTCCCTTGTTTGATAGTGGAGGAACTGAGTAGCAAGTTTTAACATTTTTTGCTTTGTCTTCTTTTGATTGGAACTACGATTGAACACATATTGTCCCATTGAAAATAATTCTGGATGAATTTGTTGAGTGTTGAGAGGATATTGTTGTAGAACATTTGAACATGAGAATGCTAGTCTAGAAAAAGAAGGCATTACTAGAGGAGTCTGTGATGTGCAGTTTCAAACATAGTTTGAAGATTATTTGCACACTTTATAGGTGAGCTTGGTGGTTTCAGGTGGAGATCATTTCTTTAGTGCCAACACTACATTTGGAAGTAGCCAATATGTAGAAGGAACTGAATTCAGAAAAGTGATTAGGATTTTAGGTTACTTTTATCATTTTACCAAAGATATGTGTTATTACACAATTGGATCATTTGTTTGTTTAGATGCTCTCTAAGTATGCTATGAAAACTCAACAAATAAGGTTGGTTATGATATGAGATTTATTCTTTCCTTCCATTGTACTAAAGAGGAGATACTCCTCTTTTCATGATCATTGCATTAGAAGTTTGTTAGCAAAACAAGATGGGAAAGATGCATATAGTTTCATGTAAGGTTAGAAGCAAATTTGAATTTGCTACTATTAGGATGGTGCCTAGATCTCAAGGAATAAATATTGTGATCATGTATGTGTCTAAGAAGGTTCAATTTTTTTGTTAGGATTGACAACATCTTTACCTTTTCACAAGGGTTGACCAATACTTTGGGTAATTTTCTTAAGACAACTTTTGGCTATTTGTTAAAAACATATATGCATTTTTTTTCACTAGATGTGTGGTTCAAAAATTTCCACTCAAAATATCCCTTCTAGAGGTATACCAATTTGTTAGCTAAGATTGCCAAATTTCTCAAGGATATTGAGAGGGATAATTAATGGTAATTTGGAGGCAAGTTTCTTTGTGAGAGAATATGCATTTAAAATTAGCTTCATGAGTTTTGTAAGATGCCAAGATGTTGATATAAATTTCCTCACATGTGTCAATCAAGTAATCTATATTTTTACAATGAGTGCTTGAGAAAGTGCAATTTAAAACATTAGAACAATAGTTGAGTATCTTGTAAATTGGTTTATCAATGTTGCCAGTCGATTTTCAAATAGTTATGCCTAGATGTTTGGAGCCATCTTTGTTATAGATGATGAGGCCTTCAAAGACTCACATTCTTCTTTTATTGGAGAGATTTATGTGAAATCAAATGGATAAAGTGTAATAGGATCACTTTGGAGGTTGGTGGCACTCAAAGATGGAGGAATTTCCATCATCTCAAGGTAGCTTCTCACTTTGAGATGGTGTTCTATATGAGAAGATTTTTTGACATTTTTGGTTTATATTTCCTTTTTGATTTCTTTGGTGATGTTGACAAATTTAAAGAATAAATGTATTGTAAAGGTTATTTTTTGGATGAAAGTTTGGGATTTGGTGTTGAGCTTAATATGGATTGTTGTCCAATGATATTTAGATTATATGATCAAGATTAGACCCTTTCATTGTCATTAGACAATGATAGAGATTTTTTTGTATCTCTTAGGGATTGTTGTTGAATAATTCAAGACTCTATGATTTGAGAGTTTGAGACTAAGTGCTCAAGAATGTAGCTCAAAGATACACTTTTCCAAGGGTCAAGAAATAGCTTGATGGAGCCTCACATCATTCATGATTCCCTTCTTTAAGAGAAGATCTTATAAAAAATATGTATTAATATTATGTAATCAACATTTTTTTCTGTGTAAGCCTTAAGGGGGGAATCTCTTTGCAAGGTGTTTTTAATTGTTCTAGGGATCCACTTGTAGGAACAATGTATTAAGGGTGAGAATGTTAGCATAATACATTTCTCTCATTTTCACAAGTGTTATTTGTTGACAACTATCCATGTTGATTTTTGTTACACAATTATTAAATTGTTCTATTATGCTCTATATAAATATTTGGCTCCTCAGTTGAGACCCTCTTTTTTCTTGATTGTTTCCATAAGATGACATAGACATTAACATTCTATTGGATTAGATATTAATATAAATTTGAAATAAGTAAAGACAAAATGTATAAGCTTTAGCCTTATTTCAAACATTCTAAGAAGGGATACTACTTCCTCTCTCGAATCTATGGTACCATGTTGAAGCTCACTACTTTCCTCAATCACCACCCTATGATGTCACATGCGAATGTTAATGTTATGTTGAATTTATATGCATGCAACCACTTAATTGTATTATTCAAACAACACATTTAAGAGTAAAATTGGAAACTACATTTTGATCCATTTTCTATCCTTCCTTTAGCCTTAATAACTTTGGCTTTATTTCCTCTCTCTTCTCACCACTATTGTAAGATCATATTACAACTTAAATCTCCTTCTTTTGTGTTGTAGGAAATTCATCCTCTCCAAAATCTATAGTAGCCTTCTAAGGCCCACCACTTACTTCTTGATTATCGCTCTATGATGGAGTGAATTTTTATAGCATCAACTTCATATGCATGCAACCACTTAATTGAACTAATCAAGCAATACATTTAAGAATATGATTGCAAATTACCATTTATGTGTGAAAGTTTGCTTCCATCCCTTTAATTCATATTTCTAGGGAATGTTGTTCCAAAGTGTTTAGCCAAATGAACATCTAATTTCAATTTTTACTAGAAAGTTAGAGATTGGGAGTCCTTATCTCTATTTCAATTTTGTATTTGTTTAGGATGTCCTCTTACTTTTATCTCTTTAGTTTTTGTAGCTTAATATATTGATCATGTCTTTATTCTTTAGAAATTCTATTTGGAAAGAAATTGTCAAGTCTTCCAAGGCTATTTGATTCATATTGGATGTACTGGATAGTAGAGTTTAGAATCAATAAAAGGAATTTTGGTAGCGAAGTGTTATGTTGACAAAATCTTAACTTCTTGCGTTATTAAAATTTTGAGGCAACTAAATTTGGGTCATTTGGTTGGCTCTAGAATAAAATATTTGCATAAAGTGATTAGAGTAGGCAAATGATCCTTTCTTCCATTAGGTTTTTAAAACTAATACCACTGATTTTTCTTATAGCAATCCAAATGCAATAGAAATTGGTGAAGTTCAATGATACAAATGTTGAGTTGGTTCACTACTTTTTGTGTTTGACTACAAGG
The DNA here is from genome assembly GCF_030272615.1 of Cryptomeria japonica. Taxonomy (NCBI): domain Eukaryota; kingdom Viridiplantae; phylum Streptophyta; class Pinopsida; order Cupressales; family Cupressaceae; genus Cryptomeria; species Cryptomeria japonica. The sequence continues at coordinate 54,345,691 of NC_081405.1, forward strand.
TTTGGAATTAATACTTAGATGGAGGCTTGAGCCATTCTTTCTTCTTTTGAGAAATCCTGCAATGTGGGGTTGACAAGGATATTCTATAAGATGGATTTTGTGATTTTGGTCTCTCTTCTAAATAATAAGACTTTTTATGAGTCTTTTTGGAGGTTGGCTTCTTTTATGAAGTAGATTCTCTATCTTTCATGAAAATTTGATTCCATCTCTTTTATTAATATTTCTAGAGAATGGAACATGGTTTCAAATTGTTTAGCCAAATGTACATTTAATTTTAATCATACCTGAAATGTTACATATTAAGAGTCCTTGTCTTCTACCCAATCTTTACATTTTTTTCATCTCCTTCACAGTAATTTGTTTTGACCACTTTAACCTTATTTTCACTAATATTTCATGTTTTGTTAATAGATTCCTTTGATCTGTGAAAAAACTAAATTTATTATGATAAACCTCCTTTAATTTCCGTTCTCTATATTTTAATGATAGCTATTGCTCTTTCAAATTCTTTTTAAATATATTTATGTCCTTTCCGAAAAAGCAACTCGATAATGATGCTTACGACTAATATTACATATTCATGATAACTTAACACGCAAGAAGTCTACGTACATTATTAAAAAACTATGTCAAGCCTTCAAATCTTGCGGGTGCACGTGCTGTTTGAATCATGTTTTGTACCATGTGAACTTTGAGTTGCGTTCTAAGACTTTGAATTCCCATCAAATCAAAGCTATGGTGAATCCTTATCTCAACCCTAAAGCAGCCATGGATGTTTAGATGAATACCCACCCTTTCTATCATCCAGCTGAAATAATAGATTGTGCAGAGATGATAATATCTAGGAACCCTAAATCTGATGAAGCCCTGGCAAAAATGAATTACATAACCAAGAAAAAAAACTCAACTGATGCCTTGTGAGCACTGAAACATATTATTGAATCTTCAAACAGGGAAAGAGTAACAGTTGGAAAGAGAACAATTAAAACCTCAATGTTTCTAATTTTCTTTAAGCAACCTCGAATTTCTCATACCAACGACTCTTCCAAAGGTAACAATTACAAATCCAACGTCTCTAATTTTCCTGAAGCAAAGACCATCTGAGTAATTTATTTTTATTTCTCTCTGAGAATTGATGTAGGCTGACAGAAGTGGTCTATTGGAGGAAACTGGCAATTAAATTGAAGAACTGCAAGACCAACTAAAGCAACTGAAGGGAAAGAGAGAGTGTTTTGAAGCAAAGATACAAAGAAAAAAGTGAAGGAAAGAATAGAGGTCACTAAGGTTGATGTGGAGGTTAAGGAAAGGGAGTCTGTAATTATCATCAGTAGCATTAGGAAGACGAGACACTTTTGGAGGGCGATTATGGAAGTTGAACAACACGGTCTAGATGTAAACGTGTCACAGCTTTCTTCAAGCGACTTCTTTGTATATCTCTACTTCCATGTCAGTTTAAGAGAGGGTGTGAAAGAAGTCGATCCTGCTCAGCAACAGAATTTTCTAAAAACCAGGCTGTTAGCTACGTAATAGGTTTTCATAGCACATCGTTTCAGTCCATTCCAGCTGTTTTAGATTACAGCCATATTACCAAGCATTCTATTCACACAGGTAATCTCTTGGGTGGTAGGAATATGTCTTGTGAAGGATCATATTAAAGTAATGGATGAGGAGGAGACATCAACTAGAGGACTTTATTATCAGCACGCTACCAAACAAAGACATTATTATCGTACGTATGCATTTCCATTTTTAGCCGATAGAATATTTTATGGGAGGAACTCCCCACCGGAAAAGTCTCACGCCTGAGATGAGATGTTCTGCCGTTGCCGATAAATTGCCTCAGTTGCCAATAAATTGTTTGAAAATCCAGTGAAAGGTCTACAACAGAGCAGTGTGCTTTCAAGCATGCCTCAGGCATAGAAGGGACCAACTCGGGTAGCACAATCAAACATGGATTTCGGTCATGTGGAATGATAAATGTGGGTCAGGGAAGGCAATTTTATTATCTGGGGGATAGAATCCATGTGCACTTCATTTGCAAGAATTTTACTTGATCCTATCTCTTCACAACTCTATCCATTCCTGACATACTTGTGTAAGGATCGCACTTTCACTTTGTTGATTTTCGACTTGTCATTAAAAACATGAAGACAACACTTTACTAACATAGTAGGAGGAACCCCTGCAAAGCCAACGATCATCACCATTACTTCTTCGATGATCTAATATGTAATTTGCAAGTTCCCTATGCCAGTCCTCCCCGGCTTTAACACCCTTAGTCATGTAAGGCTGCATGATGGTTGAAGTATAGGTTTTAGGATTATTTTCTGCAAAAGGCTTGTCATCTATTGCCTTGAAGACACCAACTACTTTTCCTTTTGTATTTCGCATAAACTATGCTCCCTCTTGTTGGGTATATGAAGCCCAATGGTCAAATGACTATTTGTCTTCCCCAAACTCTTCATTTCATATCTGATATGTTTATATAAATGGTTGTGTGCAGCCCATACATGATGTACTGTGAATTGATATTGTTTAATGAATAGTTTCCCTGCGTTTTTGGTGGACATAGCCACTTAGTGGTGAACTACGTTAAACTCGTATTATGCGTTGTTATGTGTTTATATCTGCTTTAGTTTCATTCATTATGTTTTTTCTGCTTATTTATAACTAACAATTGGTATCAGAGCCACGGTTGGCTTGAACAGAGATGGGGGAAGAAGGAGAAGGAAAAATTCATAACTTCTATGGTAGTTTTACATTCCATGTAAAACTATGCTTCAAGCGTCATGTACATTGGTGGGATGGCTAGAAGAAAGAGGGGATCTTAGTTGAAGAGGAGAATCCAATGAAAGAGAAGGATGTTGGGATTCTTATTTGCTCTCCTCTTGAGCTAGCATTGGAACTTATTGGTCAAACTGTTAATGGCCAGGAAATTGTTGGTATTCATGTGGTGAAGGTTGAATGTTGTGATGCCTCGGTTGGAGT